>NC_142104.1:28012500-28352500 GCF_056152115.1 Neolamprologus brichardi
GCAGTTTTAAAGTGAAACAACAACAGAGCTGGTTTTTGCTCATTCTTGTGCTAATTATATGAGCAGAGCAGGTAAAACTACTCTAGAAGCGTGCTAAAAGCACTTTATGGAAGTGTCTTAAACAACTTTACTGCTGCACACTTTGCAAAGATGATATGGAGCTGCCAGACACCTGAGCAGAACCAGGGAGATCTTTTCATCAAATTAACAGTCAGTATGTTGCTTCATAATAAAAGTTTGAGTGCACAGCTACCTTCCAGAATACAAAGCACGCCAGGCTACAGAATTGTGCAGTACATTTTTCCCTCCTACAAACAACCTGTCCAGAGTTCTTTGGGACTGGATTAAGTAAGACAGCTAAAATAACTAAAGCTGAATGGACTTGAGCCTCTTATGAAGGTTCTGGTTGTTCTATTCTGCACTTTAGTGTGATTGCCTGCTCAATGAAATCGCAGCACAGGGGAAACCCTAACTAAAGGGCATGAGTGTGAAAGCACAGAGGTTTGTGCCTGCTAAACTTTTGTTTTGGTAGTTCCGTTCTGATTCCTCTGCTCTCAAATAATAATTTTGTAATTTTCTGTTTATTTAGCTACTTATATTCTCACATAATCAAATCAACTGTGTGGTTTGTATGATTTCAGAACTGTAAGAAGTTCATCTTTTTTTATGCAATTAAAAATCCAACCCCGCCTCAAGGAAATCAAACTTTTTAGAAAGTTATGAGAATGAAGAACACCAAGTTTTCAAGGTAGGAAGCTGAAAGCTAAAATGACAAATGAATGTAAAACATTAGATTTATATTGTAGGCGTGATTTAACAAAATGCGTCATCACTTTGTTAAATGAGCACACACACTTTGTCATTCACTTTCATGTCAAGTATCACACCTGGGTCACCCGAGACAGTGTTGTTCAACAGGACTCGGTTCAAGACGGGTCACAGAGAGTTTATGTGTGTTGTCTGTCTGTGTGTGGTTGGCGTCTCTAATGACTGTGACAAGTCTGCTTCTTCAGGATTGGGTTCAGGATTCCTGTCATTGTTTGATTTACTTGACTGAAACGGATTACTGCTGTGAGCCATGACTGAAGTCTGTTTGTAGACAGTAGTAACTGTGTTGTTGTGCTTACTTTGTTTGGACCTTAAAAACAGAGTTTAGTGTCCTCGCTACTGTTGGGCAGTAATTTCTTAGTTAAGTCACATGATGATGTCATCCTAATATTGTTGCATTTTTGTTGAGGGTATCATTGGTTGTACAAACAATAACAGGATTTATTTAAGATCCTGATCAATTATAGGTCTAGTGTATATGCCATGCTTGAAGCTTTGTGTTCATCATGCTTCTGTTTTCTTTTTCCTTCAAAGGAAATAAACAGAATACTGACTGTAGAATTCAGGCTACTTAACCATACGTTAATAGATATAAATATATTTTTATGCCATTGTACATGACTCTGTGTGCGTGTGTGCATGTAGTTAGTCAGCTTAGAGGAATGCTCTTTCAGACTGCTGGGGCCTTGAGGAGGGTGTGGGCTGCTGTTTGGTTTGTGGCTTGCACCACGGGTGGAAGGGTTAGAGACACAGCTCTGCCTCGACTTGGCCCTAGCCTGTCTCACTATCTGCGGGGGAGTGCACATGCAGAAACACACACACACACACACACACACACACACACACACACACACACACACACACACACACACACAGAGACACACACAGAGACGTGTTCTCCAGACAACAAATGCGCCTTTGTGCTCCACTGGCCACTGCCACCACCACTGCTGCCGCTGCTGCTGCTTCAGGTGCTAGGGTAAAGCTGGGTATGTGGGGGAAGGTCAGTTGATTGGAAGGAGTAGGGGTTTTTAAGTAGGGAGAGGAAGTACAGGTGAAAGTCATAAAATACAGAAATTACGCAATGACTTTTCAAGGAGGTTGTGTGATAAGTGTTTCTTACTGAAGTTGCCATAGTCGTTCAGGACTTGCTAAAAACACAAGAAACAGGAAAGAAACATGAGTCTTTCTTGGCCACTGGGCCACTATTTGTAAGGTTTGATAGGCTGAAACATTTTATCACGATGAGCAGTGACTGTGAGGTCTTCTTACACTTTACCGTGAATGACACCTGAAATAGTGACACAAGAAACTTTGGGCAGAAACATGATAAGAAATGCTTTAGATATTGTATCGTGTGTCTAGATGGATATATTACGCTATAATTGTACCAAGTGTTGGGAAATGATTATATGTCTTGATGCATTCTCAATCATCCAGGAAAGTAAATCTCCAAAAGTTGGTTCTGTTCACCTGGACGTAGCGCTTTGTGGGAGAAACGTTTCGTCACTCATCCAAGTGACTTCTTCAGTCTCAGCTGACTGCAGTTTTCCCCAATCTTATAAACAGTACATTTGCATAATGACTGAAACCAGCCCACACCTACAGGCCAGTGGAAACTCTTTCAAGGATGAGGATGTACACATCTTGGACAGGGAGGAATGCTGGTTTGAGCACGGAGTCAAGGAGGCCATTTACGTGAAAAGGGAAAGACCATCTCTGAATCGAGGAGGGGGCCTAAGGGTACATCTTTCGCCATCTTACAATGCTATGATTGCAGCCATTCCCCAACTCTGTGAATGGTACTCATGGCCATTGATCAGTGGGCTTTGATCAGTGGGTTTTGGTCAGTGGTTGTTGATCAATGGTCATGAGAATTTGCATAATTAAGATTAAGGAACTGACCTCCCAGCCCATTGTTCCTTCAGTGGGCTGGTTTCAGTCATTATGCAAATGTACTGTTTATAAGATTGGGGAAAACTGCAGTCAGCTGAGACTGAAGAAGTCACTTGGATGAGTGACTAAATGTTTCTCCCACAAAACGCTACGTCCAGATGAACAGAACCAACTTTTGGAGGAAATGATTATACCACAACTAAATAAAGTAAATTCAATATAGAAAAAATCAAAATACATCTAAAAGATACGTTTTACAAACAAAGATCAGTTACAAAGTTAATAGTAAAGAATGAAGAGCTCATTAAATCAATACCTAGACTGAATGTTCTATTGAGAAGCAAAATCTACCAAATAAATGCAGGTGGCATGAGGTGGGTAGTATTTTGTCGGTCCTGTTGCCACTAGGACAGACAGATTTTGGAGAAAGTGTTCAGGTGCGTGTCCTGTAAGTGGTGCAGATGTGGGCCAGGTTATTCATTTATTATCTGATTTTGATCTCAACCTGAAGTATCTATGAATGTATTTAATGTTTGGTGTTTTCTTAGCTGTCTTCTTTTGTGCAATAAATTAAGGTCATTACGGTGCATGTGTGTGCCGTGAACCCCGGATGCTTTCCTCGCCAAAGTTGGAAACCTGTGTGCTCGAATTCATACATGTCAGAAATGTTTAAAAGATGCTGGAGTGTTTGTCTGTTATCCTGACTGCTTATTCTTTATTAGGCTTTTGATTAGAATTCAAATTGTGTCATTTAAAAACAGTTTTCCTGTTCCTCAGCTCAGTTAACCAACACTAGAAAGCTTACATACACATCGTTTTTGGAAAAACAAGAAAAATGACACAATTTGAATTGTTCTGAGCTTTAATGATATCATCATTTGGATTTTTGCCACTGAAGAATCAACAAGTTAAGGTCAGTTGTGAAATTTGTAAAAATAAATTATAGTGGAAATTTCTCTTTGAGGGATATCACCTCAAGTCGGAGGCTGACACAGCATGGGGGTATGTTTTTAAGAATAAACATTAATTTTTCATGAAAGGTAAACCAGCCTACACTCTGCCCTTCCCTAGGAAAAAATGCAGCTGTGGACTGTAGAGAGAAATTTATTGATGACTTGCATCTGGAATATTCTCTGTAATTCATCATCATGCTTCAGAAAGAGAGAGACATACTGCTCTGCTCATTGACTGTTTGCAGTAAAACTAATGGCTCCCAGTCCTCCATTGTCTCCCAAGATTTTTGGAGTCCAGACTCTGTTATTTGTCGTCTAGCCCTGCCAGTCGTTTGTCTGCTGGTTTTGTATTTCACTTTAGGCCCTCCTTCACTGGTCCCAGCACACTTCAGCCCTATGATATCACCTATGGGCCAGACACCCCCTCCTTTCCTCCTTCCTCCACCTTTGTTAGAAATAGAGAAGTCTGATGGCTTTTCCAGAGAGAGTGGGAGGTTGGTGTGTGTCTTTGTGTGTGCGCAATATGTTTTTCCGCCCGAGCCTCATCACTGCTGGAATGCATTTGCAAGTCCATATATGTTTGGACATCAGTGATTAAATATATGTAAACTAAAGCATTTGGATGAAGACAAACTCAACTCAAGAAAAAGGTCATTTACAGCAATTTCTGATTGTTTTCACTTAATTGTTTAGGCTATAAAATGTCTTGTTTTGTAGCTCAAACCACTTTGCAAAACATGAAAGTTACCAGACTTTACAACCGATGAATGTTCAGAGACTTAGCTTGAAACTGAAATAACTGGTCAGCTATGAAATTAGTTAGCTAACACATTTCTATTTGTTGACTAAAAAATTATTATTTCAGCTGTACTAAATACACAATTTAGTCTTGATTAAAAAAAACCAAAACATGGTGAAATCTGTTTTTGTAGTTTTTTAAAATTTGCAGCTGACAGTTGTTTTAGCAAACCAGAATAGATTAACCAACCACAGAAAGTATTATGTGGCAAGTGGGGTCAGATGATATCAGGATATGTAAAGTAAAATAAGGAAAACTTTTTGCAGAAGTGTTGCAATACCTCTAATGTCGACACAGTTCACATGGTTGCATATATTGTGTTTATCTGGATGATTAGAGCATATCCACTACTGGAGAGATTGGGACTTAATTGTCCCAGTCCAAATTTGAAATATCTTCCATGTGAACACTGGAGGTTGTTGCATTATTGCTGATGTGGAGATGGTGGCAGAGAAACTGGGCATCTCAGTTATACATGAACTTCTCTTCCAAACTCTACAGTGATCCAGAATCGCTGCTTTTCTTACTTTATAATATTGCCGGCCCCGGTCATGTTGTGTGCTGTATTTTTAGCAGTTGGCATAAGTTTTTCAGGACATTAGCAACCACACTCTCAAGGAATACCATTGTACACATGCGGGCTTGTAGTTCAAACAAGTATATTAGTGAACTAGCAACTTAGAAATTTGTTATTCTGGATGATCCTTCATGGATTATTTAATTTTCTTTCAGTTATGTAAAAGATAATGCTGCATTCTCCCTCGTATCGGCTGGCAGTGGCCGAGGAAGACAAAGAGACTTTACAAAGAGGTTGGTTGCAGAGACAGTCCAGTTTGTAACCAACTTTATTTTCCCAGTTGTGTTATGTTGTTGACTCTGTGTGATTCTGCAGTTTCAGATCCTTAAACTGTTGGGATATCAAAGGATTAATCTGTGATGACGCTTTCACAGAAACAGCTGCTACAGGGAAAAGCAAATTAAACTATTTTTCGCTTCATCACAGGGCTAACAAAATAATTATTTAAAGGTCACAGACCTGAGTTAGTCGTGTCTAACCGAAGGTAGAATTGGTGAATGATTTGTCTCTTTACATGTTGTTGTTGTTGGAAGGCACCAGCCTCTGCTAAATGTCACCAGATTGTAGCCCTGTTGGTCGGGGTTCAACAGACTGGCCACAGACTTTATGAAAGGCACAAAGGCCATATCAGCCCAATAGCCCCTCACCCCCACCGCCCTCATCCCGCACTCAGCACTGCAATGGAGGCTGTGAGATCAGGATAGTGGGACAGACGGAGGAGAAGGAAAGGGGGGGTTTAGGGGTTCAGTCACAGACACTCTGAGCTGCCCTGAGCTGTTGAGACGGTCTGGCAGACCTGTTGTGCAGCTGCAGCCCTCCTTTCTTTATCCATCACCCACTTTGTCCTCTACCCTTGCATGCTTTTAAAGGACAGACTGTGACTGATTCTGATCTTTGTGATGTGTTTGTAGGCACCTTAAAATGGTGAAAATGTTCTACTTTTAAAGTTAAACATGCAAGTTTAGTTACATAGTTAATAACCAGCATTGGATGAGAACAAATCTTTCTCCAAGGCCTTCAGTTTCTAACTGTGTGTGCTGGCATCTTCTTAGTGAGGTTAGGCTTTCAGTAAGAGAGTAAAAAAAGTCCATGTTAAGCCCACAAGGAAGGCGTGTGTGTGTTCAACACTTCTCGGACTATTGCCAGCCTGGACACACACACAGTTGTATATGTTTGTGTCTGAGCGTAACTGGGTATGCCTCAGGGTGTTTGTTTTGCCCCCTCCCCCTTCCCCAGCTTAGTGAAGCTCAATCTGCTCTGTCTGAGTCTGTATAGTGAGTCAGCCAAAAGCGCATATATTCAAAATTTATGTATGTACTAACCTTCACAGCCACTAACATCTGCTTATATATTTTTTATTTCACTACTTTTGCTACACTGGCAAATGCTAAATTAATGCCTACTTCAAATATAAAGTTATCTTAATTATTTTATATCCCTTCTGTTCTTACATTTCTCTGTACGTGTGTCCATCTGTGGAGCTCTACCATTCACGCAAACATACATGCTGGATGGATGTAAAGCTCATGTTCAGTCTCAGCTTTGGGTCATGAGCCAAAATGATGTTGACACATTTACCCCTCTGGCAAAAATCTATACCAATTTACCCCTTTATTTTTAGACATCAGTTCCGGTCTATATTCTGAGAGCAACATCAGCTTGCATGAAAAAACACAAATATTGCCCCAGATTTCATGGGGCAATATTTGGGGCAGATGAAGTGTAGGCAAAGGAAGAATACATATGGATCTGAATCACTTTATTTTAAATTTTGTGCTCCAGGATTGGCCTTGCTGAAGGAAATACTCCCCCTCTGGAGTTAACTTTCAGCTGAATTTAGTTTTCTTTTTAGATAATTGAATTATTACACAGGTAATTTTTTTAAATTTTTTTTAAAAGAACCAAAAATCCATTATAATTTTTTCATTGTACTTCCTTCAATAGAAACTTGATTTGAGGATTTGCTTGATTATGTTATGTAACAGCAAAATATACACCCACTGGTTTTATTTGATTTTTAAAAAATAGTTATCTAATACTTAATGTAGTTGATAGATTTAAGAAATCTTAGTCATTTTTAACAAAAGTTTATTTAGAATTTAAGGTCAAATTAACCTGTAGAGCTAGAGTTGATAACCAGGCCAATCAATCATGGCTTATAGCATTATGGTATTGGATATACTGTAAAAATAGAATTATGTTGTGATATATTGTTAAATGTGACTCCCCTAGCTTTGGATCCATTCACTGTCAATAATGCTATTCATTCATTTTAAGTGCCCATGTTCACTTTTTCAATTCACATTTTGGTTTTGTAGATAAAATTAGTCAGTGCTGATTTGATTAGTTTCTGATCCTGTAGAGAGAAGCTGAAGAGTGAAAAATGTCTTGTATAAAGTCTTGAAGGCCCCGCCCATGTACTTCAGATCTCCAGTTTGGAACACACACGCAAAGGCCAGCCCAGCTGGGAATTTGGGGTCATGATTATTCTCCCTTCAGCTACCTCCTGCCTCATGTCTGGAGTATTTTGAGGTCCAGATCATTTTTTTTCTTCAATATCTGAGGTTGGCTGTTTAAATAGAGCTACTACTGCCACTAAACAACAAACTGAGGCTTGATGGTTTCACAGGAGTGGTTTTTGCTGTCAGAGCAGGGTTTCTCATTTGTCTCTTTCAGTGGGCCATTGTAAATCTCTGAAGTGACTCACTCTCATTGAGCAGGATATAGTGTGTCTTGACTTGTCTCATACGCAATACTGTCTGTTGCTGATAGCGTTGGTTTACTTTTAAATCATACAAACACCTTTGTAGGAGAGTTACTTGCCTGTCAGCAGTGCAGAGTAATGATCTAATGCTTGTTTACCCTCAGTTGTTCATCTGCTAAAGAAGAGTTTGCTGATCCTATTTCGCTGACCTTTGTTCAAGTAAAATTCAACCTGGATCCCTTGTTTATTGTTAATAATTTATATAAAAACTGTGGAATGTGAGCTTTTTGTTCCGGGTTTAGAAGAAGCGAAAGGGTTGAGAACCACAGAGTTGAGCTCAGTAGCTATCGTGGACTAAATGATTCATCACAGTTTGAAGTACACGGACTGTGATTTGGTGCTCTCCCACATGTATAACCTATCTGACTTACTCTTCATGCAGAAACTGGGTAATAAACTCTCTGGTGTAGTAATAGAGGTAGAGCTGTGCCCATATAAATAATTCACTGATTAATTTGGTAATTAAACAGCAGATCAGGTGACAAAGAAATTACTTTTTTTTATGTGGAAATTGATGTTAGACATAGATATAATCATTTATGATGTAATGTAGGGATGCACCGATACCGGTATCGGGTATGGGCCTCGATACCACATTTTCTAAAGTACTCGTACTCGTTAAAAGTCCCCCGATACCGAGGACCGATACCATGGTCTGAGACCTGTCTATGTTTGAGCGGCATGTAAGGGGTTAATCACAGGCGCCGAGTGCCCGCCCCCAGGCCCCGGCTGCAGCTCAGAGCGGGGGAGAAGGGGAGGTGATACATGTCAGCCGTGTGGAACTATTTCAAAGTGAACGAAGACGACAAAACAAAGGCGGACTGCAAATTGTGCTCAGCGAAATTGTCCAGAGGAGGCTCAAAAGGTAGCGCATTTAACACAAGTAATTTAATCAAGCACCTAAAATCCCAACACGACAACGAGTACAAAGAGTTTACCCACGCTTATTAGCACAGAGGAGCATAGCTGATGCTATAGCAGTGGGACGGAAAATAGTTGGGCATTTTAAACATTCCGCCTTAGCCTACTCCCGCCTCGAGGACATTCAGGGACAGCTCAACCAGCCAATAAAGAGACTGCAGCAGGACGTACAGACGCGCTGGAACAGCACGTATTACATGCTCCAGTCCCTCACTGAGCAAAAGCGAGTGTTGGGCGTGTATGTGTCCGAGCACGAACTCCCTGACTATCTCACCGCTCACCAATGGGCTCTTATGGAGACGACTGTTGCCATCCTCGCCCCCTTTGGGGAACTAACTAAAAAAGTGAGCAGCTACGACGCACTAGCCTCTGATGTCATCCCAGCTGTGACTGTGCTAGTGAGACTTCTAAACAGAGAAACAGACGAGGACCACGGCGTCAAGACAATGAAAGCAACCTGACAGGCAGCTGTCAAGAAGCGCTTCAGTGACGTCGAGACCAACCCACTGTACTTCATCTCCACCATACTCGACCCAAGGTAAAGTCTGTGTGCTATAGGTATTCAATGAGTATAGCTACAGTACTAAATGTAAGATTATTTTACATCTGAAATATTATACATTTTTAACTAAAATACACAAATACAAATGTATGCAATATATATAATATGAAATACATTTCCCTTATTTTTACCAGAAAGTCAAATGGCTGGTATTTGTCACAGTGGTTTAGGGGAAACTAAAATCAGTCCTATTTTTCCACATATTAATACATTTATGAATTTTGTGCAGGTATAAACATCGCTTCTTCTCCAACAACACTGCTCCAGAGTCCAAGCTGCACCTGAAGCAGGAGCTGCAGATGATGTCCAGAGCTGAGGCAGAGGGGAGTCGGGCAGAAGCTGCAGAACCTCCTGCTAAACTGTTCCTCAAGGCCCAGGCCAGCACTAGCAGCAGTCTGGACACTGTATTTGACAAAATTGCTAAGGAGCAGCCCCAGGCAGCACAGCCGCTGGCAGCAGGTGCTGCCATTGAGCTCGACACATACCTCGGAGAGGCCCCAAGCCCTCGTGAAGACAGTCCTCTGAAGTACTGGGATGTCAACAAAATCAGGTTCCCCACTTTGGCTAAAATAGCCCGTAAATACCTCTCAGCCCCATGTAGCAGTGTGGAAAGTGAAAGGCTTTTTAGCTCAGTGTCACACATTATAGATGAAAACAGAAACAGTCTGACTGCTGATAATGCAGAAAAGCTACTTTTCTTAAAAAAAAATCCTGCCACTCACTTTTTCTCTCCATTTAGTGAGTCATCTTAGACTTGATGTTAATACCTACCTCAGTTGCACTGACTGCCACAGTTCTATGTCGGTGGATGTTGTTAGTTTATTCAAATATTGTGCACTAAATAGCAAAGATGTTTATTAATGCCCCTTGTGTTGTCCAAAGCGGCAGAGTTTACAATAAACTGAAAAAAATACTTGAGTTGCACTGTCACTGTTTAAATTTTTTTTTTCATAATTATTTATTCTGTAATATGTTGCATACAACATGCTTTTCATTTTAAATAAATGTTCTTAATTCCAAACCAGTCCCTTGTTTTTTGGGGTTTTTTTTGTTAAATTATAGGACTAAAGCTGTTACCTGTAAATTTAAATCATGTTTTTATTAAGTACTCGGTATCGGTATCGGCGAGTACTGAAATGCAAGTACTCGTACTCGTTTCCAAAAAAGTGGTATCGGTGCATCCCTAATGTAATGGACTATAATGATGTGGTGAGTGTGGTGTTTGGCTGAGGTACAGCTCTGCATAGACTGTTTGTGGCAAAGAGAAAAACACTGGGAAGTTTATTTCTTAATTTACAGCCTGTAACAGCAAGAGAGCATCAAGTCTCAGTTAATATTGTTGATGGGTAGCAAAGATTGATGCAAACTAACGTGATTAGTGGATATACACTATCAGTCAAAAGTCTGGACACGCCTTCTCATTTAATGTTTTTTATTTATTTTGATTAGTTTCTACATTGTAGATGCGTACTAAAGACACCAAATGTATGAAGCAAGATATATGGAATTATGTAGCAAAGAAAAAATTGATTAACTCTAAAAATGCCGTATATTTTATATCTTCAAAGTAGCAGCCCTTTGCTTTGTTGACAGTGCTGCAAACCTTTGGCGGACTCTCAATGACCTTCATGATGTAGTCGCCTGAAATGGGTTTTCACTTCACAGGTGTGTCTTGTCAGGGTTTATTTGTGGAATTTCTTGCCTTCTTAATGGAGTTGGGAACATCAGTTGTGTTGTGCAGAAGTCAGGTTGGTAAACAGCTGACAGCCCTATTTGACAAGTGCAAGAATCCCTGTTATGGCCAGAACCAATCAGGCATTACAGGTGACTACCTCATGAAGCACATCGAGAGAATGCCAAGAGTGTGCAAAGCAGTAATCAAAGCTTTTGACTGGCAGTGTAGGTGGGCAGAAACTTGACAAGTGAAACAGCATCAACTCACAACTACTGCCAGATATGGTTTAGTATTAATCTTTTAAATCTCTTGCTTCATTTTTCTTTGAGGTGTATTTGTATGTGTAAAACAGCTGACAGCAGTAGTAGGTTCATACATTTCAGTAACTAACTAAACAGTTGTAGCTTCAGTATTAGGAAAAATAAAATCCTGAGTGCTTGAGTATGCTTGAGTAGGAGGTCAACTTAGACCAGGATGGACTTGGCGCAAACTTTGATCTGCATCTGATTTCAGTTCTTAGTTGGGAGGTGTTGAGGCTCCTGTCAACAAATCGTGCATTTTTAAATGAGAGGTCTCGAGCTTAGGTGGGAGATAATTGTCCTGGTTATCCAGGCTGATTTGCCCTGTGTCTTATTGAGCAGAGGAGAGTTCAATCTCCTTTCTCCGGCCTCTGTGAATGTAAGTTGTGATTACACATTTCTAGTACATATACACCACTCCAGGTCAGGGATGAGTTACTACTACAGATGGAGGAGTTGGGGTATCTTAGGGTCTTGTTCACAAAAGAGGGGAGAGTGGTGCTTGAGATTGACAGAAAGATTGGAGCGATGCTGTATCAGTTTCGTTATGGTGAAGAGAGAGATGAGCATAAAAATGAACCTGTTGATTTACTGGTCAATCTACGCCTCAACTGTGGTCACAAGCTCTTAGTAACTGAAAGAACAAGGTCGTGGATACAAGCTTCAGAAATGGGTGTCCTTTAAAGGTGGCAGGGCTCTCCCTTAATGACCGAGCTCTTCAATGGGTCATTCGGCTCAGCGTAAAACAGCTGCTCCTCCACATTAAAAGAACCCAGTTGAGGTGGTATGGGCCTCTGGTAGAATGCCTCCTACTGGTGGTCAGTGCTGGGAGAAAAGTTATTTAGTGGCACATGTAACAACCACAAGATTATCATCTCAACACAAATCAGCAATTGCACTGTCTATAGCAGTAGGAAAATCTATGTTACATGTCTAAATAAAACTGGTTAGTTTATACAACATTGTGTCATCCATCCTTTTAACTTCAGGGTCCTAAATCAGGATGACGTAGAGCCATAAAAAAGTGTTATTCCTACACCAAAAGCCATGCGCACTTTAAATATAGAGTAGAAGCCAGTGTTAAAAGTTATATTAAGGGTGTTTTCACAGCTATAGTTTGTTTACTCTGGTTTTAATCAGTTGATGAGTTTGTGAACCTAGCTTTTCCTTATGATTTGGTTTGTTTTCACACAAGAAAATTCCAAGTGGACTCCAAGCAAACCAAAATGTGTCACTACAGACCGACTGAAAATGTTCAGCATGCTTATTGGCCAGATGTGAGCACTAGTGTTTTTTCACAAAAGACATAGCATGCCAGCTCACAGTTTATTTCTAAGTTTTTCATTATGTCTCTCAGTAATGACTAAAGGCCTGCCTGACATTTTCTTCTTGTCCTGACTTTTATTACTCCACTCCCTTTTCTTTCAGGTTTATAAACTGTTGCTTTTGCAACAGTTTATAAACCATGTCCGTGGACTCACAATGTCCATGTCACTGAGACATTGTTCAGCACATATATGCTATAAATCAAATAACTTCAACTGACTATTAGTTAATGCCTGCCTATACATAGGTGATGTCACTTGTAATTACTGCAGTATAAAGTCATATTCCTTTTTCCTGGTTGACGTTATTACTGTGGCTTATATATTATTATACATTATAACTATTTTCTAATAAAAAAAAAACTGAATGGAAACGGGGACAGTAAGTAGGGCACCAAATGACCAGTATAGTTTGTATGTCTGTCTGAGCCCACACAGTCCCACCCACCCAGTAGCAGACATACCAGTGACATCACATCAGCCCTCTCTCACGAGTCAACACATCCACAGTGAAAAATGTCACATTCACATGCCTACATGTGAATGTAGGCATCTACAAGGAAACCACATTCACATGCCTACATGTGAATGTGGTTTCCTTGTAGATGCACTTTCCATGCATTTCCTTCATGTCATCATCACTGTTGGTTAATTTTCAGTGATTCACTATTTCAGCATCAGCTCTGTGTAACGTTAAGTTTTTCCCAAGTTGTTTATTGAATGAGGGTGCGTGGTTAAGTTGTTTAATAGAGGTCTAACAGCAGTCTAAGTGACTTCTTTATGCAGTGTGGTAAAAGGAAGCAGCCACAATAAGTCATGACAATAGATGCCAACACAGGAAAACCGCAAAAGAAAAGAGGAACTGTGTTTGCAAGCAGACCCCCATAGAATCAAGATTATGCAAAATGTGGCTTAACGTTACTATAGATTGCTATATAGCTTTGATAAACAGGTTCTTTCAGCTGCTCTCTTGTTCAGGGGTTGCTTCAGCAGATTTGAATGGGCAGATCTTTACACCGGATGCTCTTCTGGTCACAATCCTGCCGGGGATAGTTTCCTCCAAAAAGGGGATCTTTTACATGTTGTGTGTTAAACAGTGCACTGTGGAGCCACCCACTATAGATCTTGTTGACTAAATGAACACTGGTATATTCAGAAAGAAATATTGAACAAATGGTTTTCTACTCAATTTGCATAGTAACCCAGAGATCTTTGTTTGCTGTTTAAATTGCCAGGTCTTTGTAGTTTTCTATGTTTAATTCACAGCACTTTTTAAAAAGAAAGTTTTAAAAGTTATTTGATCAGACATTAGCTTCGTTTCATAGCTCTCGACTTCTGCATGGGAAACAATAAAAGCTTCTGTCGTTGCTTTCCCAGTTCCAGTATGATACCAGTACCTTGGTTTTGGGTATCTGCCAATACACACCACATCACACCATACACCATTCACTTGCCCGATGTGCCCTGGTTGACCTAGATGAGGCTCAACTGAGCTTTCCACAGTTGGGCGTGGCCTTGTTTTTATTTAGAGAGTCATATTTGTCCTTCTAAAGGGCTTTATCTTAAGCCTTTGACCCTTACTCTGTGTGAGAGAGTGAGTGGGTGGGACACAGAAAATGAGGGGACATATGTGACTGCTGCCTCTTGCGTAAGATGTTATGCAGGGTTTTTTGTTTTGTTTTGGAGGTTTTTTTTGTTTTTGTTTTTTTTTTTCCTCTGTCAAGGGTTATTGTGCTCCAAGATTACAGCCTATAACCGTGTTATGTCAGTCCACAATGTCAAACTGTCGCTCATTACTATCTGCCGGCCTAAATCATCATCCTGCCAGAAGCATGCCAGATGAGTGCAGATGTTATACAACACAATGAAATTCCTTTTAAACATACTGTAATGTCATTGCCGATTGTTTATTATTAGACGTGACCTCATATCGCCTCTGCACTAACAGCTGGGACCCTCATCATGGGGAAGTAGTTGCATAGCACAGTAGTGAGCACCAAATCCAGCATTTGATAACATTTAGAGGACAGAGCTGTGTACAGTGAATTTTTGCTTGAAAACCAGTTAAAAAAAAAAGAAGAAATATATTTTAGTTGTTCAGGACTGTCAAGGCAAAGACTGTATACCCATAATTTGGATATCATCAAGTACCAAAAATACTGTAACAATTAATCAAAAGGAGCGGTGTCACACAATTACTACTTGATGACAACAATGGATGAGAATATTTAATTTTAGGTTCATAAATTTGTTTTTATAAACCAAAGGTCACAGTAGGGGAAGGGACAAGTGGATCAAACCGTAACCAGCCTCAGAGTGGTAGTATCGACATAGCCCTTTCAGAAAAATGACATTAGAGCCAGATACTATCAAGAAACAAATTCAGCAGTTCTTCTTTTTAGTAACTATTCTATTTTCTATTTTCAGTTGGAGGTTTCAGATATTTTTCTGCTGGCAAGTATAAGGTCGTGCCCAGGCACACTTCCCTCTCATTTTAGTCACAACACACACTCTGACACACAGCAGAAAACAATACAAGCCTACACAAAAAGAAAAAAAAGCGGTGGATAACTGGAAAGTCAAACCAAATGTCTCAAACTTATGCTTCTTCTTCCTCTTCGTGTATTTGCAGATCTTTGGATGGCCGTCTTCAAGTTTCCCACAGAAAAGGTCTGCCCCACGTCATCTACTGCCGTCTGTGGCGCTGGCCCGACCTGCAGTCCCACCACGAGCTGCGGGCGGTGGAGCTGTGCGAGTACGCCTTCCACACGAAGAAGGATGAAGTGTGTGTCAACCCATACCACTATCAGAGAGTAGAGACACCAGGTACGACAGCTCGGAAAAACAGAGTGCTTTCGTCGTTCACTGTTGTGTTGTTTGAAGAAAATAGTTAAGTACATTTTGTCCAGTGTGCTCTAATGGCTCTTGGTTAGTGGAATAGGCTTTGTTATTATTATTATTATTTTCTCCCACTGGATGTTTTTATAGGTTTATTTGTATCCACAGGGTTTGTGAAACACCTTTCCTCTTATCAGCTGATCAACAGTTTATTAATTTCTGTTCCAATAAATATTTATTTTATCCATACATGAAATCAGTCATTGCTTTATTACTATATTCTGAGAAAAACACTTTCTGTGTGTTTGTGTCTGTTATGCAGTACTCCCACCAGTGCTGGTCCCCAGACACACAGAAATCCCCACTGAGTTCCCACCTCTGGATGACTACAGCCATTCAATCCCTGAAAACACCAACTTCCCTGCTGGCATCGAGCCCCAGAGCAACTATATACCAGGTACCAGCGTGTCTCCTAGCATGACTCACACAAAGTACCTCCTTATGGTTTATGCTTTGTGAGAACTAGTTTGTAAGGTGGGCTGTTTATGCTGTACTGAAGAGTTTGGTGAAATCTGACTGTAACAGAGAAGGAGTAGTAGTAAAGTAGTTAAAACATGAGGATGATGGTGCACACTTGTGGGTTGTTTGTCACAAAAAAGGCGGAAGTACAGCTCTTGGAAGAGACCTACCTAGTTTGTGATTGCAAAGGTGTGTGATGACCAAGTGTGTAATTAAACTAGCTTTACTATAATTTTCCTTTTGAATCTTGAGTTGGATGAAAAGCTTTTACAACATCGTCCCAGGACAGGAGCATCAAACATAGGACCTGGGGTCAGAATTGGCCTGACAAAGACTCCAATCTGGTCCTATGGAAAGCTTGGAATATGTGAAGAAGGGCACAAACATTGGACTTCCTAACTGCATTTTCATACTTTTTACACTTTTTCATACTGTTAAGGACCTCCCTCTCTCTCTTTATATGGAGAGATCGGGCAGCTGAATGACTGGCCCACATAAGGTCAAAGCGTGCTTCATGTGGCCCACAATGTACAATTTTGGTTTGCTGTTTCTGTTTCAAGATTAAGCTTTTAACATTATAAATAAACATACAGCCACATTATAAATGTGGCTGTATGTTTATTGTCAACCGGTAGCTGTTGAAGTGTTATTGATCCTTTGACTTACTTTTCTTTTGGCTTTTCTGTTCAAAAGTCGAGTTCTGTATTGTGAGAGAATTGAGAAAATGGCCTTTTGACTATGAATTTATGAAGGGATTTACTTACATAAGCTGTTTTTCAACAGGTTAACGATTATTAAATTTTAAACACTCCTTTCACTCATTTACTCACTGACTAGAACCTTCTCACTATTTAGGAAGTTCTGTGTAGGTGATTGTACGGTCACTCTTTGCGTCGTTAATTATCTTGTACTTCAGAATAATTAAAGCACAGCAGGCCAACTGTAATAATAGTAGTAACACATACTGGATTTAATCAAATTATTAAATAAAAGTACTTTTGGGCTGCTCTCATTCCTCATCTCAATCTGTTATTTTTCCCTCAGTGCAGCTACAATGCTTGGTTAGTGATCAGGGACCACCAACATGTCAGTATGAGTGAGTGTTTGTGTCTTTGTCTCAGAAACACCTCCACCAGGCTACCTCAGTGAGGATGGAGAAACCAGTGATCACCAGATGACTCATAGCATGGACACAAGCTCCCCAAATCTGTCACCTAACCCAGTTTCACCCACACACAATAACTTGGGTAAGAAATACGTGTGTCTGTTTGTGTACTTTTCTGTTTGTCTGCCTTGATTTGCAAACAAATGTTTCAGCAGCGTATCTCCCCAGTGGGAATTCTCTGTTTGGTTTAACTCATTTCTGTAAGAGGAAACCAGATGATGAAAGAAGCCTTTGTGTTCCCCGCTCACCATGTGAACCTTTGAACAGGTCAAGACACCACGAAGCCCACACTAACATCAATAACAATATCCTAGGTTTATTCTATCAAGATGGAAAAGCGCCGGGAGGCTTGGCTGGAACGCAGTTGGTGAAATAATAAAGCAACACCAGTTTCATTTGGCAGTGCTGTCCGGTTGTGTTCTGGACTTCAAAGCAAAGGACAGAATGTTTCTCAGCTGGTAGAGGGGGGGGGGAGGGGGGGGGGGGGGGGAGGAGCAAATTACCAGAAACAGTTGAATTTACTGAAGAGTACCATGGACAAGTCCAACTGGGCTGCAGAATCCTTCAAGTGAGGGTTGAGTTTCCACATTTTGTCTGGTTAAAGCTTCTGGGAAACAGTGTATGGGTTTGACATTTTGTGACGCAGGCTCTCTCTGTGTTTTTGTTGGTTTTCTCTTTTTTTGTCTCTGTCTGCAGCCTCTCAGCCCTTTTCTCCATATATTTGCCTCTTCTTTGTTATCACTGCTCTTAATGTAGGTTTTCTTTACCATCTGAATGGTTTTCTGTCTATTAATTCTGTCTTACTATTCTACTACTTTGACTTTGAGAATAAGTTCAAACATTGCATTAGTTTAATTGTCCTGCGCTGTATTAGCAACAGTATTGAACTCAGTTCTTTCTTTTTTGGGGTCCTCCTCTCTCTCAGACCTCCAGCCAGTGACGTACTGTGAGCCGGCCTTCTGGTGCTCCATTTCTTACTACGAGCTGAATCAGCGAGTCGGGGAGACCTTCCACGCCTCGCAGCCCTCGCTGACAGTGGACGGCTTTACGGACCCGTCCAACTCAGAGAGATTCTGCCTGGGTCTTCTGTCCAATGTCAACCGCAACGCAGCTGTGGAGCTGACGCGCAGACACATTGGTAGGCCAGGCCTTATGACTCCATTTGGATAATAACTCCTTTGCCTTCTCAGAACACTTTTATTCACTTGACTTCTTGAAAGACTATTGGCTTATTAACAAACATGATTACGTATTGATTTAGACCTGTTATACAACATTGTACTTTTAATGATTGTTGTTGCTGACTTGTTTTGGCTCTCTGCCTCTCACTCTTTACCTCAAGGTCGTGGCGTAAGACTGTATTACATTGGTGGAGAAGTGTTTGCAGAATGTCTCAGTGACAGTGCAATCTTTGTCCAGAGCCCCAACTGTAATCAACGTTATGGTTGGCATCCTGCTACAGTCTGCAAGATCCCTCCAGGTATGTGTCCAGCTAACACTGGGAGCATCGAGAGACATACAGGACAGGGAAAGGGAGTAAGACAAATGAGTAGGACGGAAGACAGTGCAATAGAAAAAGACCAAAGTCCACTTTTCACAGAATTGGCAGTTCGATCCCCAAAACTTGTGTTTGCTGTGTGTGTGTGTGTGTGTGTGTGTGTGTGTGTGTGTGTGTGTGTGTAAAGTAATTTGGGATTGAAGTGCTATATGATTCCATTCAGTTTTCCAAAGAGAGGCAGAGGCCAATATACACAAAAACAAATTGATTGATGATTCAGAAATGATTCCCTGAGGCTCAATCATGAAATGAGGCTACAACACATCGCGTACCTCATCACCAGCCAGCCCGTCAATGTCTCCTTTGGCTAAACTGTGGTCAGGTTAAAAATAAGGTTTTTAAGGTTTTTCCTTTCCTCACTGGTCTCTTTATTTTTACCACGTAATCGGTTTGGATTGTTAAAAGCTTTCCCCAAGCACATCTGTAAATGTTAACAGTTTGTTGTCTGAAACAAGATGTTTATACAATCATTGCAGCATTTAGTTGAGTCAGTGACGCATTCAAGTACGCATTCCTTTAATTTGGCTGTTTTCATCCAAATCACTGCAATCTGATTCGGTAGGACCACGAAAGATATTCCTCCACTTTTGACACAAGTCTGTGTTGAAAGCCATCAGATTAATAATGTTAGTTTGACTACTCTCATGTAAGATAAATTTAAATGGTTTGTGTTTTGTAGAAGCTAGAGATCAGCTTCATCTTGATTTTTTTTTTTTTTCTAGCACCTCTAATTGAGCTATTGTTTGTTGTTCTCATCAGGATGTAACCTAAAGATCTTCAACAACCAGGAGTTTGCTGCGCTGCTCGCACAGTCAGTAAACCAGGGCTTCGAGGCTGTGTACCAGCTCACCAGGATGTGCACCATCCGCATGAGCTTTGTGAAGGGCTGGGGAGCCGAGTACAGGTAAGCTGCAGCGCTGAGTTAATGCTAGCCACTCTCTCGTCTCCTGTTTCTGCAACAGTGTAGCAGTGTAAAATCCATACGAGGTCTGCATGTAAACGAAGACAATAGACACAAACAGACTGTGAATTACATCCCACAATCCACCCGCCCCCGCTCGCTGGCATGTGCACACACTGGTGAATCCGGTCAGTGATGTCACAGAGCCCTCGTCTATAGAAACGGGCTCCAGTTGGCAAACCAGACTATTTTTAAGCAAACACACATGTGGTGTGTCAAAAAGAGATGTCAGACTTTCCCTCTTCCATTCCCTCCCCTTTTTCCACACAGTCTGACTCACTGATAGTAAGAAAGGAAGAGATGGAATTGAAGGCAAGCAGATGATTGGCTGAAAGTTGGCCGTGCTCAGGCGGTTTCCACAAGGGAGAAACCTTTGAGCTGGGAGTGACTGCTCAGCAGTCCTGTCCAGACCAAATGCTCACATGTGGAGACACTTAAACACAGGATTCAGGTTACTGGAGCAGCCAGGCCCTCCTTCTCTACCTCCACCTTCACCTCACTCTCACTGCCTGTTTCCATTGTTGGCTGTGTCTGTTTAACTCTTTACTCCCTTGTGTCTGTTCACTTCTTTCTGCTGTGAGAAAAGCAGTAAAGGAAAAAATGTTATGGTCCTTTTTTTGTCTTTATTGAGAAAAAAAACTAAAGAAAAAGCTTAAGAAACTGCATTATTTTGTAGTTTTAGTTTTTTTGCAGTTGCTGTAAGTCTTCCAAATGATTTCTTTATTTGAACTGTACAGATTCAAGAAGTATGTGTCATTGATTAGAACTACAAATATATATCTTAAGAGGTGAAAATCAATAGTTGCCGTTGTTGGTTTTTCAGTCACTAGAATTTTTGCATGCTATCTTTAGTGACACAGTGTGTTAAAGTGTAACTCAGAGAAGCTGTGAAAGTTGTCTGTCTTACATCAACGCTGTAATGAAAGCAGAGCAATGTGACTTTGTAAGTTTGCTCACACTCTTAACAGCTGTGTCTGTTTACCTCACATCCCTTTGTGCCTCTTTGGTCTCTCCCAGGCGACAGACGGTGACCAGCACCCCCTGCTGGATCGAGCTGCACTTGAACGGGCCCCTGCAGTGGCTGGACAAGGTGCTCACACAAATGGGCTCCCCGAGTCTCCGCTGCTCCAGCGTCTCTTAGGGAGACCATTCACCTGCTCATTTCCTGTCAATGACTAGAAACACACAAACTGCACACGGACGAGAACGGCTACACAAGTACTGAAAGATGACGAACCCCCTCATTCAGCCACTGTTACTTTGTTCTTCCTCCCCACCAGCTGTCAGTAGCACTTTTTATTTACTTGTCTGTTTTGAAAGGGGACGAGTGCATTAAAACAGTTAAATGTTAGAAGGATCTCTAAATTTGACATCTGCAATTATCTTTTGTTACCTAAAGGACCGAAGTTATTGCTACACGAGCTTCTTCCTGTCTGGTCGTGTTTGTTTAAACATTAGTCTCATAGTTTTTACCTGTTTTGTACAGATGTTAAAGCAAACGGCTGATCCAAAAAAAAATGTAAAAAAAGATTTAATTTTTAACCATTACTTTTGAATTTGTAATGCATGTGTATGCGCATGTTAAATGCATTTTACATGATTTTGTTCCTGTTTTTGGGCATTTAATACTTTATGAAAATGTGACCCAGTCAGATGGCTTGAAAAAGAATTGTATAGTGGGAATAGTCAACCAACATTTATAAAAATACAGCGTGAAGGAATAGGAATATATTTCTGTCTGGGTGAATAACAGAATGTTTTAGCTGCACAGTCAAACTTCAAACAGAAACAAAGGAAAGCAAAGCTTCAGTCAAACTTGCTGCCATTCAGGTGGTTCTTAATCAAGTGCTGGTTTGAACTACTACCTGAATCACAGTTACATATCTCACATGTGGGATCATTCAGGATGGTGCACTTTTATAAAATGTTGATTCTCCAGTAAAGTGGTGTTGCAGCAGCTGAGGTGGTGCTTTATCGGTGAAATATATCCTGCATTCATTTCTGGAAGCTTTTCCAATTTATATTGTAGTGTGTCACACATACAGACTTGAAAACATCTCACATATTGTACATTTCTGTATCGTTAAAGGGGACCCGTTATGCTTATTTCTGCCTCCAGGTTTTTATTGTTGAGCTCAGTGGTCAAAATAATCCTCATTTTTGTCACTCTGATCCTGCATCCAGCAGCTCTGGTTGTGCTTTGTCAGGAGCAGACTGTTACCTCCTCTACTCTCGAGGCCACCTTTCTTCTGATTGGCTGACCTTTGCAAACTGAAGGTTTGAATAGGAGGTGGAAGGCGCTTAAGAGCTTTCTGCTTGAGATTACCTATTGTGTGCTCTTACAGGATCTGAAGTAATGGCCATGTTTAATAACAGCATGCAGCACTGTAAAGGTACGTGTGTATAACAAAAATATAAAAGGTCCCCTTAAAATTAGCCATGCTGACTTTGTGCACTCAGGACTGTAAAAGAACAAAAAACAAAAAACAGAATAATATACAGAAACCAATGAAAAGAAGAGATGTATGACCTTTGAGACTTTTTAGTCTATTTTGCTACCAATTAGGTTTGTAACACGATACAGTGGAAAATAACTGCTGGCAGGTCTGGGGGGGTAGTAGCCCTATATATTTTTTTTTCTTAATAATCTGTGAGGATAAGACAGTTTAAGTACAAAGCACAGCTTTTAACAAAGGGACATGTTGAGATAAATAAGAGGCATGTAAATACCAATAGCTTCTCAAAATTCCCTTTTTTTTTTCTTTTTTTTTTTAGGCCTGTACATATAGTATATACGTGTGTTTTAATAATGCGTCCATTAGCCTTTATAATGTTGATCGTTTTGGAAACAGAAGAAGAAAAAAAGATCAAAAACTGAAGAAAAACAAATGTTGGGAAAAGCGATGGCAGAAATAGAAAGACAGTCAAAGCTTTAGTCCCGTTTCCTTTCAGCCACCCACTGTGATGGAAGTGGAACCATTTCCTTCTTGTTCTCTAACACTAGACAAAGACTCAGTGGGTGAGCATGAAAAACATTTTAAATCTTTGTACTGTGCTTATTTACATTGTCCAGGCTCTTGATGTTAACAGCAGCCCAGTGGTGCTAGTCTTTAACATTTTAGGGACTGAAGAGTAAACAACAAAGGCCCGAGAGTTTACCATCAACGCTGGTAGATTTTGATCTCTTTGGAATGATGATGACTTTTAAACCTGCAAACTTTAGTGGGATGGTTTCAGAAACAGTAGCATCTACCAATCTGAGACGAGCCAGCTCTTTGTAGAGCTTCTAGTGTCCTCGAATGCAGTAGTCCTGATTCTGATGGGCTCATAGTCATTGTATTTACCCGGTAGGGATTATTTTTAAAGCAAATTTGTCATTTTTATACATTCTGCTTGTGTTTTTTTTTGTTTTTTTTATCCCCTTTGTTTAAATCCCACCCTGTAATCGCTTTTATTAGTTGTGATTTCTGCTTCTGTGCTCTGAATTGGTCTTTTTAGATGTCTTGTACAAAACCCTTTATTTTTCTCTGCTTATAAAGAGTTGATGTGATGCTTTATATTTCTGTGTATTATTGTTGTTTCGAAAATAAAATATATATCTTGTGGTGATACGTGAGCCTACGTGCTAAGTACGAAAGAAACTGAGGCTGGGTGGAACTAATCTTACATGACAAACTGCATCTTTATTTCTTGGCTGTGCATAATTATTCAAACATCGGAACAAATCAACATTATGAATCACAGTTAGCTGAGTTTTGTAGTTAAACGAGATTTGCTCGCATGAAATGTACTTAAAGCCCTTTATTAACATTTCCTTCAGTGTGGGGAATTCCTTGTCTGCGGTGGATAATTTCATACTGTCTTCAGAAGCAGACAGAGACGGTAATTACAGGCCCACAGCAGCCCTCTCTTGTTTCTTTACTTACTGCTATGTTACGAGCTAATTCAAACCATAAACATTTGTGCCGTCACAGAGGCGCGGCGCGGCTTTGAACATGAAGGCAGGCTTTGTTGTTGATGCCCTCAAGGGGAAAAGGGCCGGAACAAGCTGCTTGTCGCTGCAGAGACCTTGCCGCTGTGGTGACGAATAGTTTGTGTGGAAGGACCAAAGCTGGCTCACAAAAGTCTGCTGTATGTGCATGCATTTGAAAGGCAGTCAGCACAGCAGTGAGGCTTCGTTATTAATTGTTTCTTCGCGATTGTATAAGAGGAGACAGACAAAGAGCTGAGTGGATGTCTGTCTCCACCATAACCTTCTACCTGAGCAGGAGTGGAAAGTATGTGATACAAAATGAATTTGTGCAGACAATTAAGCCCTCTGTTAAACATCCTGTTTCACATTTATCTGAACTATACCTGAAGGCAGATAATTATAAACTAGTTTCAGGTCAAACCACATGAAAAACTTGAATGGATTAATATAGAAACTAGAGAGTGCTGCTTGTGTCTGAGCACTGATAATCACTTTTCGTCATGATCTGATTCTGGAACAAGTCATTTAAAAAGAAATGAAGATAGTAAGACATGGGCATATAATATAGATATAAATAGAGCAGTTTGTGAGATGTACATGGACAGTGGTGCGAATGCTTGTAGCAAAATGCCAAAAACAGTCGGCAGCATTAAAAGATTTGAATGTACTGGGTCCTTGTGTGGAACCAGCTAACACAGAGTTGTGGTAGTGTGTTATAGGAGCAAGCCATCAACACAAGATCCATGGAGGCCAGGCAAGACCCCAGGTGCAGGCTGTGTAAAGATGCCCCTGAGACAATCCGGCACGTAACAGCAGGGTGTAAGATGCTAGCAGACAGGACATAGAATGAACATTATGACCAAGTATACTTGAACATCTGTGCAGAGTATGGCCGGGAAGGTGACAATGTGACTACCAAGCTGGGCGAGTGGCTCCAGCAGATCCCAGGAACAACATCCGAGATCTCTGTCCAGAGGAGCGCAGTCCTAGGAATAGCAAAGATACTGCGCAGGACCCTCAAGCTCCCAGGCCTCTGGTAGAGGACCTGACAGGGAAATTTACATTTTTTTAATGTGTAAAAAAATAAATAAAGGTTTCACAGGGGTTGCTAACCAAGCACCTCAATAAAAAAAAACTGAAGATCTGTCAGTCTGCTGGTGTAAACATTCAGATGTGTTACCACAATTATCCCAGGAGTGAAAAGTGAATATCCAAACAAATTCACCCCAAGGTCAGACCATGTTCAGCGAAACTACAATAGCCAAGAGCTGCATCTCAGACTCTACAGGGCTGTGTTAAAAGGTTAAAGTTAATGGAATTAAAACTACGGCTTCTTTGAGTCTCGTGGTAGCACGGTTTCAGTTTACAAAAGAGCAACTGAACAAACCACAAAGAAATGTTACCTGTAGCCACCAATGTTGTGGTGGGACGAGAGCTGTGCCCACAAACCTGAATGAGCAACGCTGCAAAGAAGAGCGGGCCAAAATGAGTTTATATGATTTCATCACACATACAGAAGAAGTGCACCCATAATGAAATGAGTACCCTAACAGATATAATAAGCGGTCACAGACTGGAATATTTTAAGACGTACTCTCGGGTCGGTAATAATAAATAGTTTTAGCTCAACACTGCCACCTATTGCTCGCACAGAATAATAGCAGGCCGGATACATTGTTCTATTGATTTATTTCAATCTTTTCGCCTTCATTTGCCATCAAAGAAGTGGAGTGTGCACAAAAACATCACACGCAATGTAGAAAGAATATTTTTGTCTCGATTTATATAAAACTGATCAGGAGATTTTTCACTTAACTATTAAACCTTTGAACTTAAAACAGCTGGACGCAGACTGCTCGCGGGGCACGGCAAACCACGTGACTTTATCAGGCGGGAAAACAAAGGGCATTTACTTTGCATGTGATATTATTAAGACTTATGCTGTGAGACAGTACACACAACATAATGGTGATAATATTCAGGTGTTGATTAGTGCCACACTGAGGTCATTTCATTCAGATGTTGTTAGGGAAATGGATCGTTTGGGGCTGCCTGCTTACAGCTAACAATGATTAAATGAAGATGAATACGTTCAGCAGAGAGAAAGGGCTCAGTACATCGACCAGCACAGCAGAAATGAGGTGTCCCAGTGATTTAGGGCGCAAAGATGGGAACAGATGAGTGGCATCAGCTCCGTCTCCATGTGAAGGTCACCGTGACGCAGGTTTCGACAGTGTGAATGTTTGTTGGTAAACAAATCCATCTTGACAAAGGTCACCATTTGTTTCGCACTCTCCTTTTTTATTACTATTATCAGGGTTCGTAG
Source organism: Neolamprologus brichardi (assembly GCF_056152115.1). Taxonomy (NCBI): domain Eukaryota; kingdom Metazoa; phylum Chordata; class Actinopteri; order Cichliformes; family Cichlidae; genus Neolamprologus; species Neolamprologus brichardi. The sequence goes on from NC_142104.1 coordinate 28,038,440, forward strand.
GGTGCTTGAAATCCTTGAAAATGCTTGAATTTTAATGTTGTCTTTTCAAGGTTTGAAAAGTGCTTGAATTTCAGATGTGGTGCTTAAAAGTGCTTGAAAGTGTAACTGTATTTCATTCACCAAAAATAACTATCTGATTGAATAGTTTTCTTATCAGATAGAGAAATAAAATGAGTCGCAAAATGTAGAGGCAACATTTGTATAGGTATGAGTGCGCTAACATACCTGTAGGTTGCTGTTTTAATGAGTGTTTGATGGAAAACAACAATGGCGGAGTTTGCGCTCTCCAATCGCATGATAGGTGAGTCCTAGTAAATAATTTTCCAGTACGTGTACGTCACACATGCTATTTTTAAAAAAGTATGATTATTATTTTGCTAGCTGTCAAACTCGCTGGAGAAATGATTGAAATGCACTGAGTGTGATGTAGTATGGCAGCGCTATTATGGAATATGCTGTGAACTTAGCTAACATTACTTAGCAGTGATATGAGTTACTTTGCTCAAGTGAAAGCTTTAAACATTAGCCTGATACATAACTAGCTAACTTAAGGCTTTCTGGTTAACCCTCTGGGGTCCACGGACCCAGAGTCTCCATTTCAACTCAAACTATACACCAGTGTTTAAATTGTGTTGATAGGCCACTAAAACCGGTGTTTTTTGTTTTTAATAAACAAGTGGCGTTTACTCCCGGAAGAAACTGTAAAAACGGCCTTTTCTAAGGAGAGCGCTAGCAAACACGCTTGAGTGAAAAACAACAGTCATTGGTGAAAAAAGAAAAAACACTCCTTCCCTATTGGTGGACAAATGTATCATATCGACCAATCAAAAAAATGATATGGCAACATGTGGCATTTGGTTGTTTGGGAAGAGAGGGAAGTTTTAGGAGTGAGCAGAGAGAGAGAGAGTTTTGATACATGAGAAATTTGTGAGGTTTACCTGTTTGGAGTCTCAAGTTAGTGTGTTGTCTTGTGTAGTTAGGGTGTAGTGTAGTCGTTGTTTTGTTTTGTGTGTCAGTTCTACTAGTGACTGTGACAGTTGCTGCAAAAAAGCCACCAAAGGCAGATTGCAGTGTAAACGCTGAGTGACACACCTGCTGTCAGACCTGCAGGATTTACCCCTGTGCTGTTCTCATCTGTGTTATAGTGAACACAAACTATTTTTTGGAGTTGCATAAATAATTTGTGTGTCTTCTTATTTGATGCAGAACACCTGATTGTTCTGTAAATAGTTTTAAATGGTTATATAAAAAACGTCTGAGCCTTGGCTGCATTTTTAGGTAAATAGTACCATATAACTTTGTTGTTTGCAAAACTTGTGCATATTTTTAATAATGTACAATTTCTATTTGCATTTCAAGTTATGAAAATGATTCGTTAAACATGCCTGGGGTTTTTACAGTCAAAAATATCACTTTCTACTCGTATTTTAAATTTTGTCTGAATTTAGATAAATTGTGCTGATACAGTTTGTCAAAATAAGAAAATAACAGATTGGCAAGATAGATAGATAGACAGTTTTTAAAGGTGAAATATAGAGGCCAAATCAAAAGTAGTCAAAAACGGCCAATTATACCCTGGACCCCAGCTTTTTGGAGTATTTGAAATAATGGTAATATGAGTGATCCATATGGTCACAAAGAATAGCCACTTGTTTCTGTGCTACCAAAGTTCCCCGGCTTTCATTCACAATGTGTTTATCTTCAGCACCTGCACATTAAACTACTTAAAACTCATAAATGTCTTCAAGCTCACACTGAGGCCTGGGGCACTATCAGCCGCTCAGACGGTACACACATTTATGTGTATTTGTATATGAATATTTTATACTTTAAGGCTGCCTGTTTATTTAAGGGAGATGAACAAAATACATTGGAACTGTACATAATAATATCACAGATGATAAATTAAATAGATTTTAAGTAGATGCTTGTGCATTCTTAAAGTCTTATATATTGAATTGAACTATGTGATCTATTCAAAGCCTCACACACAATGTTCACATTGTCACAGCTTAATTTTTAAGTGAAATGTGCATTTTGAGTTTTTACACTATGTATATAAGGCAACCGTTTCCTTTTGCAGTATATTTGTGTGGTTTGTTTTTCTATTTCTTAACAAAAGGTGAACAAAGGTGTTTAAGTTCATCTAGGATGATTTGTTTTAATTTTCACATGGTCTTACTGTGATGCGAATTGAAATATGCATTCTTTTTCTTGGGGGGGGGGGGGGTGCATGTGCTGGAAAAGCTTGAAAAGGGACCTTGAAAGTGCTTAAAAAGTGCTTGAATTTGACCCTGAAAAAGGCGTATGAACCCTGTATTATTATTTTTAGTCTTTCATCCCCTTCACTGTCATGTACTCACTCTCTCCCATCTCTGGCTCCTGCCCGACTTCTTTCCACACGTTCATTGGCTGCCTCTCTCTGTAAAGAAAAGCGCAGACCGCGCTATTATCAGCGCTCAGACGCCTCCAACCTGATTGCACTTCCATGGGTGGCTACGCTACAGCTGTCTCTGGACAGCAGCAGGTACCCAGAACTGCATGCCAGCAGAGACGGGCACCCATTTCTCCAACTGGCTGCTGTTGGCCCTGTGCCTGCTCGTCACCCTGCGTGCAAAGCTAGCCAGCACTCATCCCCTGCTCCCCCGTCAGCTGTGCCACCCTATGCAGGAGAGGAAACTGTCACACTCCCTCAACTGAGTAGACGCTTCATTCAAAAGCACCTGGCCAACACTTATGTTCAGTGAAGAAAAAAAACATGCATATAAAATGTTCAGATGCAAGCTGGCTGTGAGAGAATGTATGGTGTAGAAGGAAACGAGCGAAAAAAGTTTAATTTTGTGCCTCGAAGCAATTTTCTGCTCCTTGGCACTACTTGCTTTTTCTGCCAATATGCTTCAGTTTGTCTCCCGAAGCCAAACTTTGCACTTAAGAGCACAAATATCTGTTTTTCTGTCTCGTGCTGGGAAGTTTCTTTGTTAAACCCTTTGTTATAATTAATAAAAAGTCAATGTTACACAACGGAAAAGCGCAGGGGAGAGAGTGGGGAAGAAAAGTGGCGGGAAAAGGAGGCAGTGAGGGAAACATATTTACTGACATCCATGGGCTGTCACCGCTCTGATTAATGGTGGCTGGAATCCCTGCCTGGTGAAAAGGTGTTGTTGGGGTGTAGAGAAAGCCCGGGCTCTGACCCAGAACTAATAGCATTCGACTTGAACAAGCTGTCCAACCTGAGAGAGTGAGTTTCTGCTGCTGCCAGTGTGGGCTGCAAAGAAGCTGAAATAACAAAAGTCAGAAATGTGGAGGGGGGGTAGATACTGCATCTAAGTTTACACTGCAGCCTTTGAACTTGGAACAGCTGGCCTCAATGGCACGTGCCTGGCCCCACTTTGGTCCTAACTCAATACATGAGGAATAGTTCCTCAAGTTTTGAGCAACAAATAAAAAATTTGGATACATGGGAATTAATCATTAGACACCATCTGAGGCTGAAAGAAAAGGTGGTGTAAAGGCAATGACATATAAATGTGTAAAGCCTGATTCTGAGAACCAGTATACAAGATTAGTTGAGAACTATACTTTTTATTGCATGGCAAAAATACATTAAGTTCACAGTTTCACAGATAGGCTGTATTAAGACATGGTGCTTAAATGTTGATTCACATTGATTCACATCAAGTCAATTCTTTTATTATTTATTTAGCCCCAAATCACAGCAACAATGGCCTTAATGAGCTTTATACACTAAGATAAAGACCATACAATAATACAGAGAAAGTCCCACGCAATCAGAGGCCCCCTATGAGCAAGCAATTGGTGACTGTGGGAAGGAAAAACTCTCTTTTGAAAGGAAGAAACCTTCAGCAGGACTAGGCTCATGGAGGGGGAGTCATCAGCCAAAACTGCTTGGGGGTGAGGGGACAGGACAAAAGACACGGTGGAAGAAATGAAAAAAGTGAGTTTTAACTTTTCCAGTTATGTGATTAGACTTCCAATTTTGGTTAAGTTAAACCTTTTGACTTTGGTCACAAGGGCTCTTTTGTATGCTGTTGACATGAAAGTAGAATGTGGGTCGTCTTGCTTAAATAAGCGAGGGTTTATTTAAGCAAGGTTACATCATCTGCATACATGGTTCAGACCTGTGCCATCCATCCTAAATGGATCATACTAATATCTGGGCTTTTTTGTTTGTTTGTTTTGGATTGTCGATTTTTAACTTATATTTTGGATGCGTTTTTCAGCATCACAGTAACTCCCACTACAGAATTGTATCTGATTTTAATGCAGTGCTCCCTGAAGGGTCACAGCGATTCATTAATTGTGTTTTTTTTGGCCTTGAAATCTCTCTTCTTTTGATTCTTTTAATGCTGTTATGTACCGTATATAATGAAATCCTCTAACTCTCAGCTCTTTCATGTTGAGACATATTATTCTTAATTTGCTAAACAATTTGCCCTCACAATCTTCAGACAAACCCCCTCCCCGTGACAGTCTTTTTGCTTGAGAAGATTCCCTACCAATTGAAATGACGTGAAAGTAGCAGCTGTGTCCTGGTTGAATTCTCTAAATGCTGAGAAAATGTGCTTCATTGCTTCCTTTCTTATGTCCTTATGAATGGGCCATCCTTTAAGAAAGAAAAGGAGATAATTAAGTTTGCCAGACTAGCAAATACTGTACTTGTATTCTCTTAGTTACAAGGCTACAATGTATTTTCCTGCAGTGGCAGTCCTGAATTCTCTTTCCTTGACCTCAGTGAGTAACATACAATGTGGAGTGTTTAGGAAAAGACAAAGAATGCAATCATTGTTTTTTTTTTTTTGAGGGGGGCTATTTAAATTCAATCTCAGCCTTGCAGGGATATTCATTTACAGTTAGATCTATGTGTTTTGAACAATGACAGCACCACAGAGTATTGTAAGTCAAACAATCTGCATGGGATTTAAGTACCTTCAGCTTTTATTCGAGGATCTTTTTCATCCTTAGATTTACTATGTTGAATCACTGCCATGTTTGCATTTATACTTTTGTGCTGTGTGAAATTGAGCTGTTCATGTTGGTCTTGGAGTTTCTTTTGCTGAGAAGCAGGAACAGAAGACTTGAGAACCGAATCAGAGCACAGGCTCTAAGAGCTGTGGAAATGAGAAAAACAGCAGAAGCTGAGCTATTATATAAGGAAAATAATTGAGCTGGTTACAGTTACAAAGTCCTATATTACTATCAAACTGATCCATCGCCATTGTTGAAGTCTGATTTGCACGTTCGATTACAGTGTAAGGTAACGCAGTACTATATGAGGCATGACTGTGGCCAGATCTTTGACCCCAAACCCAGAACCGGTGCAGACCGCTCCTGATTTTTTCCACAAAGAACTATTTCACACAAAGGTGACTTAACAAAGGGCATTAACAGAGCTCTGGGAGAATGCACGGGTCATGGAGGTGAGTCGTCTACAAAACAGGTTAATTAATCCCAAAACTATCCACAGAGAATTGTCCACCAAGATGAGAAGTGACTGATCCAGATTGCTTGAAGCAGAAGCAGATGTCCAGGAGCGGTTTGGGTCCACAGGGTTATGACTGGAGTGGTGAGTATTCAGTGAGGGTCCAGATTATGAGGTTGTGGGAACAGGTGAGCATTCAGCAGCGGGTCCACTTCCACAGCCAACGAGGAGATGGAAGTGGAAGAAGAAGGAATGTTAAAATACATAAGACACAAATCCTAAACAGTCAATGTGATATTTTTTGTCAATCCCTTTAATTAAAACCAAAATCTGCACTTCGGTTACATGTTGATTGTTTGACCTGTCATTAAACCTGTTGCCTGTTAATCTAACCAGCTGTTGTGAGGTGTCTCACCGTGATTAGGGTTTAAGGATTTGATATGTGTTACTGTCATGAAATTTAAATTGAGCTTATAGTATTTTTTAAAGATATTTTTGAAATTTTCACAGTAATATGAGGTAATGGGGTTGCATTTACTGTAGTTTTTATTTACATTGCATCCGTTTTTAGGAAATAGGGGATTAGTACTATCATGTGGGGTATGATGTCACTGGCACTGCCACCTTTACAGTGTAATGTTTTTGAACAAAGCACTGGGACTGTTACATTTCTGCATTTTGTCTGAAGGTATTAAGAGAGAATTAGGACTTGGGAAGTGAAAGCAGCCGTAGCTACCTCCCTGTTCTCCTCTTAAAAAAATGCCACATAAAAAGGGTCTTCGCTTCAAATAATCTGCAGCATACTTGCCAGGAACATCATCCTGCCGAGGCTGTTTCTTTGCTGAGGGTAACAGCAAGCCCAACAGCTGGGACATAATGAAGCTTTCAGGCACTTGTTCTCCCATCGTGTAGCACCAGCCCCTGTCTGCTTCCACCAGATGTTCCCTGCTTTCCTTCCAAAAGGCTCTGCTGCCAAAATGGGTACGGAAACCAGCTAACTCCACAGTCAGTTCATGATTGTAGGGTGATAGTTGGGTTAATTGCTTGTTTCGTGTCTACTGGGCGGTGCCCTGCCACTTTGTTGTCATCTTGTATGTAGCTGGGAAAATTAGTTTGATGGTAACCCGAGCTGCTGTTGTCAGGCTCTTTGGTCCGGAGTCAGCTGGGAGCAGATAAACCCGATGCTATTGACTTACTTTCGGGGGAGCTGCCATTATGAATGACTATTGTCTGAGTTTTGATGGAGGACGTGTCACTGTGTGTCCTAAAAAGCACACAGTCCTCTTTTCCACCAAATCAAATGAAGATGTTAGGGGGACATGGGTGTGACTGAGCACTGATCAGATGCTGCTCACCTCCTCGGAAAACTCGGGAATATCTCTTCACCAACTGCACAGTTGTATGCTCAAGAATCTCTACCTGCAATGAAAAAGAGGCCTCTGAAACCTTATTAAAGGTTCAAACAAGTTTATATCTGCATGTGTTTGGACATTAGCAAGCTCTATATGCAAACAACCAAATTTCAGGTTGAAGAATTGGTCTAAATGTATGGCTAGTTTCAGCTCAATGCCTTCTGAAGTAACGGAAACACAATTCTGTTCCCTTTTGTGCCTGTCTGTGCCGTTCTGCTGTGCATTTCCTGTTAATTGCTTCATCTGATGTAACCCTTGCCAGTGGAATCATGTTGCAGGCTCACAGAATTAATTGAGACTAGATGTTACATATGTAATTAAATGAACTCGTATCATTTATGCTTCGCTCGGTTCCTGTTAAACTGGTAGCACTCGAACCTCGCTTTTCTTTGGGGCAAATGGAGAAATCTCTCTGGGCCATCCTGTCACTGATCAATGCACATTTAGATGTTTAACATCTGGCAAGCCACTGGAAAGTGGCTTCTATGGCAACACTGCGTTGCCATCATCCTCCCATCATTAGCTTTCACCATTGCCCCAGGGTTCATAATGTCGTTAGAGATGCAGAAAAGTGGCGTTACATGGCGTTTCCCAGCTCCTTTTATTGAAGAAGCCTGCTATGCAGCCTGCTTGTCCTATTCCACGGACACCACAGGGAAATAAGACATGACGAGAGCGCACAGACGCGAGGTTTAAAATTTCCTGCATCAAATCAATTTTTTGGGGTGGGGGTGGTGGATCTGGCAAACAAACGGGGTCACACAAGCTCGTGGAAAAAGCTTTTACTGCAATGCTGTAATTTCTGAGGGTGCTTATGGAAAGTGGACTATAAAGGATTTGATGCTGTTGACCCTGTTGGCGCGTGCAAAGATCAGTACTGTAGATTTTCGGTCCCTCTTTTACACCCAGAGCCTCGGCCCTCTACATTTCCTACTATCTGCCCATCGCTGCACTAGTTTTAATCGAATGTGCAGTCAAAATGATCAGCCACAACGACTGAAATTATGTAGTTGTAATTACAAACAGATGGGAGGCTTTATTTGCACTTAAGGCGGTGGTGTGCATGGGAAATGCAGTGTGAACAAGAATAATTAAGAAGTTAAAGTCCTGTTTTTGTTTTTTTGTGGGGGTTTTTTTCCCCAAGTTGTGTTTAAATATCAACACTACGATGTACATTTGTTTTAAATTAACAGTATATTAATGTTTGGCCTGGAGCAGCCCTCATCTTCAAGCCTTTACTGAGAAGATATAGATTTTATTCTATTTATATATTTATTTTCTGAGACTTCAGTGTGTTTATTTGTTTTGGAGAAAAGCAGTGTGTTAAAGTTGTGGTGCCCCGTGCAGGAGATGCTTCCTGATACCTGAGGACTCACTGGGGAGGAGAAAGCAACTCATCAATCGAGTCACATATCACTTTCTGCTTTGTGGCCTCTTTGTGGCGCATATAAAACACGGTCACACAATGGGCACTGTTAACATTTAATATAATGACAAGTTAGACAAATGTATGCTCGTTTTGCTCCTTTATGTGGAACTCTCAGGGTTGGCCTTATCTTATGCGGTGTAAAGAACACTGCAAACTCTAGAGGCTGCTAGTGGACTTCAGACTGCATTCAACCTATTAATGAGAGCAATTATCAATTAACTTAAAACAGGCCATTTTTAATCGTTAATTTGGATTATGTGCACACATGTTTTGTGGGGCCATATGGAGCACTTCGTATTTTCTAAACATTCGGATATCTTAATTATGCAGCTTTGTTTCGGAGTGCTTTAGAGTAGCTGCTCCATTGCTCAGGACTCCAACTGTTTGCAGTTCACTTGCTGTCTGTGTACAACAGAGGTCACCAGAGGCTGCTCCTGCACGTGAAACCGACACATCTGCTACATCCTGAGCTGTGAACCGAAGTTCCCAAAATGTGTCGCAGTTGTGTTTCTTTGTTGTGTAGTGTGTGGGTTTTTTCCCCCCTTCAGCTACCATTCTGATTCAGCAAACCTGCAAGCGCAAGACTGCTTTATTTACGATGCTTGATTTTTATGTATGACAGTTTTGCTGAGAAGAAGAAGAAGAAAAAGAGGAAGAAGGGAAAAAGTTCCTCCTCCCCGTCACCCCCGTGTTTCCCCTATTGATTTTGGAGCTTGGTTGATGTGACTCCGTGCCAGAAGTGTCACTTAGATGAATCACTGTTAGCCCAAGCTGGCACAGCTCAGCACTGGTGACAGAAGGAAGAATTCCACGTGGATCAAATAAATACAGATGTGAAGTAATTAGATGTATTCCCAAGAAGACCATCGCGGGGATGTTAAAGATGGTAGGGATCAGCATTCCCACCATAGCAGCTTTTATCAGTTTAAACAGGAGCAGGAACTAACTGGGTCACAGCCCAGGAGCTGACTTTTATGTTGGAGGGTTGAGCAATAAAGGTGGGTGGATCCATCCTATTATTGATACTAATGCTGCTATTGGTACTGAATCGATAATAATAACGTGATAGGATCAATACTGTTTTTATCCTCCAATTTCAATGTTTAGCCTAATGAACTGTGTTAAATTAATTATTGAAAATGACAAAATATACCCCGAGATCATAATTTAGCAACGAACGGGCTTTCAAATTTTTCATATTAAGCAAACATTATGTTAACAAATCAAAAAGTTTGTTAAGGAAAAAGTATAAAAGCATAACTACAGCTCACGAATTAGTATTGTATTGTATTGCTAGACCTGGCTTTATATTGAGTTTTTGTCACTGATTTTTTTTTTTACACAGTTATCCTGCAGGGCCTGACAGAAAGGAACAAAACACATTAAAACGCGTCAAACTCCAGGAAATGTCATTGCAAAGAGAAAGATATGGACCTGTACCCAGCCTACGTACGGCATTTCTATAAAATCAAACAAAGGCCGTAATCAATTAGATTCCAAGAATGAAGCAAAGTACAGTATCCTGATGGCCCTGAACAGATTGGATTTAGAGGAAAAATGCTATTGCTTTGGTGCGCTGTAATATTGTGAACGGGGCACCGCATCTGGGGTCGGGTGGGGGCCCTCCACCAATTTATGTAAAACACACTTTGATCTTCAACCTAAAAACACATTTGAGAAAATCGCTGCTTTAAGTGCAGCATCTTATAACAAAGGCGGTGTACATTTGCCACATAATACTGCCATTACAATTAATGCCACATCCCTGTGAAATTGAACCCCACTTTTTTTCTTTTTTTTATTCCTCCTCTCGCAATTATAGGCCCCTTCAGGAGGGGACGTATTTATGTCCGGCAGTTAGCAATGCATTGATTTAATACGTTTCTAATCAGGACATGCAGCTCCGGGGCCTAAAATGTTAATTTTTCCTGCTGCTTACAAAGTAGCCTTTGATTTTCTGTCATGCCAGTAATTACAGCATTTTGCCACTAGACAGGGGGAGAGCTTTGTCTCGTCTAATTATGAGGTAATCATTGCTGTAGTGCCAGCATGTTGTTCTCACCTTTTTTTTTTTTTTTTTTGGTTAATACTATTTTGATTTTATTTTTACACCTTCCAGCTATTACCTTCCCTTCACTGTGACACAGTTAAGACTGTGTGTGTGTGTGAGAGAGTGTATATCTGGAGTGTAGTAGCCTAGTGACTGTAATTGTTGTGGTATGGGTGCTGTTAATTACTGGAGTAAACGGTTGAATCACGGCCAGGGCCCTTTGTGGCTGCAGAGTGGCGGGCAGCAGAGGAGAGAGACAGAGGGCTGGAAAATTGTTTTTACCATCTGGGGACCGAGGGATAGAGAAGGGGAAGCAGAAAGGAGGAAAGGGGGAACAGCAGCAGACAGAAAGGCCCAATTGGTGGCCAGAGCCTAAGGGTCCGGGGGTCCATATGGAAGGCAACACTTTGCCTTGCACTTTATTGCACACCTTGCTGTTTTAATCAATGGCAAGCCTGTTCACAGAGCCTAAAGCTGCAGTGGTTGTTTCTCATTGTCATAGCACTGCTTCCACTTTTCCTGCTCCACTACGCCCCAGCACGCCTTACCAAATCTCCGAGGAGCTGTGCGGCAGCACTTTCCAGGTCTCTCTCTCTCTCCAGAAGTGAGAAATGTTTGCACTTTGTGTGAGGTTAAAGCTCCTCTTTGGTAATGATGATTTGATACGCTTTAGGCTCCTGCCTGTGCAGCTCTAATTTCCCAGCAAAGCGGGATAAGAACGGAGACGCCCGCTGCGCTTGGAGTCGTTTCTTAAAATGGACGACACCATTCCATCTGAATTCCATTTGAGTGCTGAACATAATGGGATTAGGCTACAAAAGGCGGCGAGACAGTGGGATATGTGCTAATAACACCATAAAAGTGCCAGTCAGCAGTGGGCTGACTCCCTTGAAACCCCACACTGGTTGGAGGCAGTTTAAGCACGTGGTGAGGGATAAAGGCCTGCGTGGGGGGTTGAGTGTTTTATTTTATCACAGAACTCTTGCAGGAACATCAATATTGTATTAAATTAGTTCACTTTTGTGAAAAAAAAAAAAAAAACCCCAGCACACACAGAAAACAGGTGAAAGGTGTTTCTCTAAAGTAGACCTAGTGTGTTACCAGGAGCATCTGATATTGTATAATTACTGTAAAGGACATTCAAATGCAGATTCCCTCTGTTTGATCTGAGCAACTCCACACTTCAGCATATATCCCTGCATAATACTGGAGTCTAAAAAACCTTAGCTGGTCAGTAAACTGGTCGGGTTAGATTTCTTTTTTTCAAATATAATGTTGCGTTACTGTAATATAATCACTTTTTTCAGGTAATGAGTAAAGTAACAGATTACTATTAAAAAGAGAAATTAGATAACTGACAGGACTTAGTGCTGCTGAATCTTTGATTTTATTTATTTTTTGCTGTTTTTTACTTGCATCTATTTGAAAGAGTGAGTGTAAACAAAAAATATTATTTTATTTTATATGCTGGAATATGCAGAAAATAGGTTTAACTGTTAAACAATTTCTTCAATCAAAGACTGTTGCACATAATTTCATTTTTGCTTGATGTAATGTGCATACAGTTAAAAGATTAAAACTAATAAAACAAGTTTTTAAAAAGAGAATTTTTCATTTGATTATTTGATTTTATATGATGGATTATGCAGAAAAAATACAATATTGATTTGTAACTATTCAGCTTGTGTATCATGTTGTTAAAAAGTAACTAAGTAATAGGGTAACTAATTACTTTTGAAAATAAGTAATCAGTAAAGTAACTGGAGAAGTAATCATTAATTAGTAACTAATTACTATTTTCAAGTAACTTGACCAACACTGGTTTTCAGTTTATTTTGTTTTAACGTTGTAAACTCATGAAAGGGAATCACACTAATGACTCCAAACTTTTGAAAATGGCAGCAATAACATGTAGAGCCTGGATCCTGTTCAGCTGTCAACCTCTGCAGCAACAAAAGAGACTGCAACAAGCAAAAACAACCTATTCAACTTTCCAAAACTGCGTTGGTGGGAGATGCATTAACAACATTTTAGCTTAAAACTGATTCCATCGGTGTGGGTAACTGAGACCCTGTTTACATGTAGATGATGAGGTCACAAGTTGAAAGTTAAGTTAAGAAACTGGCAGCCTTTTACTTTAAGACAGGGATGCCAAACACATGGCCTGGGGGCCAGAATCGGCCCGGCAAAGACTCCAATCCAACCCAGTGCACCACTTTGGAAAATGTGAAGGAGGGCAAGGAGGACTTTTGACTTTTAACTCTAACTCTACTCTTTTCTGTTAAATGTAAATGTCTTCATGCGGACAGAAAAGGAGAGTTTCTCTGTTCTGGCTCACCTCAGAGCGGTGTGCTGTATGTTGCCCATGATGTTAAATGAGTTTGATATCCCAGCTTTAAGTGTTTAAGGATTTACCCCCATATAATTTCAATAATAGGATAAACTAACAGAGTTTACGTAGAGGTAAAAAAAAACCCAACATTTTTTGTAATCAGGCTGTAAACATGCTTGCAATATTAACATGAGAGTGTGAGGAGACCGACTGTGTTTTGAGAGCTCGAATCGCGCTGGATCTTTCACACTTGTAAAGGGCTCTCACTCTTGATCATATTACCTGGGAGGCATCTTAAAATTAAACATCAGAGATAGAAGTTTTATTGAGGCTTAGCGTTTAGAAATGTTTGAAATAACCTACATTTTATCTACTCTGTGGAGAGTCTCTGCCTTTTTTGCGCACAACAAACCAAATCATCCCTAAGAATGCTGACTGGCGTGTGCTGACACAGCTGCATGATATCATCCAGATGTCTGCATTGTGCAATTAACAGCATGTTCAATGGAAACAGTCCCGCATTATGTTTTCCCTACAGAAGTCAGACTGCAACAGGCTGCACTGACTCTGCTGTACTGACACCATTGCTGCTGTTTGGCTCTTTCTATTACACCCTCTGTCGTTACTTGGATTTGTGATTAAATTTAGCAAAGTGCTGCCGATAGCCGAATTGTCCAGCCACTCTCAATTACTGTCTGGGGAAGGTACCTGAGAAAGCTTAACACAGCAATTAACAACTTAATTAAGTGCCACAGCCATTGTGGCATTTCTGGAGCCATGCAACAAGGGGCATATTGATTGCAGGGGATTGCCAGTTGGTCCCCAATTGATCGCCCAATCGATTGGCTTGGATAGGCACTCCTCAGTGACTCAGGGAAAGGAGTTGGTGTGTGTTGTGTGTTTTGTCTCAGAGGAAGTAGCCGTCATGCCACTGCATGACACACTGATAATGACCTGCCAGACTGGCTGCGTGGCCCCTACCGATCCCCCTGAGTGCAACACACGTGTCTGGTGTCAATCATTCACTCGCTCACTCACTGTCTCTCTCTCTCTTTCACATAAACACACACAAACTGAGGCCTCAGGACTCTGCCTGAATCCTAAGTAACATCTGCAGTCTATTCATTCTAAATACACCTGACAGGGATGCAGTGACACAAGCGCAGGCATAGCAGAATGGATTGAAAACACTAGATACAGGTATGATACCTGAAATCACAGATACATGTTAATATTAATTTCTATTGGGATGTTCAGATTATGATTAAAATTAGGTCAGAATATCAGAGGCTTTTCAGTAAAAAAACAAAACAAAAACATGATCCAATGGATTCTGTTGGAAGAGTAAAAACAAGCAAAAAATGACTGAACAAGGATGCACCAGCCAGCCTGCACACATTCACACAGATCCAGTGCTCCCCGGGGAGCAGTTAGGATGCAGGATGGGGGCTGGATGTTAGTGAGGGGTGGGGGGGAGGGTGAAGTGGTGGTAAGATGTCAAATAAAATGTCATCTCTTATTGTGTCAATGAAGTAATTCCCTTTTAAAGGCTTGACCCTTCGACCCTGGAGGAGCTCGGCCAATTGCCCAGTGCAGCCATGAGGTGATAACAAATGACTCAAGCGAAGGGGGATGGAGGGGGGTGCACGGTGCGCAATGCTGGACTCACCCCGGGCCGGTCTCGCCAAAGAGAGGATGTGTCTGAATCAATTACAAACCACTTACTCTTTCAGAATCACTCATCTTACAATTTGGTTAATCTACAGAATGTAAAATGCATTTTTAATTTTTTTTTTTTAAATGAATATTGAACCATTTTATTTTCTTGGGTAACTCTTGGGTAAGGTCCTACTAATTAGCAAGCACCCTTTCAGTTGAACCTCATAACACTCTGTGCATTAGTAGTTTCTCATTTTGCCACTGGGGGGCAGTATTATATGGAAGAACTTGAAGGCTGCACCCATTGAAAAACTCTAATTCCTGCTTTGGGACTATGCAGCCATGCTCTGTGGATGGTCGTACAACACGCGCTGTAATGTTACTTGATTTTGAGTGAAAAAAGTGTGCGTGTGTGTGTGTGTGCGTGTGTGTGTGTGTATACTTGTGCATGTCAGAGTGGTTGACAGGCTCAGCTCTGCCCGCACCCGCTGCGGTTCCGAGGTGCTCAACTTATGACCTGTAATTACATTGCTACTTTGCTCTCAAATCTCAATAGAGCAGGTTGGTCTCAGACACTTCAATTACCAGCCCTCAATACCTTGCTCTCACATTCCCAGCAAAATCATAATGATAATCCAGGGAATGGACTGATCCAAGGTTTATTGCACATAACATGGAGAGAAAGAGACAAAAGATATGTTGCAATTAAACAGCAAAGAAAAAAAAAAAGAATATCATAGGTGTTATTCTTATTGTACGGTTTTCCTAGTTATTGTTAAGCATGATTTTCAGGGGGGGAAAAAGACCTGTAACCCCTCTTCACAAATTTGTAAATTCTAGTATCCGTTTAAACAGGAAGACTTTTCAATACTTAAAGAAGCGCTTGTGAAAACAGCACGGCAAGGCCAACAACAATACCCCCCACATGTCCCACAGATTCTTTGGAAGCGGTCTGCATCAATTTGCATTCAAACTTGTTGTAAAATAGAGAAGAGCAAAAGATCCATCTATTGGGGCACATTTGAAGGTTGGGTCCAGGTCGCATATGTTTGCCCTTGCATAGTTCTGGCACATTGTGGTGTAACGGAGCCTCAGCTGCAGGATTGCAATTTTTAATGAAAAAGTGGGGGCCCCCCACATCCAGGTAAGACCCCTGGAGGTTGTATTTCCAGGGCTTTGTTGTAACCCACAATGAGGCTGTGTGGACGAGCGCACGCATCTACACACACAGGCACACGCGTTCGCGCTCACGCACGCAGATTTAACCCAACAATGATGATGGCTACAGCAGTGGCTGATAAACACTCATGTATTTCCCTGGAAAAAAAAACACATTTTGGATGTATCCTTGATCATCTGAAAGACTCTATCAGACATTAAATATTAAATGTCTCCAAACTTTCATTAAGTATATGAGGAAACAGCTGAGGTTATTAAATGCCCACCAAATACAACTTTGGAAATGAAAGAATCTCTGTATTTTTTATTTTTTGGTGAAAACATGAAACAGGCAGTCAGATATTTTAAGGTTCTTTGTGGGCATTCTTTGCAGATCAAGGACAGTCTTATTGCTATTACCCATAAAATATTTAAATATTTTCTCAGCGGCATAATTATAGTCATTTTTTGTACTAATTTAGGCTTAGTTCAAACATCTTCAGTGGATTTCATCTGTTATGGTGAATGGTACAAAATGAATCTGTGTTACTGAGCACTGATTTAAGCTTACAGATCGACTTACTTTACCGTATGTATGCGATCACATGTATCCAAGAAGCATCTCTGAGTTTCACCTGCAAAAGAAAAAAAAATGCAAGGAAGCTCATCAGTCAATGAGCCATTGAAAGTGTTTGCTCAGCTGTTCAACTGGACGGCTGATCCTAACGGCCTGAAATAGTCTTCCTGGAAAAAAAAGTGCAAATTACTGGCAAGCATAGCAGTGGTATAATCTGTCTTGCGTTTTATAAGAAACTGAGCTCAAATCTGTGCTCTTGTTTCCAGCCAGCTGTTTATTACCATGCGGGACTTACACACACACACAGAAACACACACAAACACAGATCTTATCTCAACAGAAAGATTATATTCCTTTCATGAGCCAAACCCCCCCAAACAAACAAACACAAATCTGCTGGTAGCAGTAGTACCACAGGGCGTACTGTACCTGGTGTTATACCTATCAAACTGTAAATATGATAAAAAAAATATTGCAAATCAGTTTACAGTAAGGACAGCAGGCAGCAGGCTAACAGTCATCAGAGACCTATTACAAAATGTACTAGCGGGATATAGTTAAAAAAAAAGATGTAAGTGATAAATAATTAAGAGTGTGAATGCTATCCTCTTTTGTTCACCTTATTTCATTTCAATGCAATTTTACTCATACAATGCCAAATCACAACAACAATCACCCAAAGCACTTTACATTATAAGATAAAGACTCTACTATAATAGAGAGAAACCCCCAACTATCAAACAACCCCATATGAGCAAGTTTGGTGACAGTGGAAAGAAAAAACGTCCTTTTAACAGGAAGAAACCTCTGGCAGAACCAGGCTCAGGGACGAGAAGCTCTCTAGTTATTGAGGACCTTTTACCCTGTCAGGACTCTTGCTGCAGCGTTTTGGATCAATTGAATGTTTTTCAGGGAGTTTTTTGGACATCCTGATACTAAGGAATCAGTAAGAATGCAGTAATCCAGAAGCAATAAATGCATAACTAGTATATGTACGATTGTGCAAGACAGCAATCGTACATATTTATTTTTACACATGAATCTCCCCTTTGCACTTCGGAAGCCACGATGGGCCAGAAAACACACAGAAATGTTTTTAAGGATGGTAACACTGAACACTTTCACTCACAATAACAGAGCAGACGTCCCTCTTTATGTGGGACAGCACAGCATTTGTATTGCTTGTCCCCTCCGTCCCACTTCTAGAGACTATGTCCCACATTTTTGCTGGCTCTCAAGGACGTGCACTTTTCTAAAGTCTGGATTGCATCATATGCATGCAAAGGGACCGCTTTTTATTAGCCTGTGTAATGCTATGACCATTTGTGAAATTTAAGAGTTACCAAAGAATCACAAGCTTTGCAGACTTTGGCAAATATGATGAAAATTACCACAAAGAAAATAACTCAGCAGTATATGTACATAGTAATAATGTTTTTCTCTTTTTTTGCTAGTTATTTTTATTTGTTATTTTTCAGTTTTGCACAGGAAAAAATGTGTGACACACAGTGCATGTGTGCCACAACTATAACCTGATATTTATAGTCATAGTTATTGCATAGAATTAGTAGAACAATAGAATTCATAAAATAATCAGATATGGTTCAGAAAAGTTGTACTAATATCTGGATGAAACACAAAGACTGTCAATAAAAATGATAGTGAAATGAGAAAATATGAAGACTAATAAAACCCTGAGAACAAATTTCAGCTTCATTGTATTCTTATTGTATTTACTTAGCAAAAGAATTATGAAGCTACATTCAGATATAATATATTTAACCACCTCCAGCACAGTTAATGCATCCTACTTTGTCCCCAGTCAAATAAAATTAAAGATGTTTATTAATTTTTATGTTACAGGCAGTAATGCATTAGTCACCTGGCAGGAAGGGCCAGCAAACACAACAACGTCACTACAGCTTTCCACTGATTCACCACAGTATTGGGTTTGTCATCTGCTGTGAACGACTAGTATATGTGAGTGACGATGGCCCACTTGACATGTTGCCAGTGCACATACTGTTAGCACAATAACATGTTAATATGAATTTGATTTGATTCTACTAAGAAATGTTTTCCAATCGTGGCAGGTCATAAGTCAGGTTAGAGACTATTTTTGAAAATTAAATTAATTACTGAGCTTTCAATCGCTCATACACAGACAATAAAGGCACTTAGAGGTATTATTCAGTGTGAGCACAAAACCAAACCAATGAATTTATAATTTTCATCGTAGCATTTATTTCCTTTGTTACTTTCATTGCTTAGTTCAATGCGTCGGTCTTTATATGACACATGCTCGCTCGCCGTGATGAGTTCTTTCACACAACAAAGGTCAGAGGCATCACTTACAGAAAGAGAAGGACCCCCACAAACACTCAGTTGCTCCTCTATCAATTATTGAGCCACAGTTGTCAGTTGAAAAGCCAGCCAGACTTTCCGTTGATCTGTTTGATGAATATTTCAGCTGACAAACCGGCCACCTGACACTCCTCACCAGAGCAATGTGTGGTTAGAGAGAGGTCACGCGTTCTGGCCACAGTCATGCACATGTGCATGCACATGTATATACAGTTACAGTGTAGCTGTTGTTGCTATTCTATTGTGAATGCTTTTAGTTACTGTTTGTTTACATTACTTTCCCCCCAGAACTCTCTGTGGTGGTATCTGTGTTGACTACAAACAAACAAAAATAACATGTTTCCTTTATATATGTGGACACTACACGTTGGAGGAAAATGCTACTATAGCCTGAACAATATAGGATTTTTCGGCCTGATTTGCAAATATTTATTTACTTTTTCACACTCTCCTCGACTCTGCTTGAATCAGCTAGTTATTTTTTAGCATTCCCAAAAGGAAAGATGCAATGTACAATGTACTCCGGTGGACTAACTATGCAAAGTAAACTTTATGCAATGTCAACACTTAACATGATGAAGGGTGTCATCTAGACTGGCAAACAGCTAATATCGGCCAATATTATCATCATTATCAGATGATATATATCACCCAGCATGCCCCTGCGGGCGGTTTTATCCTTCAAGCTCGGGTCCTCTGTATCTTATCAGTATCTTAGCTGTTCCCAGGACTGCGCTCTTCTGGACAGAGATCTCCGATGTTATTCCCGGGATCTGCTGGAGCCACTCTCCTAGCTTGGGAGTCACTGCACCTAGTGCTCCGATTACCATGGGGACCACCGTTACCTTCACCCTCCACATTCTCTCGAGCTCTTCTCTGAGCCCTTGGTATTTCTCCAGCTTCTCGTGTTCCTTCTTCCTGATATTGCTGTCATTCAGAACTGCTACATCGATCACTGCGGCCGTCTTCTTCTGTTTGTCTACCACCACTATGTCCGGTTGGTTAGCCACCACCATTTTGTCCGTCTGTATCTGGAAGTCCCACAGGATCTTAGCTCGGTCATTCTCCACCACCCTTGGGGGCATCTCCCATTTTGACCTCGGGACTTCCAGGTTATACTCGGCACAGATGTTCCTGTACACTATGCCGGCCACTTGGTTATGGCGTTCCATGTATGCCTTGCCTGCTAGCATCTTGCACCCTGCTGTTATGTGCTGGATTGTCTCTGTGGCATCTTTACACAGCCTGCACCTGGGGTCTTGCCTGGTGTGATAGACCCCAGCCTCTATGGATCTTGTACTCAGAGCTTGTTCTTGTGCTGCCATGATTAGTGCCTCTGTGCTATCTTTCAGTCCACTTTGTCCAGCCACTGGTAGGATTTCTGGATATCAGCCACCTCCTCTATCTGCCGGTGGTACATACCGTGCAGGGGCCTGTCCTTCCATGATGGTTCCTCGTCTCCCTCCTCTTTCCTAGGGTTTCTGCTGCCTGAGGTATTCACTGAGCACTCGGTCAGTTGGGGCCATCTTCCCAATGTATTCTTGGATGTTCGTTGTCTCATCCTGGACTGTGGTGCTGACACTCACCAGTCCCCGACCCCCTTCCTTCCGCTTAGCGTACAGCCTCAGGGTGCTGGACTTGGGGTGAAACCCTCCATGCATGGTAAGGAGCTTTCTTGTCTTTATGTCAGTGGCTTCTATCTCCTCCTTTGGCCAGCCTATTACCCCAGCAGGGTACCTGATCACGGGCAGGGCGTAGGTGTTGATAGCCCGGATCTTATTCTTACCGTTCAACTGACTCCTCAGGACTTGCTTGACCCTCTGCAGGTACTTGGTGGTTGCAGCTTTTCTAGCGGCCTCTTCATGGTTCCCATTCGCCTGCGGGATCACCAGGTACTTGTAACTGTCCTCTATGTCTGCAATGTTGCCTTCTGGTAGTTCAATCCCCTCAGTTCTGACTACCTTCCCTCTCTTTGTTACCATCCGACTACACTTCTCCAGTCCGAACGACATTCCAATGTCATTGCTGTATATCCTGGTAGTGTGGATCAGTGAATCGATGTCTCGTTCACTCTTGGCATACAGCTTGATGTCATCCATGTACAGGAGGTGGCTGACAACTGCTCCGTTCCGTAGTCGGTATCCGTAGCCAGTCTTGTTAATGATCTCACTGAGGGGGTTCAGGCCTATGCAGAACAGCAGTGGGGACAGAGCATCTCCTTGGTAGATCTCGCACTTGATGGTGACTTGTGCTATGGGCTTGGAGTTGGCCTCTAGTGTTGTACGCCACATCCCCATTGAGTTCCTGATGAAGGCTCTTAGGGTCCCATTGATCTTGTACAATTCTAGGCATTCCAGTATCCAGCTGTGGGGCATTGAGTTATAGGCCTTCTTGTAATCAATCCAGGCAGTGCACAGGTTGGTCAGTCTGGTCTTGGAGTCTCGGCTGACTGTTCTGTCTACCAGTAGCTGGTGTTTTGCGCCTCTGGTATTCTTGCCAATTCCTTTCTGTGTCCCAGTCATGTATTGACCCATGTGCCTGTTCATCTTAGCCGATATGATGCCTGACAGGAGCTTCCATGTAGTACTGAGGCAGGTTATTGGTCGGTAGTTGGAGGGGACCGGTCCCTTCTTGGGGTCCTTGGGGATCAGGACCGACCTTCGGTTAGGTTTGCTTGGCAGTTTCCAAGGCCTCAGGTATGGACAGCTTGCTGTATTTCTTATGCACCTTCTTTGTCGCACCTTTCAGCAACTCCGTTAGTTGGCTAACCTCCCTCCGTGCTACCTTGATCTTAGCCTCTAGCCTCCTTCTCCATGGAGGGTACTGCCCCTTGTGGCTGTTCAACTTGTAGCCAAGCATCTCACTGATCACTGCTGCCGTATTGTAGATCAGCTTGTTAGTGTCGGTAATCGTGGTTGTAGGTATTGTCCGTAGTGCTGCATTAACATCCTCTAGCAGACCTTCTGAGGGTACTTCATGTAATCTTGGTAACCGGCTTCGGGGGATCCAGGTTTCAAGCTTGGCCATGATCCTATATTTCAGGTCAGTTCCTCTCGCACTCAACGATATATATATATATATATATATATATATATATATATATATATATATATATATATACATCACTGACGTCAATGTTGCTTTCATCCTCCATATCGTCTCAAGTTCCTCTCTCAGCCCTTGGTATTTTTCCAGCTTTTCTTGTTTTTTCTTGCTGATTTTGCTATCACTTGGTATATCTGCATCTGATATGGCCGTCTGCCTCTGCTTCTCTACCACTACCACGTCAGGTTGTTGTGATTGGTGTGGGGGTAGGGTCAGGCTTAGGGCGTCGGGGGGGTTCCTCGGGAGCATCTTCCTTGGGGGGCTCAACCCGGGGTAGCGGTCATGGCCAATTAGGGGCTCTGTTGGCTCTTGGGTGACGGTTTCCTCGTAGCTACGTGCAGCGGGGCTAGGGGAGGGTCTGTGCTGACGGACGGGGGTTACTGACCTGGTAGTCTGGCTGCCCCTGGGTGGGTCCGGGACGGGCGTGAGGTTCTGGGGGCGCTCCGGCTCTGGCCTGGGGCCCTGGCCGGGCCTCGGGGGCCTGGGTCCTGGTTGGTGTGTTGCCGGGGTTGTGGGCCGGTGGGTATATGGGGGCCCGCCACTGGCGCGGGGTGCCGCCGGTGCGCCGAGCCACCTGGGGGGCTCTTCAACTGGTGGGGGGGGGGGTTGTCACATCTTGCAGGAGCTTTCCTCTCTCAGGAACTCTCTCTGCAAGAGGGGGAGATACAGGAGAGGTGGAGGAAGATCTCAGCCTGGGCGTCTATTGTCTTATGTAGTCTGGAAGATGAGTGGATGATGGGGTGGGTGCAGTTTTCCCTGTGGTGGGGTTGGGTGGACTGCCCCGGGCTCTGTGGGGCCGGGCGGCGCCGCTGCGCTGGGCCCCGGTTTGGATGGGCCTGGGCCCCCCTTCCCTGGCGGGTCGCGGAGTATGGGGGTGCCTACTGGGGTCAGCGGGGGAGCTGGCCCCAGGGAGGGGTCAATTGCCCCTCCCTTCCTTCCCTCCCCATCTCCAGCTGCCTCCCTCTTCCCGCTCCACCACAACCACCCACACATGCAGGGCCTTGGAGTGGGGGTGTGTCACCAGGGTGCAGAGGGGGTAACCCCCCCCTCTTTCCCCTTCTGGCTGCCTCTGCCTCAATTTTATCCCGCAACTTAGACATTCACATTACTCACACTCTCATTACACATACATATAGGATCTTGGGGGTGGGCACGCTACACGGAATCTCAATTACCATCAGGGTGTACACCTCACCCCTGGCGTCGTTGCCCACCTCTCAATTTTAAATACACGTAGACATTGAGGGCTAGCAGGAGGGACTATGCGCTTACCTGCTGCTCTCTGGCAGGTAGCTCCATGCCCTCCTGGGTTTTAAATGCACCTTAGAACACACATACATCAACACTACAATGAGCGGGTGGAGGGAGGTTAGGAGTCTTCTCTCACCCTCGTTCTCTGCGGTCTGCTGGAGCAGGGGGGCTAGGAGGAGGAGTTGGCCGTCCGACTGGGGTCCGGAATGTGGGGCCTCCCTGCTGCTGCGGAGTCGGGGCGGTCTGCTTCTCCCCACCGCAGGGAAAAAGGGTAACACAACCTGGGTCTGGGTGCAGTTCCCCCCCCCAGGGGCAAGGGTACCTAGACCCGGTTTGTAGAGTACGCTTGGGGAGTGTGATTGTGTGTACAGCGTCTCTTTATGTCTGTCTCCACGTTGGTTAAGTGTGGAGTAAGTGCATATGAGAGCATGAGGGTGGGAATGGATGTTTGTATCTGTGTATGCCTGTATGTCTGTGTCCATATGTCAGGTTGGGTATCAGACGCCACCTCTCTGAGGACAGCTCAGGCCCTCCAAGGTTTGGAGGCCTATCTCCCCCCACCACTTCCCCTGCCGGGGGCGGACTCCCTCAGACATCGGTGCGTTGGTGGTTCTTTGTGTCCGGGGGTGGGCGTCCGGGTGCACACCGGCTCACTCCTTGGCGGCTGCTTATCGGGGCCTGGAGCCTGGGGCTCGCTTGGGCCACTTCGGAGGTGGGGTGCCCCCGGCCTCTCGGCCTGGGGCTCGGTCACTCAGGCACAGCTGGCTGCCGGCGGAGCTCACGGGCACGTCGCTGCAACCCCCCCTGGCTTCTGCTCCGTGGCTGCTGGGTGACCCCTCATCTGGGACTCTCCTCAGCTCTTTCTGGGACAGTGGCACGGCTGCCCCTCTGTTGGTCTTCCTTGGTCTCTTGTGTTCTGGGGGCCTCTGGATGTCTGGGGTTTTGATCTCCTCCATACCTGCTTCATGCCCTGGAGGACGGGGCAGTGGCCCCCCACACCCTCTAGCAGATCATTACAAAACAAGCGCGTCCATGCTCACAGGTGTACACACGGGTGATCACACACACAAACTACACCCTTTTTGGCTCCTACCTCAATGCACACTGTGCTGTCGATCTTACGTGCTGCACAATAATGTTTAATATTTAGTATTTACTGTCATATTCCCATATATCATTGTGATGTTGTTTATTGTATTACTCTCGTTTTCTTCTGCTTGTTTTCTTTTTTCTTTCTCAACAGGTGATCCAGGTGATCGATACATGTATTTTTTTTTTTTTTTTTTTTGCTTATTCTGTTTTTTTGCCCTTCTCCCCCGTCCCTCTTCTCAACTGTTTTTCTTTCCCTCTTTCTTTCTCCCTTTTCTTTCCCCCAGTCAAGTCTGTCCCGTATTCAGCAAGTGAAAATAAAATAAAGAATAAAAGGTGAATCAAATGGACCATTACGGCAAAGCTGGGATGGTCAATTTGGTAAAGAAAATCCGTTGGGCATCTTTCTTCGCCTTTAGACAATAATTCTGATGGCAAAAGAGCCAAACGGGACGGGCAAAAAAGAAAAAAAAAAAAAAAAAAAAAAAAAAAAAAAAAAAAAGACCTTCTGAGGGTACTTCATGTAATCTTGGTAACCGGCTTCGGGGGATCCAGGTTTCAAGCTTGGCCATGATCCTATATTTCAGGTCAGTTCCTCTCGCACTCAACGATATATATATATATATATATATATATATATATATATATATATATATATATATATATACATCACTGACGTCAATGTTGCTTTCATCCTCCATATCGTCTCAAGTTCCTCTCTCAGCCCTTGGTATTTTTCCAGCTTTTCTTGTTTTTTCTTGCTGATTTTGCTATCACTTGGTCAGTGTTGGGAAGGTTACTTTTAAAATGTATTCCATTACAGAATACAGAATACATGCCCCAAAATGTATTCTGTAACGTATTCCGTTACGTTACTCAATGAGAGTAACGTATTCTGAATACTTTGGATTACTTAATATATTATCATGCTGTTCACAACTACGTGAATGTACTATTGCTGTGATTTATTACTGTTACTGAAGCTCCGCGGCTCCGAACCGTAGTAAAGGGACCTCTGGCTAATACGGTGGGTTCGTGTTGGGCTCGTAGCTGAAAACTAGCTTTACTTTGTTGTCTGGGTCAACTTTGCTAGCGAGAGACAGAGAGAGGCGTTGAACGGCTGCTCTAACGGAACTTATTGTTTCAGAGGAAAACACGAACACGGTGTACAGTCGAGTCTTAATAGCTTACTTACAACTGGGCTTGTCAGGCTCTCTTCTTGGCTGCAGTGGTTATTATTATATTTACATGCTTCCAGCTCCCGTTTTTGCTCGATGACAGCTGTACTTTTCCTTTTTCTCCCTCCCTCGCTCACAGACACATAACGTGTATGGCAGTCCATTCTCCCTGCAGCACGGACTACACTGCCCATGATGCTACATTCTTTAGAGCTATACCTGTAGCATTCTGCCTATTAGCTTAGCACAACAACAACAACACCCAGGAAACACGCAGAGAGAGAGCGTCACCCTGTAACCATGGCAACCGTAACGCTGCCGCCTGGAACAACAGAACGTAGCTGTCAAACAAAACCCAAACAGTCCTGACCCGCCACAATATGAAACAGGGAAGTACCGCCGTGTAATCCATTTATTTCAACAAAGTAACTGTATTCTAAATACCACCTTTTTAAACGGTAACTGTAACGGAATACAGTTACTCATATTTTGTATTTTAAATACGTAACGGCGGTACATGTATTCCGTTACTCCCCAACACTGCACTTGGTATATCTGCATCTGATATGGCCGTCTGCCTCTGCTTCTCTACCACTACCACGTCAGGTTGTTCTTCCAGGCCATACTTGGCACAAATGTTCCTATGCCGGGCACTTGGTTATGGCATTCCATGTATGCCGTTCCTGCTAGCATCTTGCACCCTGCTGTTATATACTGGATTGACTCAGGGGCATCTTTACACAGCCTGCCAGGTGTGATAGACCCCAGCCTCTATGGATCTTGTGCTGAGAGCTTGTTCCTGTGCTGCCATGATTTGTTCCTCTTGTGTTGTCTTTCAGTCCAGCTTTGTCCAGCCACTGGTAGGACTTCTGGATGTCAGCCACATCTTCTGTCTGCTGATCACACTGTACACACTGTGCAGGAGCCTGTCCTTCCATGATGCTTCTTCTCTTGCTCCTCTTCTACTGGCTCTGACACTCACTAGTCCCCGGCCACCTTTCTGCTTAGGGTACGGTCTCAGGGTGCTGGATTTTTGGTGAAACCCTCCATGCATGGTAAGGAGCTTCCTTGTCTTGACATTAGTGGCTTCTATCTCTTCCTTTGGCCAGCTTCTTATCCCATCGGGGTATCTGTGTTGATTGATCAGGTCTTGTTGTTTCCATTCTGCTGATTTCTCAGGACTTGCCTTAATCTCTTCAGGTACTTGGTAGTTGCAGCTTTCCTAGTGGCCTCCTCGTAATTCCCAGATATTCGTAGCTCCCCTCAGTTCTGACTACCTTCCCTCTTTTTGTTACTTTCCGATTACACTTCTCCAGTCCAAATGACATTCCCATCCATATGGACTTTCATTTTAGACTTCACCAACCACTGCCTTATTATTCAATGCAGAACGCAGATATCTCTTTGCTTGAAGGAAGATACTGATCATAGTAAATAAAACAACATTATAGGTAATCCATGCTGATATTTTATTTTGAGGTTCACTGAAGAACAGCGTAAAATAGTGATGGGTTTCCTGGTGAGTTTGCTCAGGGAACAATCAGGATATTTTAATCTAAAATTTGGGACAATCAAATTCCTAGGATGAAACTGCCAGCTCACTACAAGAATGTTACATGAAAGGGAAACGATTCACCACTTTGAGCATTTTTAATTTAAAAAAAAAAAAACAGTCATATTTTGCATTCAATATAATTATTTGACCACAGCATGAAAGAAAAGCCAAGAGAGCTTGGATGAACTAGTGATGTGTTATTTATGTGGGGCTCAGCTCAGATGCTACCTCACTAAAGGAGACATACCCCATAAATTTTTCTGTGGCCACTATGAGCAGGTCAGGAAGGCACCAATATTTCCTCTTTATTAGAAACAACAGAAACAACATACAGCCATAAAAGGGGCCCTCTGAGGTGAATCTGAAAGACTGGAAATGGCAGGAAAAGTATGCAGTTCGAGGAGCTGAAAGGTAGTCACACAACCCATTTCTCTCCAGTCAGTTCATACGTATCTTGGTGCATTTCCTCATAACTCTTCCACCAGTGACTCACAAAGTCCTCGTGCTTCATCACAGGTCAACTTGGAGATGAACTTTAAAGGAAGAGGTAACAAATGATCACAGCCTCTCGGGCAATTCATATCTGCTGAAGTGCCATAACCGTCTACGTATCCTGACCTCAATTTGGAGGCTGCGTGTTGTGAAGGCCCATCTGAGTGAGATGGTATCGATCTGAGCGGGGGCTCTGGCAGCATCAATAAACAACAGGCTTCAGGCTTCAAGGCTGAGGAGACACATCTCTATTTCAGCTGGAGGGTTTGCATCTGGATACCTGAGTTGGGACGTGGCCCTGGAACAGATGGTGGGACATGTTTTTCTTGCTGAGCTCACAGCTCACATTTGTGAGACCAAGCCAGTGATATTTAGCCCACCCTGCTGGATCTATGAAGGTAAATAAGGCCCCAAACTACAAGCTCACATTTTTTACTCTAAATAATTACCAATTAAGTTTAAGGGGCACATTAGATATAGAAAGATACCAAGTAGCAGCCAATGTAGCAGAGAACGATCAATGCTTAACGGGCAGCCAAATAGCATTTCAAGATCTTCTATATCAGCATTACAGTGAGAGACGACGGTGCTGACTTTGGCTCGTTAATCAATAAACACAACGAGCCGCCCAATATGTTTGACACAGACTAATGAAATAATAATCATCAAGATAAAAAGAGGATGTGAACAAAGGCTGCATTTCTTAATAAACAGAAGAAAACAAAACTAAAGTGAAAGGAATTTGGCGATCCTGCCAGGCAGTTTTGTTGCTGTCTTGTTTACTTGCTTTTCCCTCTTTGCTGAGAAAGTTAAATAAGTGTGCTTCATATATTTAGAGTCAAACTGAGCTCTCTTTGCGCTAAGCAGCTTGTCAATAGCAAGAAAAGAGGCATGGAGCGAAAGAGGAGGCCTGATAAAACGGCTTTTAATTACCAGACAGTGAATGTTGGCCTTCCTCGTCCACTTTCCCCTCCCAGCTAAGTCAGGAGTTTGATTTCTGATAATGCGGATTGCTGACTGGGCTTCATCCTAGTTGTCCCTAAAGCAGAAGGATCTAACGTCACGTCCTGGGAGAGCACGTCTGACAAAGTGCCATATAGATCCTCTGCTTTTCATCAGAAGTCAGTGCTGGTCGAGGCATTAATCCGAGCGCTTGATGGCCTTGCTTGTGTTTCTCCTTTTGTATCCAGTTGCAATTAGGCAGAGTAATAATTTCAAGCATTGCATGGAAATCAGTGGGTCTTTAACCCAATTGTTGGTACAGGTGTAAGATGGGGAAGGATCAATGCAATGAACTCGTAACATCCCTCTGGGAGTGATTTTTAAAGGTTCAAGTACAGACAATTAAATAAATATATGGTAGATTCAGTGTTTTACATTTCCTTTTCTTTTTAAGTGAGATGGTAATCACTGATAGAGGAGTTCATCTTCAGGCCAATATGGGATGGAGACATTTTTTGTAAGAGCCAATGAAACCCAGCCTAGTGCAATGGCCGGCACAGAATACGCACCACCACTGAAATTGTTTTCAACTGGCACATGTATTGTATAGCCAAATTTGAGCCATGGGGAGACAGAACAGGCTTTAACAACTTCTTATCATTACACAGAACCCAGGTGAACAGACTTAGGTATCAGCTCTGTGGGTAGAGCAATGTAAATGAACAGGATAGAGACTTCACTTTACTCAGGGATCAATGTCTTTTTTCCATGAACTGCAATCAGAGCTGTTTATAGAGTGGACAGAGCAGCTGTTCACTCACAGGGCCGCGATCAACAGAGGTTTTAAGAGCCCTTTTGTTTTACACTCAATTATATGCTAATGGCAAGTGCAGAGTGGAAACCTTTAAATACTAATGCTGTTTTAATGTCAAGTGAAAGAGGGAAAAAACACTTTTTAAAAAACGGTGGTGGTTTTCATCTCAACAGCAGTACATTTCCGTGTGAGTGAGGGCCATTTACAAAACATTTATAATTGTGATCTAAGGTCATGTTTTTAAAGGAATATTTATCCATAATACCTCAGAAATCTATTGTATTCTCAGTATTGTACTCAACTTATCAACCTTGATCTCAGATCAGTGTTATCTACAGCAAAAGCGGTAATAATTCCTTTTCAGTGCAACTTTTTAAACCGTATGTATATTTCATTTTATAACATAGGGAAAAAAACAACAAACTAAGATCCATAAGAATAGCAGCGTTCTCTCAAACTTCGCCTATTAGAATTTGATAGATTGATATAGATAGTGCAAGTCATTTATTTTGAAAAGGCCACGAGCGGATGTTGATTCGGAAGCGCTGTTGTAGCAGTTTCCTCAAAACTAGCTACACAGCTAAATACCTACGTTAGTACAGTGTAAACTTTGTCTCGTGGAGCAGTGGTGTACACGTTCACACTTCGGGATAAGCCTTTCATACGGTTATGACTTGACTGTGGTGTCGGCGGCGACCGACCTCAAAACCTTTTTGTTTTTAAAAAAAGCTCCGCATCACTTAAATCAAGAATCCGGACTGAGCAGGATGCTAGCATGTATCGTTAGCAAACTGCTGCAGGGAATTAGCTGGTTAGCTTCCACATCCAGTCAACTATTATGAGGCTGAAGCTTCCCTCTTATTGCTCTCACTTAGGTTAAATACTGACAGCGCAATGAACACCGAGGCGATAGTGATCCGTATAAAAACGCCGACAGGAGACATGGACTCGTCCGTGGACTGTCCGTCTCTTCTGAACTTCAATGACTTGCTCGTGAGTCTGCCTCATGCCAACTATCACTTTTCACTCACAGACACACTGCACAAGTCAAAAACACACGGACTGTTTCTGACTCAGCGTGTCGTAACCCTGCCTCATTAATATCTGTCAGTCTAATAACCATCCTTAGCTGTCTGGTCCTAATTCACCCTGCCAAACATTACAGGTCGCAATCAGAGATGTCATGCCTGAAGCCACTGTCACGGCCTTTGAATGTAAGTACCTGCTTTAGAGTTGGACTGCTGTAATGCTGCAAGAGGAAATGGGAAGCTTTGAATGACTGTGTTTACACACCAAAACAATAGCCCTGTAATGTAGGGACTTGTAATCAGTTATCAGATTGGTCTGAAGGAGAGGAGATCTCATGCAGCTGTGTGGGACACTTGTTTATCCCGTCATAAACTGTAAGAACCGATCCCTGCTGTCATGGGCTAGACTCTAGCCCTCTTGAACTGGCTTCATCTATCTGCGAGAGTAAAAAGCTTCACACATTTCATTTTCATTGTGTTAGCTTCTCTCTTCTCTGTTCCCTTTTTTTACTACTCGTGTTAACCTCTAGCATGCGTTTTATCCAGACATGCTATAGCTACTGTACTAACTGATTGATTGACAGGAACAGTTGAAGTTTCTCTCATTCAATCAAATTAAGATTTAGGCTCTTGGAATAGGCACCATTCAAGCCTGTTTACGGGTAGAATGCAAAGAGTTTGATTGACATACAAACATATAAATACTGCTTACTGAGTGCTTTTATACGTTATATTTTATTGTATGATTTTGATTGTATGTTTTGGCTCCCCAAATTTTGCTATTGCATTAATACTTAATATGGAATGATATGCTTTTTTGTTTGCATGCCTTGATTTTATTAAATGTTTATTATATACGTAAAAGTGTTGTTTTACAGTATCTTCTGTTTATATTTATTATACCACACTTGTACTGCAAAAAAATCTGTTTTGAATTTTCTCTGTGGTTCCCCCCCCCTCCCCATTATTAGTATTTTATTTTTTACAGTTGTACTGTTTTTGTTTTTGTTTTTTGTTTTTTTTTGTTTTTTTTTTTAGACGAAGATGAGGTGGGAGACAGAATCACAGTAAGAAGTGATGAAGAACTCAAAGCCATGTTGTCATATGTGAGTACATAAATGTTGCATGCAGTACTTTGACCAAGTCAGGCATAATATCCACAAATTAGAATACTGTGCGAAAGTCTTGAGCGACCCTTGCTTCCTCTTTATATTTTGTTTCCAACAAGCTGGACTTTGTAAGTCTTTAAAGTGCTCTTGAGCATAATTCTCTAGGCTACCTGAAGGTCAGGATATTGGCTGATTTTTTTTTTTTTTTGATTTTTTTTTTTACTAATTTTCAGTTCAGTCCTCCTACCTGACCATTTTCAGAGGACTGATGTTTGTTGTTTTGAGCTGTTAGTCAAAAATCACATATCTCAGCAAGGTGTGTCAAGAAATCTGAAGAAACTAAACAAGTGGAGAACAAAAGAAGATGTGGTAGGCCTAAAAGTATTATTTACAGTAGATGAAAAGTATCTCAAAGTCCACAGAAAGTCATTAAGACATGGGAAAGCGAGCGTCTGATTAACATGAAGAAAGGTAAAGCAAAAAAGAAACAGATAATTTTTTTTAATGTGTGGGAAAAAAGACACAAAGGACAATAGGTCTCCAACTGCTGCATCTGTAACAAAACGCATTCAGCAAATAAAAAATAAAATATTAATTTCCTAAAGTTCTCTCTTTCTCTTGTATTTAATATAACCACACTACAGACAGACAAGCGCCTGTTTTTATGCGTTGTGGTTAGCAACAACAACGGTAACACCATTGTGTCCGCTTGTTTATGTTCCACATAAACCTTTCACAATAAAGCTCAAGATCCTGTTGAGACTTTTCAAAATAAACGGAATCACGTGAAAGAGCAGATTATTTACGGATGAGAAGCGAAAAAGAGCCGCCAGGTGCTAAAAAATAAACCTTACACTCAAACGTTAGAACAGGCTTCTCCCCGCAGCACGCTGTGTAATAAATACTCACAAAGAAAACGGCAGCCTTTACAACTTATGTGTAAAAATGTATCGTTTTATGCATCAGTTAAAACACTCGACTCTGGGTAAAGGACGCGCAGCTGGAAACACTTCACGCAAGTCGAGCTGCCTGAGATTCACAGAATTTACAGAAAATGTTACATTTTTGTGATTTATATCGTTATCGGCACGATAGAATTCTTATATCGGGATATGAGATTTTGGTCATATCGCACAGCCCTACAGAGAACAGAACAAAAGGCAGCCAACATCCAAAGGAGAGCTCTGAATGTCCTTCAAGAAGCCTGGAGAAATATTCCTAAAGTCTATTTAAGCAAATTAATAGAAATATCATCTAGGAGAATTCACACTGTTTAAGAATAAATATGGTCACACCAAATATTGAATTTCAGACTTGTTAGAATTATACAAGCTCTATACATATGCTGTATTTCCAGGTATGTCTGCACATGTGTCAATAAATCACTGCACCTATTTCCTAATTTCCTAGCAAAATATAAAGAAATGAGGGGTTGATCAAGACTTTTGCACAGCACTGTACATGCCAGGGTTATGTTTTCCAGTTATGCTGCTGTATTGTAGCATTCTTACTGTGTGCCGATTCCTCATTGGAAAGTAGTTCTGACAGAAACTGTTCACATTCAATCCTTTGTGCAGTTTAGATGAAATGGCCAAGAGCATGTCTGAACTACATTTGAGCATTTTGAAAGGTCCTCCTCCTTTATGTGTTCTGCACTATTTTGGTTAATTTTTTTTGTGCAGCTTTTTAGAGCCATTTAAGTGTCTGTGGTTTTGTATATTGTATCGTTTGGAAAGCTTTCTGAGGCACGTCAAATTGACATGACACAGTAACAAGGACGTTGTTCAGATTTTCTGTATTTTTTAAGTGCTTTGCTCAGCGCCATAATAAAGCCACTCACCTCTCTTTTTATTAAGCAAAACCTTAGACCCAGGCAATCCTCAGCAATCCTGAACTCTCAGTTTGAGTGTTTACCTTTCTAGCTTGCATAGACTTAAGGTGTAAATAAGTCATTTTAAGAATGGTTTGAAAAAACCTTTAATATTAAATATGCTACACCAATGTTTTTAACGTTAAATTAAAAGGCGTTCTTCGATAGCCACCAAAACCTTGGTGGAATTCAAAATGACCTCATCAATCTGGTGAGTTATATCAAATACTATAAAATACTTGGCCTAGAATGAGAAGCACAATTTTTCAGGTAGCAAAACATGAGACGGTAAGATGCTGATTTGATGGCAATCTCCACTGACGTAGTTATTTATAATATAACATGAAGAAATTGAAGCCATATAGACTCATCTAGTAGCAGTTAACCTATGGCAATATTCAGCAGCACACATGCAGACACACGTCCCACATCCCCTTCAGCTCCCTCAAATACTGCAGTATATTTTCATATTCGACCATACTTACTGTTCATGCCGCGGACAGTAAGAGTAATGGCGTGTAATGGGTTTTCTGTATGAAGTACACTGTAAACTAAATGAACTGTCAATTTTTATTATTTATTATTCAGTACTTAAAGTTTTGCCTCATTAAAGAGCAGCCCCCCTGGGCTGCAGAGTTGTTCAAAATCTACTTTCATCTGTGGATGTCTTTTACCCCCCATCAGCTCACAATGATGCTACTAGAGCCACAGGCACAATTTACACTCCCTGCTTTTTTTTTTTTGTCCATTTTTGTCATGCATTCACTTGTGGTTGCTTTTTAATCATTAAGTAGCATAGGGTAGCAGGGTGATTAAGCAAAAAGAGACAGATGTTGTGCCAAGTAGTGTTGTTAAACAGACGTGGAAAAGGCTTTGACCTAAGCAAGTTTTGTTTTCCACAGATCCAGCGGATGTTGTTCTGTGCACTGTCCTGTTAAAGCTGGAGTAATGGTTGAGAAAGGGGCAGTGTTTACAATGGGACAAAGTATGATTTGATCTCCTGCTGAATTTGCACGTTTGCTCACTTACAGTGAAATCAACAGTCTCTAATGTTTATGGCAGTTTAATTTTAATGGAGAGAGACCAAAATTCAACCAAAATCCAGAAAAAAAATCCGGTTGCATAAAACTTCTAAACTGATTTGCATGTCATTGAGTGAAAAAGCCATTTGATCCCCAAGCAAAACAGGACTTAGTACTTGGTAGAAAAACCCTTGTTGGAGAGTAGAGCAGTAAGAGGTTTCTTGTAGTTGGTCTTCAGGTTTGCACACATCTCAGGAGGGACTTTTGCCCACTCCTCTTTACAGAAACTCTCTAAATCCTGTAGGTTTCTTGGCTGCCTCCTGGCAACTCAAAGCTTCAGCTCCCTCCACAGATTTTCTGTAGGACTGAGGTGTGAAGATTGGCGAGGTCACTCCATGACCATAATGTGCTTCTTCTTTAGCCACTCATGTGTTGCCTTGGTGGTCATCGTCATGCTGGAAGACCCATCCAGCACCCACTACCCATCTTCAGTTTTCAGGGAAGGAGATTCTCGTCCAAGAGTTTAAGGGTGCATGGCCCCGTCCGTTGTCATCTTGATGCGGTGAAGTTGTCTTTTACCCTTAACAAAAAACAGCCCCAAGACATAATGTTTACACCTACGTGCTTGACGTTGGGGATGCCGTTCTTTGGGTCATACCCAACATTTTCTTCAGACACGGTAGGTCGATGCCAAAGAGCTCAATTTTGGTTTCCACAAAATTCCACAGCAGCTTCAAACTTCCATGATGCTGACCAACGTTGACTGATGGTCATTTTATATTTCTTTCATTATATGTCTGTGTGTGCACAAAGCCAGTCTGCAGGTGCTGTAATTCTGGCTGGGTTGAAGGGGATTAAATACATTTTTGTAATAATTCTGTCTTGCTCCATTAAAACCCCAAACTTGCATTAACATTAGAGACTCTTAATTTCTATGTAAATTTTGGTTGTTTCTATTGTGATGTCAGCCCAAGAAGTCATACGTCTGTGATTTCAACAAAAAAGAAAAGTTGTCATTTATCATGGGCTAAATGTTTATTTGTATGTTACATGGAAAATATCGCAATTAATTACAGAACCGTGCAGACTTGTTTTACTTGTTAGATAAAATTAGGACGACACTGTGGTTTGTTTTTTATTGCATTTTTATTTGTCTGAAAAAAATGCATGTCCAAAAACCTTGAGTTCCTTGTAATTTGTTGCAGATGAAATGAAAATGTGTTTTATTTTGAGCAAAAATTGATATTTTGTTAAAGAAACATTGAAACGTGTATTGTTTTTGCTGGCAGTTACACTTTTTGTCTTTATTTTGACATGCCTTAGGTGTATATAAATTTATGACTGACCCCTGCCTATTTCTACAGCGCCCAATAGAAATATTAAGTATCCACAACAGTGCACAGCTTTTCCCACAGATTTCAGACCCCATTTGTTCAGTGAATTTTTGGCAAACAAATCTCAGAGCCTCATAATGGCTTTCTACTCATGGGACTGCCAGCTGTACAAAAAGCTGCTGATCACCTGGAAATACTGGGCTCACTAGACTATAATTTACGCTAGCCGTGTACTTTGAATGTTTTATGCAAGTGTTATGCATTTCAGCTCTGGATTGCATTTGTATTTAGGTTTTTTTTTTTCCCTGTTGTTTGCTGCCTTTTGGCCTCCGTGGAGACTAGTGGGTTTTTGCTTGAGTGTTATTAATTCCAGGTGAGCAGACAGCCATTATATAAAATTAATAGGAATTAAGGGAAGCAGCATGTTAGGTGAAATGTGGGATAATTCAGTTTCTTCACGGTTGCTTTGTGTGTGTCTGTGTGTGCGTTTGGGAGGGTGTGTATATTTTTATTAGGAAATGTATAATCAGGCTTTTAAATACGCTGTCAGTGCACGATGTTTGCTTTCTTTCTTTTTTTTCTTTTTTTTTGTCTTGTTCAAGATCTTTGCTTTAACATTGCCCTGCGAAAAATTCACGCTCGTGATTACTGAGCAAAATTAATGCTCAAATTCAGCACTTAATTAACATCAGTCTACAGAGGGCATTTATTGTGAGAAGTATCCCCCAGCACTAAGAACATTGATTGCTACATGCTCCTGCGAGACCCGCTAGACTTCCAGGCATTTCTAATCATTGTTCGACACCTTGAAAGACAGACGCCCCCTGTTCAAAGTTAAAGACCAGCCTATGTCAGGTGCTTTAAAAAAAAAACAAAAAAACATGTGACCTCATCCCTTCCTCACTCAGCTCCCCCTGGAGGTAGTGGCGCTAATTCCACCATTCCCATTTGCTCTTGGTCTGCTAATGATGATGAGACTCACACTTTCTCTCTCTTGCACTCTGGCTTGTCCCTTAAGGCTGAGCGATGGTATTTGGGATCGGACACTGTTTAGTTATTGGCCAACAATGGAGAATGTCTTTTAATAACACACCTACTACAGATTAGGTGGTAATTGCAGCCTTAATCAATAAGCTAGCTGAGCGGAAAATTAAAGGTACGTGAAGCCCGAACACCCCCAATCTCTCCCCCCCCCAACACACACACACAAACACACACGCACACACCATGTTTTTTTGCTATTAAGACCCATTGTTCAGATGCGGCCTATTGAGAATGCTGGAGGGCGAAAGCAGAGGGCTAGGAGCGAGGAGGGGATCTGACAGTGATAAATAGGCCTTTTAATAACAGCTGTGCCACATGGGTAGCCATTCTGATCCATTCCAATCCAAGCCGTGCCCATCGTCCTCCCTCCTGCCTCCTCAGTGAAAGAGCATTTACATTTTGCTGCGATGACTCAGTACTAGTTTGTAAATGAATTACAATAAACTTGTGTATGTGTGCACAATATAAAGACTTCGTCTCAAACTCAACCCCTGCAAAAGCAGAAGACATCAACGAAACGCACATAAGTAAACACACACACACACACACACACACACACTCTCTCTCCCATGCTCACACACACTTGCGGTTTAACAGATGGTTTGGTTAACTGAAACATCAATTATTGCATTGCCTTGGCAAGCAACCGAGAGGCTCCAGAGTGCGTGCGTGCACGTGTTAGTCCTGTAGGATATGAGTGTGTGGTGAGCTTTTGACCTGGAGGAGAAAAGGGTTAATGCTACACTCCTTCAGAACAAGCCCACAGGGCATTGGTCCTCGTCTGCAACAGATTTCTGCACAGCATGCTCACGTTTTTTACAAAAGACTGTGGATTAATTCTGGTGGCAGTTAAATAAACATTTTGTGTGTGTGTAATACTCTAAAATTAGGCCATGTAGTGTAGGGTCAGATCTTCAAATTTAAGGTTTTTCTACCTCTGTCGTGTGCTGTTAACATTCTTGTACAGATATTATCTGTGAACTTAAATGCATGTAAAGTCATTTAAATTTAGTGTCACACTCGACTGTTTGTCATTTTCTTTTCCCCTTTTAGTACTGCAACACAATGAATGAACAACGCATGAATGGACTGCTGCCGGACCCTCTGCAGATTTTTCCAAGAGGTACAAAAGTGAGATGTTCCATTTTTATCACAGGCTTAGGCGATGCTAAAGGCTGCTTTGTAATTAACGTGGTGACAATTAATCACCAGCACCTTTTAAATATATAAAAATATTCACACTTTATTTGTAAACGCCTATTTTACTAAAATTAGTGTACATGACCTGCGCTGTTTTCACAAAAATGTGAGCATTTGGTGAGTAGGAGTAACAGTGGAGCCTCTGGATAACATTAAAATTCAGCGGCTGGCTTTGTTGTTGAATGTCATTCATAAATCTACATTTCTTTTGCTCCAAGGGCATTCAAAGTGCATGCTTGTGTTCAGCTCAGGCTAAGCCTTGCCTGCATCTCTGGCATTGTGCAGTTTCTGTTCCTAAACTGGTTTTCATAATGAGGGCCTTTTCATAACATAGTTTTTCTATATTTTCAGCTAGTTTTCACACCGCTCAAAGACATACATAATCTCTAACAGGCCCTAGGGGAGATGTGATGAAACATTTTATTGTCTCCCTTTAGCTCTCTGGCTCACTCTGTTTCTCTCTCTATCTGCCCCTCTTTCCTCTAACGCTGTGATTGTTTTCTTTCTACCTAACTACCAACCAACCATCTCAAGAGACCAACAGCTCAATCACTCTCTTGTCCACAACTAATTTTTTAGTAACTCTCATTTCATTTCATCATTTTTTCCCTTCATGAAGAACTGATTCCTTTTCACCACATTTGTAAATGGCCCAGTGATGTGTTCTACAATCTAGTCAATTACTGTTTCAGCCGGCAAGACTCCAGGGATCCGGAACATACATGGCCTGAAGGTACCTATCTCAATAATTGTTTCGGCTGCCTTACACAGAGAATGAGGGGAGGGGAGGGTGAGAAGTTGAGTCAAATGGATTGATAATGCTGTGTTCCACTTATTGAAATGTCAATTGAAGTCAAGGCTCTCCTTCTCTTTCACTCATTGTCTTGCTCCCCTCGACTATGTTTATGCATTAGCATATCAGGCTGCGGCTGTAGCAGGGCCTGTCTCTCTGCTTTTCCATCCGTCTCTCTGTATTCTTGATTCTCATGCTGCGATAGTCATTTAAGAACAAGGTGTTATCTCCCCTCCAGAGTATTATGATCCTCTCATTTCCTATGATAGAAAGAGTGTCAGCGTTGGTTAGAGAAAAAACTAAATCGGGCAATAAGAAGATGTCATTGTTCAACCATGAAATTGTCATTACAAGCCCCCAAATGGCCTCTCGCAGACCTTCCCATTTTATGTTAGGCATATGTTGCTATTGAAACTCACTGCTAATTACCATGGGTTAAATGACTTGACACCTCCTCCATCTCTCCAGATGATCCATATTATATCCATCTGCATTTCAATGATAAAATCACCCCCCCCCCCCCCCCCCCCCCCCCACCACACACACACACAAATACTACTTTATGTATCCTCTGAGGAGCTTTGAGAAGTGCTACTGAACCGAGTCAGTTTTTTTTAAAGGTCAAGAGTCGGTTTTGAGAATACGATGTTCTTTCCAGAAAACCTTTAGTCTTTTGCTAATCTTTCCCCGCTTTTCTCCTGCTTTAATACAAAAGTAATTGGCCGAGGGAAGCCCCGTGTGCCTTTTTAAATGAGGTTTTCTTGGGCACTAATTAAAGAGACATTCCCTGTGCTTTAGTGGACCCAACGCATTGGCCTTTTGATCTCAATTAATATGCTATTTTTAGTATCTCCTTTAAAGGGTCTTGTCTCTCCTTTTGTGTTCATATCTAGGTTGAGTCTGGAGGTCTTTGGAGTAAACATAGAGGCAGATGAATAGATGTAAAGAAAAAGTCTCCCACGAGGCACGAAAATGTGAATGTCTTAAGTTTTCGTCTGGACTCTCCCAGCTGATTTTTGCTATCTTTCTTGCTCTCATACATTCCTGTGCTTTTATGCAAATAAAAATTTTCTTCTTCTTCATTTGGCTCTTTTTTTTTTTTCTTTTTAAACAGTCAATTGACTTCACAAGCTGAAACGAGAGGCTTGTGTTTTATTGTCCATGTGACCGTGTGTCGTTTTGTGTGTGTGTGTGTGTGTGTGTGTGTGTGTGTGTGTGTGTGTGTGTGTCTTTTTACATTCTTATGCCTGTCTTTGCACACCTTCAGGTTAATACAAGGCCTAATCCAGCAAATGACTGCAGTCATGCTGTCCCAGACTCTATAGCTAACAACAGGTGAGCTTTCTGGGGCACAAGGATCATGTTACACTACCTGGAATAAACAACTAAACCTCTGGTTGGTAAATGTGGTGAAGTCTGATATACTGTTTTCTGTCCTCCAGCTTAAAAAAGTCATCTGCAGAGCTGAAGAGGATCTTGACAAATGGCCAGGTTAGTGTGTGCTTTGGGGTTTCTGTACGATTCCAGCCTGTAATCTTACTGCTGTTGCTCTGAGACCTACTGAGGGGCTGTGGGCATGTCATACAGGGTGTGTATTTGGATGTTGTCTCGTCACGCTGACTGCACCCAATATATAGACTTGCTCTCTCCTTTCTCACTCACACACACTCTGACTCTGTAACTAGTGTATGCATTCAGACACAGTGGCTATCATGTAGGAAGAAAATTAGACATACAGCCTTCCTGGTTTCTGCCTGATTGTTGGGGTTTCACTGTATTACTGTAGGGTCTTTATCTTAAAATATAAAGTGCCTTGAGGTGACAGTTGTTGTGATTTGGCACTGGATGAATAAAATCGGAATTGAAACCATCCTTTCTCTTTACCTCCATCTTCTCACCTTGCTATCACATTAGTTGTGGTTAAATTAGGGAGGGTCCATTATCACGTGTTATGTCTGTGAAGGTTCTCAGTCATCCAGGTCATCGTAGTCAAAGGAGCTTGCAAAGAAAAGCGTCTGGACTTCTTTAAGAATCACGTGTTGTGTGCAGGCATGTTTACATG
This sequence comes from Neolamprologus brichardi, assembly GCF_056152115.1. Lineage (NCBI taxonomy): Eukaryota > Metazoa > Chordata > Actinopteri > Cichliformes > Cichlidae > Neolamprologus > Neolamprologus brichardi. Next base: position 28,078,749 of record NC_142104.1, read on the forward strand.
CTTACTGCACAGCCTGACCCTTATCAGTACTCATCCACAGTGTAAATATCAAAATAAAGGAACTTTTTAAACGATTGTATTGTTAGTCTGCAGCCTCAGTGAACATCACACACATTGAGGTCATGTTGAACGGAGGCAATAATTAGAAATTAAAAATATTCACTTAATTTTGTTAATTAAAAAATGATACATGCAAATAAAAGTACTTTTAAAAATAATGACAAATAAAAAAAGTATTTTTGGCACAAATTTTAAGTTGTGTAGTTACCAAAACGTGTGGTGCTTAGAGGGTTGGATTTATTTTGCTTTTATATTTTTATTTTGCATTATTAAGGGACATATTTTAATATTGAATAGTGATGTTTTGAGTAATTTTCACCCTAAAATCTTAAACCAGGACAAACGTTACATAATGAACTGTAAAATGTATTTATGAATTGAATACATGATGGCTGTCTTACATAAAAGTATGCTGATATTATACAAAACAACAACATACAACTCTTACTTGTTTTTTCATGGATTTTATTCTGCCTTCTTCAATGCTTAGTTGATCTTTATATTTACATAAGCTTTGCCTCAATCAATTATTTCATCGTCCTGGTTGGAAAAATCTACAAAATGTACAAGAGGAGGAAGCTACATGATCACACTCTGACTTTAAAAAACAAAAATGAAATAATTATGAAATGACTGAAAACAAATCATCATTAAATCCTACAACATTCAGCGTCCCACTCGCCCAAACACAGTATTGTTTCTTTGTTTTAAATTGGACAGCAAAACCTTGTATTGATCTCTTCTCCTCCTTCTCTTATTTTGTTTTTCACTCCTTACGTCGCTGAACTTGGACTGACCTGAATTCTTGTCTTGTTTATAGCCTTCAATTACAGTGCAGTCCCATCTCCCTCACGTGCTCACATCTCTGTCTCTCTGCCAGTTTAGTTACACATGTAATCCAGCGGTTGTATTGCTTCTCATGTTTTAACATCCACTTACAATCAGTGTAATCCTGGGTGTGTTTCCTTCTCTGCAGATAAATGCCCAAGATATCCACTATCAGGAGCAACTTGGCCATGGAAATGGAGGCACAGTTTACAAGTAAGTGTTTGTTGGCTCTCACGATGAGGCACCAGCATTGCAAGGCCAAAGCACTGTAATGGATAGTGACACTGAAGAGATTATGGTGCATTCAGTAAGCCTGAAAAAACTGTACCTGGCAGATATTCAACAAGAGTGGCTACTTTTAGATTGAGTGTGACTTTTATCATCTTTCTGTCCACTTTTTCTAACAAAATAGGACTCAAAACTGCATTTTGTGTGAAGGGTTTTCATTCCTCACAGCACTCTTTCTGTTCAATTGTGTCTCCATCTATCACTCACTGTTTGGTGGGGCATCTGTCAGGCTGATTTTCGTCTGTACCTTCATTTTTTTATTTTTTTTATTCTGGGTTGAAGGTTGCAAACATATATGATATCGATTTGGGGCTGTAAGGTATGACAGCCATTGACTTAATTGGCCTATAGTAAAGCACATAACCTACCACCAAGAAGACTTCCATCCTTTCTGGCTAGACAAATGTATGACTGACCTGATAACGTTGTGACAAGGTTGGCATTTGTGTCGCTCCTTCTATCTTTCTTTCCCCTACCTTGTGCTTTCTCTTTCCCATCAATCCTCAGCTATTGAGCTGTTTTATTGAGATTGAAGTATTGATCACTGCTCAGACTAACCTTGGCTTGACGGAGTGCTCTGCTTCTGATAGTCCAACAAATCCAAACGTCTATCTTTTTTATTTCTTCATCCTTTTCTTTCCAAACACCTTTTACTCTTTTATGATTTTTCTGAGGTTTTTTTTTTAATATATATATTTATAAAGCAGCAGTTTCTTATAGTTGTCATAGAATAAGATTGTTCATCAGTTTGGCACCAGAAGTGGTTACACTGCACAGGGGAAGGCCAATACTGCAAACCCAACAACTTTTCAGTCAATTTAGCCCAGCAAAAAATCTATATGCAATGCTGCTGAACTTTCTAAGGTTGAAAGGAGATGATTTTGAAAAAACAAAACAAGTAATGTTTGTTATTTGTGTTCTATTTATGTGTTTATCTAATTTTAATCTGGCTTTTATTAGTATTTAATTAACATGCTTTAATTATTTGACAGATACTTTTGCAGGTCAGAATCATCTAGACAAGCAAAGAAAACAAAGTGTACTGAAAAATGTGCATGTTGACCGCTCACTCTCATACCATCTTTACTATGTGTGATGCTAATTCCATTTAGAAAATTTTGTGACATGGAAATGAGGCGATGCTGTGCCCTCTTCAGGACCTGCTGTTCATTCCAGCTTATATTGGGCCTATCACTTGTGAATAGCACTACGATAAGCTCCCCACCTTTTAACCTCTTAGCCCATTTATGACCTAGAGCCATTTAGACTCAATTGGATGTTACCAACATCTCAGCTCTCCATAGCCACATGCTGACCTAACCATCCATCAATGTCAGCCTTTGTTTTTTATTACACACTCTTTCAGAGGTCCATCTTGTCCGCCACTCCTACTGACTCTACGCCTTATAAATACAATAACAAGGACACACAGGCTGTACTTGTGACTCGGGCGGTGCAATTAAAAGAAGCACATTTGCCTGGCTGTGGTGACATCTACTTAGACATCCACGGCTGCTCCTTTAGTGTCTCAGCCCATTTTCTCCATTGATTGATTTTTCCTTTATATTGATCATTGCATTTCAAATGGCTGTGCTTCATTGGTTGATTGCTCTTAGATTTTCTAGTTGTCTGAAGAACCAGAGGCATTGTGTTTCCATATATCTGTCATTACAACAACCCTTAAAAAGGAACGCTTTTTTTTTTCAATTTTTTGTTTCCTTTATTAAATTTGGTCCAATATATGAATTTGTGCAGTGATGGGTAAGAACTAGAGCCTTAACAGGTATATCAAATACATTTTGGGGATGGATAACTTCACCCATAAATGCTCAAGCCTTCTCTGAGTGAAACTGTTTCCAGCTGTGCTGCAGTGTTTGGCGTGATACATGGATGTCCCACTCCAAACACTTGATCTGCATTTTTACCAAACTTGAGAACAGTGTTGGTCAAGTAAAGCTAATTAAACCTATGTTCTGCATATTCCAGCATATAAAATAAAATAGTTTTTTGTGTTTACACTCACTCTTTCAAATAGATGCAAGTAAAACACAGCAGAAAATTTAAAAAAAAAAAATCAAAGACTCAGCGGTCCTGTTGCTCTATTTTCACCTGTATAGCAGGAGTGGGGCAGGCGGAGGTTTGCCCTGGTGTGTCACAGTGGAAGGATCCAGCAGTTTCTCTGTGAATTTCACATTTCCGTGGCAGCGTACTCGGTGCTTGCTCGGACGTTTAGGGGGTTTTTCGTTGTAAAAAGAAGTTTTCTTCCCACGCAGTGAGCAGCGGACGCTAATGTTTTTGTCACTTTTTACGGAATCAAACTCAAAGTAAGGTCAGTATTTCCTCGCTTTAAACGCTGCACGGTCATACTCTCTCCTGCACTCGTTATATTATCCATTGTTGATCTGTTACCACGAACGTCGCACTCGCTTACGTCACTGTCACGAGACACTCTTGCAAGAAAAATCACGGTTTTAGTAACGCCGTAACACAGCATGCTTACGGGAAAGTAACAGTAATCTAATTGCCTTTTTTTGCAATAGTAATCTCTTACTTTACTTGTTACTTGAAAAAAGTAATTGGATTACGCGTTACTGCCCATCTCTGCTTGTGAATAAATAGCACCTTTTGCACCAATCTTGATGTTGAGGTTGTTGATCCAAAGACCAAATGGCAGTATCCATTGGAGGAGTCAACAGTGGCTCATAAAGTGTGCTCAACACTCTTTTTAAGCCTTCAAGGTGAGGGTCAGACTGTTGGTCGTGCTATAACTTCCTGAATCATCTAAATCGGATAATTTTCCGCATTTGACCTCAACTTTAGTGCCTGCAATCATACCCGGACCTACTGCACATTAAAAACACAGGCGTACTTTTTGACTATACCAATACATTTCTCACTCATCGCCTAACCTTCCTTCAGGTTTAGCTTCCTATCATCACATCCTTTGTCCTAAAATCAAATTCAACTTGATGGGTTGCCTGCGTGCTTTGTGCATGTGCTCAGCCCAGCACTTCTATGTAGCAATGTACAAGGCTGATTTTGAAGTGGTGATTATAATTTAGATTAGTTATGGTTTTTGATATTTGTATATGAAGACCTGTTAAGCTAACTTGGGTCTCATTAATGCACATCTATATCTGTTTCATCTACAAGAGGCCTGTTCACAAAAATATTGAGCGTTTTTCACACAGTGGTAAAGAAACCTTTAAATGCTTTTTATTTGAACTCTGGATTTCTGCTCATAATGTTTTGGATAATTAGGGAGCCTTTTATGTCTCTGTGTTTGGGTTTCTGTCAGTCTGTGGCACTTGGGTGACCGGTGAAAGCAGTATCAGGTGAGGGAGTCAGGGAGAGAGAAAGGCAGCTCGTCGTCCATGTGGCAGTGTAAGCATAGCACGTTAGCCCTGATCCAGGAGGCCGATCTCTAACCCACAGCCCCAACTTCAGAGACATAGAGAGAGGCCCTATGAATACTGCATGATGAAGCTTTTATTACAGAGCGAGCTAGAGTGTAAATAAGATCCAGGCAATGGGGCACGTTTACTGGGGTCAGATCAGGGGGAAGTGGCAGGGGGTGGCTATGTAACCTTGTCCCCATGTCTCCTGCTGTCACAAGCCTGTCACTGTAACTCATACGGGGATGTTCGGCCCTGAGGCAGTCAAGGACAACCTCAGAATAAAGCTTCAGTGCAGTAGAGGTCCTATTGCATCTCCACCCCTAAAACATGCCTTGAACATGCATTTCTTTAAACTTGGAGATTAAGAAGCTAGTCACTGTTTCTCAGATTTTGTGGCCTCCTTTAGCTGCAGAAACCGCCATCGGATGTTTCCTGTAGTTGAGATGTTTGTAACTTGAGACTTGCATGACAAGAAAATAACTTGCAGAGGACTGCTCTTCCTCCAAAACCATGCAAGTCCATCAATATTTCCAGACTTCATAGAACAGCTCTCTTATAGCTTGCTATTTATCATAATTGGCTGAGGTTAAGATCATTGTAGAATTTGTACTTCCTTTATTCCTGAAAAGCAGTGTTCAGTTTTTCAACATTGTTAGCCTCCTCAGTGAGAACAATAAGTTGTTTAGCACGGTGAAGACGTGGTTTAATCTCCTTTCAGGCTGCCACACTTACACAGCCTGCCCAGTCAGTATTTAACATGTCTACCCCTGCAATCTTGCTTCAATTAACATCTTTGTCTTAATTAAGAAGCAGCAGTCATGCTTAACTGATATTGATTGTAGCTTAAAGGAAGACCGAGACATCAAAATGAAAACAAGGCTATCAGCCTTCGTGTTCAAAGAGCTCTGGTCTAGAAAGATGACGCTTAAATTCTTAAACACTTTATCCGTCTTGAGGCAAAAAGAAATGACAGTGTGAAATCAGAAGAAGCTAAGGGAAAAATATTTAACAAAAAACAACAAAAAAATCTGGCCTTCTTGTTTTATCTGTAAAATTTGGCTCATGGCAGAACTTTGTCATGGGTCCTGACACAAATTGAAGTTGCAAGTAATTCAGAGGATTACTTAAGCAATACTGACTCTACTACCTGTAGATTCAAGGAGGGCATAGAAGCTGAGACCCTGTAGCTATCAGTGAATTTAATAAATTGTTTAATATGTGAGGTTACTGTTTCTTCTCTGGACACCTTGAAATAAATGACAATCACTTAAATGTCTGAAGTTTGTCTTTAATTAGGGGAAAAAGAGAAATGTGGCATGGCTGTAGTCAGAAAGCTAGAGCCAAAGTTAGCTCTAACTGTGGGTAAAAACCTGAAAGGCACTAATAGGTACCATTAATTAAAGGCCTGGGACAGTTTAGAGGTATTTGTCCGAAGAGAAATGCGATCCTCCAATCTTAGACACATTAATCACACCTTGTGCAATTGCACATTCTCTCTGGATGACCCACAGACGGTTGAGTAGCCAGGTATCACATTTACTAAGCCTGTTTGTGAGCTAACCAGCCTGTGTGACGTACACTGAAGCCAGCTCATCCCCATCACCTGACAGCTGTTGGACAGTATTTGTCCTTGAGGATTGTATGTTGAGAGGTCACCGGTCCCGTAAACTAACCTTCAAGGGCTGTAACTAAACCCGATGTTTGGCATTAAGGAGTTTGATAATTAAATCATTATGGGGCCAGGTCGGTGGCTGCTGCTTTACTTGCAACTCAAAACTCTGTCTGGAGCAACTAGACAGAGGGCTGACTGCATCAGGTTTTGCGTGATGCTCTCTGACCTTGAAGAGAAATAACAGCAGGATTTTGTCAGTCTGGTTTAGACTCTGCTCAAAAAGTCCGATGTGGATGATTTGTAGTCAGTTCTGTTGGTCAATAAAACATTATTGAACTAACTGTAGCATTACTCGCATCATCACAGCTTGTGGTGGTTTTAATCAGATAGTGTTGCATGTTTTACTCTGTTTTCAGAACAGAGTCTAGAGTGCTTCATGTAATATGAATTTATGAGCACAGTATGGCCCTCACATTCACCAGATATGAACATCATTGAGACTCTATTAAAAATGCTGTAGAAGAATAAGAAGGTACTTTCAGCTGCTCCCTTATTCACAAGGGGTGAATATGGGACTATTTGTATGAGGCAGGTTTATTAAATACTGAGTAACGAGGGTGCTCAAACTTGTATAAATACCATATTTCTTTCATTTTGTAAGTTCATTAAATAAAAAGTAACAACATGTTACTGTCTGAGACTGCATTCCCTTTTTTCAGTTTTGCTTTAACCTTATTGTCTTCTCTTTTGACCCATCCAGAGCGTACCACGTTCACGGCAAACGGGTTTTAGCTGTCAAGGTGAGAATTCCTTCCATTTACATGACGATCATAGTACTTACTCTTTCATTTAGTCCGTCCCTTTGAAACATCAGCGGAATTTGTTGGTGTTGAGTTTATCATTTTTGCTGCCCCTTTTGTCTCGCCCATGTCTGATTGCAGGTCATTCCCCTGGATATCACGGTGGAGTTACAGAAGCAAATCATGTCAGAATTAGAAATTCTCTACAAGGTTAGTTTTGAACGACTAATTTGCCTCCTGTTCTTCACCAAAACATTTTTTTCTCCACTGATGTCTGATGTCCTACCGCACCTACATTTTTAATTAACCATGAGTCTAACTAATGAAATGCCATTTATCACCTCTGGTCTTACTTACTAAGCCAGGGATCAGTGATACATGAATGAACACACACACAAATGTGTGTGTGTACATTCATGTATCACAGATCTGAGAAAGAATATATACATAGTCTGCGTGTGTGTGTGTAATTCAATGATAAATGTAATACTTCTTTCAGCAGTTAGACTTGCAATGGATGCTGCAGTGATGCAGTGATCACAAAAAGCTTTTGTGCAGTTCATTGCAGTTGTTGCAACTTAACACTCAAATTCCTGATAATTTTTCTTTTTTCTTTTGAAATTCATTTATTTTTATTTTTATTTTCTTTTTTTTCGTAATCCTGAATAAATATTTTTGGCATGCTCTTATATGATCACATTTTCTGTGCTCTTAAATTGCAGTGTGATTCTCCCTACATCATCACTTTCTTCAGTGCCTTTTTTGTAGAGAACAGGATATCAATATGCACAGAATTTATGGACGGTGAGTTTCTTTGCGACTTAAGCAAGTAGCTTCTGTGTTTTTTCCTTTGCTAGCTACAGTTGTATAAAAGAGACTTTGGGGAAAAGTCCTCTTTCTCTCTGCCGTGTACCCATTTACACTTCTGCAGATCAAGAGAATGTCTGATCGCTGTAAGCTGTTTAGCATGCCTGTGTGCTAAAAGCTACAAGGGCGTGATAAATCTTGACTTAAGTGCAGTTGTAGGTGTATTTGTGTGTGCCTTTGCTGGTGTGAGATGGAGAACTGTGGGTTTTTTTTGTTTTTTGGGGGGAGGTGGGGGAAAGCTGTATATGTTTGTCAAAGTGTGTGTTAATGCAGTGATTTCCCTCGATTCACACATTTTCTAGCTTGTCAGCGGTCTGTATAACTTCTGAGTACTCTGTTAGTTCATGAAACATCATGAAATTTCTGGATGTATGTGTACAAATGTAAACAGGTTCACATATAGCAAACACTGAATGATGATTGGGTATAATTGTGTATAGTCGCTGTAATTTTGCAGAATACTTGGATGATATCCTCAGTATCACTTTATCTTAAATTAACTGGGTAGCGTTTTGATGATGTTATAAAAAAATGACTGATTAGACTTTTATTTGTATTATTACTACTACTATTATTATTATTACTTTTATTATTTCATTTTTATTTATTGATTATTTATGTATTTAAATTAGTTTTGTGTACTTTTTGTAGTGTATATGTAGATCAGCATTGCTCTCTTGGCAATGATGTCAGTTCAGGATCTGTGGGTTAGATAAGTAATATAAAACCTGGATTAAGATGAAATGAACATTTCTTCTTCTTTTTTTTTAATCTGAATTGTGCAACATGTCTGTATTACTGTAACGCTCTAAATATACATACGCACATACACTTATACATGCATACATTGACACTGACTAACCTGTGTCAATGGGAAATCTGTGTTGTGCAGGTGGCTCATTGGACGTCTACAAAAGAATTCCAGAGCACGTGCTTGGAAGGATTGCTGTGGCGGTAAGTGTTCATAAAGTATGCAGAGTTTCCCTGCTGTAAAGTTAAAGCCTTTTTTTACTCCATATACAGAGCTCCAGCTGCGAGCACAACAGACCCCACCTACCTGTTATTCAAACTTTCTGTTTGCAAGAAATCAGCCAATCAGATAAAAGTTGGTTTAAAGGGATTTGGTGCAGCACTAAAAAAAAATTCAAATTGCAGATGAATAGAGGCTAAACAACTGTCTAATATAATATAAATATACAATATTTTAAATAGTGATGTCAAAATTCAGGACTTTTTATTGCAACTGTGTTAGCCTGGTTCTTCCAGAGGTATCTACCTGTTAAAAGGGAGTTTTTCCTTCCCGCTGTTGCCAAGTGATTGCTCTGATTGCTGAGTTTTCTTTGTATTATTGTAGGGGTTTTATCGTAAAGTATAAAGTGCTTTGAAGTGACTGTTGTTGTTGTGATTTGGCACTATATGAATAAAACTGAACTGAAGCGAATTACAAAATTACAGTTATACTACCAAATACTAAAGGAGTTATAGATGTTGACATGTATAAAAAGTATAGCATCAACAAACTGTGTATATACATATCTAAGCATATATAGTATGTTATGGCAAAGCTCTAGGGAGACGGTTAATTTGTACTTCTTGTACTTTTTAAGATAGCGCTGTCGACCCTCTATAGTACATATGTTTCAAAGTTGTGGCCCAAATACAACAGTGGTCCCACTTCCTCCATGACAGACTATAACAGCAGGAAACCCTTGGTTACTAATTTGTCAGCAGATATAGACTACTGACAAATTGTAGCATTTGCTTAGCTCTAGCTGCTTTCTACATCCCCATTCACATAACTGCTAAAAAGTTAAGATAAGCTTGATTATCATTGTAAGCACAAATAACCGCTGATGTTGGTGTATACAGACAGACAAACATAAATAATCATACTTTTCAAATAAAAGAGTAATAAAAATATTCTCTGTACTATCATAAATAGAAATAATAAATAAATAGATAATAATGCTACGGATTGCAGCTTTAATGGCACAGGTAGGCAGTCGAATAGATGGATATTATAGAGGTATTTTAACTATTGTATTTTGCACTTAAGGTAGATATTGCATAGAGATCAAACATGAACTTGTTTGTGCATGTGTACCCAGAGCATGAAACTTAAGTGATGTCACTCAGTATAATTAAATATTCATAATATTTTAATGCATTATTATGAAAAAATGCTTGAAGAAATGGTTTTCTGACCACTGTTGATGTCTGGGATCATCGTCATTCATCAGGATTGGGTATTGATAACATTTTTTATATCAATGCCAAATGAATAAATAATATAAAATCCTGCTTGTAAACATGGCTTACCATTACAATGAATTGGACATTTTGTAACTGTTTCTTAGTCGCACCCGGCTCTCGATTCCCTTTTCTAGTCGGTGGTTTTACCTCTTGAATTTAATTGCCCATGCCTGCGTGGCAGTCACAGTTTCAGTGTGACCTGTTATTTGTTTGCTGCAAACAGAACAGACCTGAGACAAAAACTCATTTAATGTATTAAAGAAATAAAGACAGGAGAACCACAGGTGTGAATTTTTCAATTAGCCCTTATTAGGTGAATGATGGACAAAGTGAGTGTTGTTTTCCTCGTACTCGCCCCGTGTCCGTTTCTCCCTCATGTTCTCCTCTCAGTTAAAACTCACATTTTGATCGTATTTGGCCTTGATGTTGATTAATGCATGCCTCTGTTCCACACTCATTACCCTTCTCCTGTCTCCACCTCCTCTTTTCTGTCTCTCTCCTTTAACTTTGTCCGTAATCAAACAATGACAGCTATTTAGTCAGTGTTAATTCTAATTCACAGCTTTCCTTCCTTTCCACTGTCACAGTTGTTAATTATCACAGAAGGAAAAGCACCCAAGAGGGTGCGAGTAGAGCTGCAGACGCCAGTTGTTGCGCTTGCACCACAACCTTTCAAAGCAGCAGGACTTCAGAGAGCTTTTGTGATTTCTTAATTTATCACAGAGGTTGTTTTGCACGAGTGCTGGATGACGGGAGCCTTGAAGCTAAAATCTGCTGTCACACCCCGTAAATGAAGAAACCACCACAAAGCAACATTACACATTTGCAAATGACTTTAATACTTACTTCTTACTTTTCTAGGTGCCCTAAACTGCCTCCTTCCTAATTCTTCAGCTATTTTCTCTTTTCTCTAGAGAGAAAGTCAGCTTGTTCAGAAAGAGTTTCTTGTGTCTGTATTCACTTCTTGTTGGTTGCTTCCTGATTCTCCCTTTGTCACCAGAGACTTGTCGACATTTTACTCGAATGCACCTCATATTTTTAGCCAATTTGATGTCCATGTTTCCTCAAATGACTTCATAGCTTAACATTGCTGTTGGGATAGACTGTAGAACTTGCCTACAGTATTGTGCAGAAGTCTTCTCCCATTTCTCTGTGTATTGGGAAATAACAGTTTATTGAAATGTGTGCAAGCATAAACTGGAGTTTGTAAAATTAGAAAGAGTTAAAAGTCAGTATTTTGTGTTAACATCTTTACTCTTAACCACAGCCTGAACTCTCCGAAACCTCTTTTCCACTTGCATCTACTCAGCTCCACTCTACTGGATTCTACTTGGTTTTCAGGGTTTTTCATTAGGTGCTCGTTTTTAAGTACAAAGTTGGCTGGGGTTGCAAGCGAGCCGAGTCTAGCCAAAAATGTGATATCAACAGACTTCCAGGAAGTGATGTCACTGGATGAGTCGTGATAGTGACTCTGTAACAAGAATCAAGCCGAAGCAGAAGTAGACAAGTACTTTTGTGCAGCTCTGTTCCCCACAGTTTAATTATTCCCTCATAGGAATGGACTGAGAGGACTCAATGAGCCTTTGAGCAACACACTTTTAAGCCGTTTTACAGATCTAAAAGCCCATTAGACTAGAGAGACAGATATTTCACTGCCTTATTCACCTGCAGGTCTATAATTTAAATATGGGAACTAATATTCACTGAAACAAGGCAGCAACTCCAAACTTGTCTTTAAAATGATGTAATTCACAAGTTGTTTGGCTAATACCATCACGCCATACTAGTCCTTGAGGTTAGTCTGGTGCAAACATGATAGATTGTGCAAGCTGGTCTTAGTTGAATGTCCTGTAATCACCACTTTACCACATGATGGAGTCCCTCCATCATGCCGCATACTGGGATCCTGGAGCCTGTTCACCTCCTGCTAAATTTTGTACTTTAAAATGTGTCACTTTATAACTGAACTCTTTCAAAACAGAGGTGGCGATAAACCTGAGTTAATGTGAAGTAGTTGTTATTCACCAGGGTGTGCTGGTTACACACCTCATGCTGTCAGAATTGATAGTTGTTCTCTGCTGCTTGTGTCTCTAGGTAGTCAAAGGCCTGACGTATCTGTGGAGCCTGAAGATACTTCACAGAGGTGAGTAAGGTAGTGCACGGCCTCCGTGTTATTAAAAAAGAGCAGGGTTGATAAAGACAAGCCGCGGTGTGCTGATGTTGCAGTTCTATGAAGCAGTTTGTCTCCACAGATGTCAAGCCTTCCAATATGCTGGTGAACACCCGAGGACGAGTCAAGCTCTGTGACTTTGGTGTCAGCACACAGGTACACTGATTTGTTTGTGCGAGCATGAGTGAGAGAGGAAAAGAGAATGGGAGATAGAGGAGAGAAGAAAAAGAACAGTTGTTTGTGGCTTCAAAAACCTCAGTCCTGTGCTCTCGGCGTGTCTGTGTGCGCGTGCATATGGTCAGCTTGTCAATCACCACATTCATTTTCCAACTCAAGACATCAGCGCTATCCCAGGGGTCTTCCTCTCACATTAACCCCCCACCTCCATTGTTCTGCAGCCTCTCAGAAAAATCACTTGTTATAATTATGACCCACACACACAACGCCAAGCCTCATTGATATGTATTCAGTAGATTGGGGGAAAGCGTGGGTGACGGACAATGGAGTGCGTGTGTGCAAGTCTGTGTGTGCATCAGCGTGCGTTTCGTAGTGTAATCATCAGGGACAGACCTTCACCGCTCCCCAAAACATCAACCCGAGGTCTGCTTTTTTAACACACATCGCTTCTGTGGTAAATTGTTATTCATTTTTAACCTCCACTTCCTTGCTCAACTCCAAGGTGAATTTACACCCTCACTGACTTGTCTTTTTAACTATGTTTTTCTGTTAAAGTCTTTTCCACTCATGTACATGCTTCCTCACTCTTTCACGCTCCAGAGGGCATGCTCACAAAAAAAGGAGAAAAAAAACAGCCTTAAGGGAACAGACACTCATTATCACAGTCCTGTCATTGATGGCATGTGCCATTGTGTCCACATGCACAAACTCACTAATGTCTCACTCCTGTTCTTTTGTGCGATGGTTTAGTGCAGCCCAAGATATCGACCTGACATGTCAGTAGGTTTCCGTAAAGAAACTTAATCCCCCTTGTTTTTCATTATTCCTTGACATGACCTTAGTTATATCAAGTTATTTATGTTGTGATCATTTTAATACTTTTTATTGTTTACTCACTTAAATGCTGTTTTATTTGCAGCTGGTGAATTCCATTGCCAAAACATACGTGGGAACTAATGCATACATGGCGGTGAGACACCACTTGAGTTTATTCTCGGATACTTTTGAATTTGTTTTAATGCAGTTATACGTCGGTCTCTGACTTTGTTTTTACACGTGTTTGTTTTTGCTTCATAGCCGGAAAGGATATCAGGAGAACAGTATGGGATCCATGCAGATGTCTGGAGTGCGGGCATCTCTTTCATGGAGGTATAACAGTTTTTAAGTGACTTTATGATACACTTAACCGTTACATGAGCGGTCCTTTTAATGGCAGATTTAGCTGCAGTGTAATTAAAATGTAATGGGTGGTATCGCATGTGTTAAGTCTTGTCTGTTGCTCATTGTGTGTGGAGGTTTATCAGTGTCACTGTTCTTCTCTCCACATAGCATCGATAAAGTGCTTAACTGACAGTGTGTGTTCAAATAACATTTTAATTTCAGCATCCACCTCCCCGGTCTTTTGTCCTCCTGCTGACATTATTGATTCTCCATCTGTTTCTGTCTCCAGCTCTCCTTCAGCACTATAATAAACGATTGTGGCTTCTGCCTCACCTTTGTTGGTCAATAAATTTGATATCATTACAATTATAACTATAATGGAGTTTGCAGTGATGTCAAACTTATTGACGTAAGTTTGCGTGATTAAGACATATAGTCGTTTTATAAGAGTCTGGTCTCTTTGTTTCTAGCTGTGGACGTGCACATTAAGCCAAATGAATTGGGTTGCAGTCCTGCTCCCATCTTTACTAGTTAGTCTGTTTATGTTGAAGGAAAGAGCTGAGCATTTTGACAATTTAATAAAGTAATGTTGCCAATAAGCTGCCCTTGACCAAGATGAAAAATGTCCACCCCCAAGTGAATTGCAAAATGTCAGGGAGAGCTGACACCCAACACCCCAGTGAAAACAACACACACACATATTATACGCAACTGCCCTCCAACGGTGTCCCCCTTCTCTTTATCCCTCTATTCTGTTCTCTGCAGGTGGTAATTGTGCGTGTGGGGGGGTTATTAACTAATGGCTGATGTTGTTTGATGAGGAAGTGTTATCAGCAGGTGGGCACTAAGCTTGCCTCAAAGACTGAAAGTCTCAAGTTCTGCACGCTCGAGTAGCTTCAGCTGCATTTTGCTTCCTTGTCTACACTTGAGATTTTATGCTATTAAGACACTGCTGATGGCAAGGTGTTTGTACAGTAACACATAATGATGGATACACTATCATTGCCCTTTACAGTCTATCTGAATGCAGTCCTGTGGTCATACAAGAAGTTTTACCTTTGTGAGGTTTCATTTGTCAGAAAAAGTATTGCCTTGTGTTTTTGGTTGCATTTTAATCTGAGACTCTCACGCAGGACTTCTTAGATGGATGGATAAAACTAAATTTGTTTATTGTCAGATATACTTAAGAATTAATTGTTATCATCTTCTCTATACAGCTGGCGCTTGGCATGTTCCCGTATCCACAGGTAAGGGCTTTTTTAATGGATTATGGCACTGATGAATAAATGCTGGGAGTTTTGATCTGCTTCAAATAATTTTTCTGGAAGGAGTTCCTGTTGGATGTTTATTCGTGTAATAGTTTTCTTGATAGATAACAGTTTCTCTTCTTGAAATAATTTAGTATGTTAAGACAAAATAAGAAACAAAGAAAAATTGCAAACAACCTGAAGACCGCTCAGCACTGTGCTGATTAGGCTTTTTGTTGGCCAGCTTCTCCCACCCAATTCTAAACTGCTGGGTAATTTTTAAAAAAAAAAAATTTAATTGTAGTTTTTTATTTATAGGAGAAAACTGGAATCATAACCCCTGGAAACTGATTTCCTCTTGTTATCAATTCATCTAGATCAGTTTTTGATTTACAGTTTCAAGTGTATGAACTGCTTTTTGGGCTTTTTTTTCCCCCCTCATTACACTAAGTTAAAATCCTGCTCAAATGTAATTGCTACAGAAGTGGCTTCCCAATCCCATCAAGTCTTAATTAGCCCTTTTAAGATGGGTTTATTTTACTAATCCCTGGCTGAGCAATCTCAATCTGGTTACCTCAGGTTACCTCCTGGCTGTCCACCTTTACAAAATTTGAAGGGGCAGGTCTTATTTAGGAAAATTTGTTTCTGAAGTTAGACTGATTGTGTGAGAGTATTAGTTATTTATAGATGAGCTGGGATTTTCCATTTCTGCCCGTCAGTGCATTTGACAAAAAGTCTTACACGGTGAATCAGTTATTTTATTTTTTTAATGGTTTGTTGTGTGCAACAGTTGGACTGCTCTGTTAGTCAAAACGGGCTTGAAAATAAGTGATTTAAAAGGCAGACTGTTTGGTAACTGCTGCACCATCTGCCCATGGATTGGCGAGTTACTGATTATTTTCAGGAACGCCAGTTATCCTTCCCGAGGAGAGCAGACATTCAATAAATGAACGAGCCGGACATCTTTTATAAGGCTTAAAAATCTCAGGATGTGTGCATGAAAATGTGCTCTTGTATGCCATTGGTGTTTTGGCTGATAATGTCGATTGCCTCTGTTTAATGATGTTCTCCAGTAAAAGCCATTTGTCATGTGTTTTGACAGGAATTTATTCAGCACCTCTTTTTGTGCTTTCACAGTAAACATCTGTCTGTGAGACTGATTAGAGTCGCGATGTAGCTCTTGACTTGTTTTCGGCGTCGATCGTTAATTCTTAAGTACGATGAAAAGCAAGTGCAGGTCTTTGTGCAGGAAAGCAAAGGTGTAGATCGTGTAGTAACGTAAATGTCATGCAGTGATCGATCTGTGCGCCTGCAGCCTTGGGTGTGTCTGATTTGCGCGCTCTCCTCTCTTCATTTGATTCCGTCATTATCATGTTAATCGCTAATGTACGAGAGGCACTTTAGTCCTCCCTCGTTGATATAAAAGGGGTGGACAAAATAGAAACACCTCTCTGTTTTTGGTAAGGCTCTCTACCATCACGCAGCTTTCCTCATCTCGGTGTTAATTTTCCCCTAACTCCATATGGCACTGCAGACAGTTCACCTGCAGGCTGTAGCAGAGCAGTGTGGCGAGAGCGCTCGGATCCAGCTCGTCAGGCGCAGCCTGCCAAAGTCCTCGGGCCTAAGCTGTCATTTTTGCAGACGCTGGCACAGCTGTCTGTGCAAAACCCCCTGCTACACTTCACGGAGAACATTTTAGCACAGGCTCAGAAAGAAGTTGTAGAAGATTAAAAGAGTGAGGAAAAATTAGAAGAAAATCTGTGGCGTCTGAATTTTTACTTAGTGAAAAATGCTGGATGACTTATTAAAGCAGTGTGGCGTTTAGATTTCACCCTTTGAAGGAAGCAAAGGAAGGGAGCGTGTGCGCGTTCCACTTGCTTTTATTTGTCGGACGTTGTTTAGTTAATGGATTATCCTCCATTCATTGTTGTGTGAGTGTGTATGCATGCACAGTGGAATCATCACCTCATGTTTGTCATGATTAGAGATTGTCTCTTTAATTCCACTTCACCACATGTCGGGATTCATTTGCATTCTTTGTCAGGAGTTAATGGAGTTTTGCACGGCTCGCTCTGAAAGTCTTTGAAGACACCAGACCTGATGTGATGTGTATACAGCCGCCAGCAGTATTGTATCTGATTGATTTGTTGTCTTTTTTGCTTGCTTTATGCTTGCTTTTGTTTCTCTTCATTTTGTCATGTTTTTTTTTCTCCCCCCCTCAAATTTGAATGGATTTGTGGATGAAATGCCGTGTCAATCTTTAGTGTGTCTGTTTCAGGAACTTTCATTACACGTCAGCGCATCCATCAGAGAGTATAGATGCTTTCCTTTTGTTGCTTTGTTTTTTCACTCTGAAATGAAACGGAGAGGAAATGGTATCTGTTCCCACAGTGTAGTGTGTGTTGTAAACAATGTTTGCTGTAATTTTTTAGCTCGCTACAACAAATCCAAACTGCTTCAGACTTTGTTCAGTCACGTGTCCTCCGTCAGCAAGCTAGTTAACATTTTGTTTCAATAGATAAGTAATCAATATGTGAAGTCTTAACATATTGTAGGACCTTTTGTTTATTGCAGTGCTAATTATTGTCGCTTGCACATTTTTGGATGTTTCGCTTACAACTCATTTTGGCTCATCCGTGCAGCCGAAAACTGATTTTAATGATCTGTTGTCTTGACTTGATAGCTCTTCCTTTAATCAATCACGTTGCAAATCTAAATTTAACACTTAAAGAATCTAATTTGAGCAGTATTCCTGTGGCTAAGGATGAAAGGCTGGCAGCTGAAGGAGATCAGAGATGAGCTGCTTTCATTGCATGATGTTTCATAGCCTTCATTTTCAGGGAAACGCATCTCAAGCTAATGCAACAGCATGCTTGTTGTTGACCTAACAGCTACGAAAACAGAGGTGCAGACCTCTCATTTTATATATATATATATATATATATATATATATAAGCATATCTTCATTTGGGCCCTTAATCATAATGAAAACATGCCTGTCAGTTTTTGAAAGTGATGTATTTTTTTCTTTTATAATCTATCTAAAAGAGAGTTTTTTTAGATTCATTACCCTTGAAGAAATGTCTTCTTTCAAGAGGGGAAAAGCCATCTGATCTTTTAGACGTGTTTATTGAGCGGCTCTTGGAAGGGACAGAAATCATTTGACATCTAAAAATTGATTTTGTGACTTCTTATTTTCATGCTGAGCAGACTGTGATGGTTTGAAGTAATGAGAGAAGCTCAAAAACTTGAGTGGGCTCTCCACCTCAAAGACGCGAGAAGCTGGTGTTTATTTCCTACACAGCTACATTTGCATACACACACACAGGGACAGCTTTATACACTCACGTACACAATACAGGTGTTTGTTCATAGCTAACATACAGATAAAAGTCTTAGTCCATCTATTTTCTTCTGTTTATCTAGTTCAGGGTCATGGGGTGGCTGGAGTCTGTCCCAGCTGTCACTGGGTAAAAGGTGGGGTACACCCCAGGCAGGTCACTGGTCTGTGTCACGCTGCTTACCAAGAGAGAGTTTATTTCTGTGCACACTTAAGCAAACATGCATTTTTTATGCCTTTGGGATCTAGCTTTTTGATTATTCTTTTTATGGGTTCTTTTTATTATTTTTTTTATTTTTAGGGTGGGATACATCTACAGTCTTCAGCACACTTCCAGTCTTGTATTAATTCACTATGAGTCACCGGCACAGAGATTCATTTACATTTTCCGCTGTGCACTATTTGCGTGCTAGTAGTTTAGTCAGATTGTGTTTATGACTTAGGACAAGATTCGACTTATTTCATGATGAAATTCATTGAGAAATGCGGCCCATCCAAAGGTTCACTTCATGGGGAATAACAGGGAGGTATTTTAAAATAAAAAATCTTTTTTTTGATGTGTGGTCAAGCCACACAGTACAAGAGGAACACGCGCTCATTTATGCTTGAATTAGTTGGTCTCCCACTATCCAATTCCAACTCCTGGAGCAGCACGCAATTTTGTTCTAGTAATTATTTCTGAACAAATTAGTTTTCCATAGTTGCCTTTAATGTGTCTGAATCAGGCAAAACTGGATATAGAGGCAGTTTAGGAGTCTCTTGGTATTTACAGAGTGTAAAAACCTGTATTTAATCGAGTGGATCAATAAGTGCTCTAATGCACTGTCAGAAGGCCTGGAGAAATGAGCAATTTATTCACCAAACATTGTTAGACATTTAGCTGAGCCTAGTTTTTGAGCCTTGTATCATTTAGTCTGTGTGATGAAGTTATAAATTTAGATCTTTAGAAATAAAAGCATGGGTTTCCTCATGAGTTCAGCCCTGGGGGGTGTTTAAATAAAAAAAACTAAATCCTGTCTGTAGTTTTGTTACTGCAGTGTTGTACATTTTAAGACGAAGGCTTTTAAGAAAAGTTTCTTTATTTTTGATTCCGATCAAATGAGGTGGCGTGTTAGTAAGTCCAAAAATTGGATTTGTGTTTTTTCCTCTTTTTCAAGATCCGCCTTGTTGTTGTCATCGTGTGTTTAGCTCGTTCGGTGTCGGAGTGTCACCTGGGAAACCGCCACAGTGAGCACGCTCTTCTAAAACCTCAACACTGTTTGTGACAGTCACTTTGCATCCCAGCACATCTCGATCACCTGGAGGGCAGGAATGAAGTGCAGCTCTGAAAATTAGCATTAGTGGATCTTTTACCCCCATTCTCCTCAAATGAGAGCGAGGCCATTAACATTTGTGTGTTTTCATTATGTAAATGGTGTTAACACATACTCACAAATTGCCAACAGGAAAGCAATAATTTTCTCCCAGTGATCATAATGTGTCCAAGTGCATCGTCTTGATTATGACACGCTAATTACATATTGCCTAGTCTCTCTCTCTCTCTCTCCCTCTCTCGCCCTACAGATTCAGAAAAACCAAGGATCTTTAATGGTAAGTTTTATTGCAGTGGAATAAGAAGCTAGAGGTCTACAACTCTGAAGTCTGTTACTCTTGGTTGACTCTCTCATTTGAAATAATAATAAAAAAAATCCCATCAAATTCCATTTTTGCAGAAAAATATTGGATCATGCTTAAACTGCTAGTATTACATTAGGTGCCATTATGGAATAATAAAAACATTCAGAAGCTGAATGGTGGCTTTGCCTGAGCTCACTGAATTTGATTAATCTAGGTAGATACTTTTTTTTTTTTTAATATCACACTATTGATTTTCTCCATTGCCAAGAAATTCCATGTAAGCTAACATGTTTTTTTTCTCCCTGTGCTTCTCCTTTTCCAGCCTCTCCAGTTACTGCAATGCATTGTTGATGAGGTGAGTCGTCGTCTTATGTGCTTTTGCATCTAAAGTCAGCCCTAATGGCCCGGAAAGCTTATATTTTGTTTCCTAATGAAGCAAACCACTCAGGCGGCTTTGCTCCCCATTCACTCAACCCTTCACCCTACGCGACTGCCTCAGGCAATACACATATGCACATGCACATTACTGTAGAGGTTGGACCTGTCATGAGTAACACGTACACACAAAGCGCAGCTCTGAATTCTGTGTACTAGTGTATGCAAAAATGTGTTTAACCAGGCTTTCTCTCCTTACTGCACTGGGTTTTATTATTGCATCTTAAAAAAAAAAAAAAGTCAGAGAAGACTCACAGGAGCATCAAACCAAAGACTCACAGGACTGATAATGATGCACGCACACTGCAGACCACAGCGACTGATTAGCCATCCAATAAAGTTTTATTTAATTTTGTAATTTGCGTAGAAGCAAAAGGATGTCAAAGATGGAAAAGACGTAATAATGACTTTATAAGAATTTATTTAAGCCAACGGATCAATCTCCTCAGTGACAGCGCTCAGGTACCCGTTCTCATCTAATTTCTTTATGCTCTAAGACTTTCCATTTTCTAATACAAAATGCAAGCTTGGACAAAATATCATAGTGAAACCAAACCTTGCTCAAGTCAATCTTGAACAGTTTCTTGATACATTGAGATGCTGCTGTGCACAAAAATATGCATTATATAGAAGCTCACTCTGTGTGCATTTACATCATAAGCAGGAATAATAATCTCCCCTCCCCTCTTCTTCTTTTAAGCTGGCTTCTTTGCTGAACAGTCAAAATGGCTACACAGCATAAAGCATTCCTGCAATGCCCCCATCACCAGCTATATCGCACATTAAACATACAATGTCACTTGTCCTTAACTGCCTATAGATTGGCCGTAATTAATAATTAAATGCTTTCGGTTGTAATGGATTGACCTGGGCTGAACTGTTCATTAGTCAGCTAGACGTAGCCATCACTCAAACTATTTTTCTGTGCCCTTTCTCGGCTCCCCCTTGAGGCAAGAGAGCTCTCATTGTTGTCCGTGCCGTGCCGTCCCAGCTAGTGCAGTGCTTTGGAGGAAGAGACAAGAGGATAACCTCTCTCTGGACAGTTGACGCTGCATAGATGAAATCTATCTGTTCCCATTTACGCCCGATTTAGACTTGTGCATTGAGTCTCGGCAGAGCCGATGACATAAGCTACATAAAGTGGCTGACATTGTCGCCAGCGTTTATGGCTGTATGTGGTGCATTATGTGTTAATTATGTGTTTTACATGCAGTGCCAGCCGATAGAAACAAATGAAATGCCTCGACTTTCTTCCCTCCGGGGTCCTCGCTCTTTGTTGTTTTCTTTTTTCTTTTTTTTCCAAAGGAAAACACATTTATGCATCAAGTTTGTACATTCAGATAGTTTCAGCTCCCTCTCCCTCCAGGAATTTACAGATTTTTTTGAGTGCTTATGTTGTTACTATCATTATTGTTTCTTATATTGAGGCAATGATTGTAATTCTCACCCTGTCGTGTTCAAAAACTGCCAAAAAAACTCACCCGAAATGATCAGGGGAGAGGACTCAACGGTTGTGAACAGGCCAGGTGCACATCAGGTTACACTGTAGGTTACGTTGTAGAGTTTTAGAGCTATTCGCGGTTACGGTGTACCTACAGTGTAGATCTCCCACTGAAGCATAAATTCCCACTTGGATGTTCAGAGTCTGGCACAACTTGTATAAACCCTTTTTTATTTTTGTTTAAACCCAAATAACTGGGCTGGGACACGTCACATGGAGCAGCTACTCTAATACAAAGGTATTTTTAATTAGTTTAGACACACCTGACTCAACACTATGGCAGGTGTGATAAATTACACCTGACTCCCTGGCATTTTGTAAATATTGCTCATTACTATATACTGTACTGTACATGTGAACCTTTTTTGGATATTGTATGTGACTTAACCCACTGGGAAATTGAAAGTTGCTTTATTGGCTGAATGAATGTGCTCTTGTGAGTGGAGCTTTTAATATTAGGTACAAATGTGTGTGGTTTGGCTTCCATTTCTTTCATTTTGAACCTAAATTGAGGTATGCCCTCAACATATAGGCCAAATACACAAATGATCAAAATTCAAATTGCTGATTACCGCTGATTCTGTAGTGTGGTGGTTTACACATTTATCCAACACACAAAAGATTTGCTCCCCAGGAGGAGATGCAAATCTCAGAGAAGGTTGCGTGAGGAAGTAGCATGCGGCATAAACATTTTCCAGATCATAAATCTGCTGTCTGAATGAGGGAGCAGCTGAAAGAAGGATTTACTTACACAGAATAGTAGAGGTAGTAAGAACTGTGGTTTCAGCTCAAGTAAAGGAGTTTATTTATTTAGACAAGAAAATGGTTTTGACATTCATGAACAAAGAACATGTAGTCGTTGTTGACAGCTTACCACACAGTTAATTTGCCAGCATTAGAGAAAACACATTTTTGACTTACATAACATTACATACCTCCCCTTTATCTTGATTTTATTTATAAGGTTGTTTTAATGCTTTAAAAAAAATTAGGTTGATTTTGGTCGATATTTGGAAAACGCCAAAATTTTCCATAACCCAACAGCTATAAAACACTCGAGGCTGAATCTCATTAGTAACACACTGAATAGCTCTTTCTAAGGACTGTTAGTGTTCACTCTCAAAATGACACACTTGTATGTAAGACACTTAAAGGGGCATTTGCACTTCTGCACTGAATCTATGCTGCATTTATGCCATAAATACAAACCTTTCCGATCATCAGCAAAAGTATAAATACCAGTATAAGTAAAGTATAAAATTGGGTATAATTCATATTGATCCTGAAGACTGCTTCTATATACGTGTATACTGCTCAAAGAGGAATCAGGGGAACACTTGAAAAATCTTAACTTTGATGTTTGTGATTTCTGAATCCAGCCCTCAGAGCTGTGATGATTTTGTTTTCCACTGATGTTTCATCACTTCATGCTGATCGGATTGCACAATGCATGTCAGTAAAGATATTCAACTAGGACATGTGTTTTAAGTGTTCGCTTAATTTTTATTTTAACATGCCAGTCCTCCACTTAAATGCATTGTACTTGCATCTTTGGAAATCCTTGTTATGAGTGCATGCTAGAGAAACAGCATGCTCACCCTGCTCAGGCAGGGTCTTGAATTAGAAGTTCTCTGCAGTTGTTTCTACCATCTGTAAGCTGTCCTCCCTCATTAATGTGCCTCTCTCCTCTGTTTGTTGAATAGCAAGTGGCTCCACTAATAAAGAACTCCCACTTTATTTTCAAGCCTGTAATTACTGATCTAATTTTGCCTAATAATTGCTTCATGGCAATGACATGTATATTTACTTGTACCCTTGTACCCTCGTAGTGTGTGTTCTGTCTCCTAGTGGTGCACATTGACAACCAGAGGACTAATTCACGCAGACTAGCCACTTTCATCAGCCTGCCTGTCTTTTGTGCCATCGCCTGCTGCCACATCAAAGCTGCAGCAGTGTTCCTCTCAGGTGGAAACATGAATACATGCATAAATGTGCATGTTTATATCTGCATGCAGATTTGTTTGAAAAGTGCAGCCAGAAATTTTGCATCAGATTTAGCCTACATGACACATACATTAGTTGTATAGTCAAGACTTTATGTGTGCGGTGCACCTAATTGATTGTTGCTTTGTGTTTGTGTGTACACCAAAATATTGCGATAGCAAATTATTTGGTGCTCTGTCCCTGTAAACCGTGTATACTAACGTTTGTGGGTTTTCGTGCTCAAGGGCATTTGTTTGTGCACGTGTGTTTTTGTGTGTGCGCTATGATATATTGCTCATCCAAGCAGCGGCAGAACTGTGAAGTGCACTGAGATTAGAAGGAATCCATTCCTTTGTTAATTTAAATGGGTTCATGCATCATGCTTTGCGGGAGCCTGCCGATCAGAGCATTAAGGAATGGCGAACACTGCCCAGAGGTGTTTTTAATGGCACAGCAGGGTCTCGGATGTAAAGAGGTTTAATTCTTTGCATTTGAATGAATGCGTGGTCTTGAACCTGGGCTGTATGAGTTTTGTACATATCTGAGTAGTCGATTTATTTCATTTTTAAAGACCTCTTTGCATCATCTCTGCATGACGCCGCACTACGTGTTTTTAATACTTGACCTACACCTGCGGCATCTACCGATCTTACTATATCCAAGCACAACACATTTTGTGTATGTAAAAATTTAGTTACAGATAACAGCATCTTCCAAATGTATATACAACAACTGCTTGCTGGTATTGTTGGAAACAAAGTAAACACAGATGTTAATTTAGTAAGTTTGCTGCTGTAAAGGGGTATTTCATGTGTAAAAATAATAATATACTGTGTTGGGAGGTTTTTGTGCCAGCAGCCAAAGGCAGGGATAAAGCAGGAGTGGGAAAGTGGATGGAGTAATGAGGTGAAGGGCTGTAATGGAGGGTCAGTCGGGCACAGCTGTTCTACATGACACGGTTCATAGAACTTCGATTGACAACAGGCAGCGGGCCTGACACACTCAGACACACACACAGAGGGATACACACTTAGATGGCTTCAAAGTTTTTGACATCCTGTAACATTAACATAACGTTAACTCTATCTTAAATGCATCGTTATACTAATCCTAAAGCATGTCTTTGCTTTTGCTATTGATTATCTCAGTGTAGGTAAAAGATTCATAGGAAATGATATGTTTGAAAAATGGGTAAATAAAACTCAGACTCTTTATTAAAGACTAATGTAGCCACCTTACGTGACCTATTGGTTTGTTAAGTTTTGTTTTGTAGCCTTAGGCTTAGCATTTTTCTCACCACTGTGTTGCTTTTTTTCAAGCTTAATCGGGTTTAGTTAGGAAACTGCATCTATCGGCTGCAATGCACAAACACACATATTTGCTAATTATTCGTGCAGTACTAGTTTCACCTCCGAAACCCACACAGCAAGCCATAATATTTTTTAGACGGCTCCATTAAAATACTCCCAAGTAACGAAAAACGCCACACGCACCTTGAAGAGGGTTCACTTTGTGTCATCATCCACCTGTCAGTGGAAGTGGTGTTCTCCTAACTTTAGTCCTTGATCAACATGTGAGTTATTGAGAAAAAAAAATCATCACTATACAGTTGAGACAAAGAGGTAACTTAGCTATAGAGACCAGGCTGCTTTAAAGACAACTGTTTTATCAGCCTGTGTGGACTGATTCAGTTTTGTAACAGCTGCAGTTTAGGACACTTATGTGTTTTGTTCCATTTTCCAGCCTTGGAGCTCACTGCTTTTAAAGGTGTGTTTAATATCTAAGAATTAAATTAAAAGGGATGTCAAAACATCAAAAGAAGTTTTAGAAAATGTTTGAAGTTACAAGATTCAAAGATGTTAGATGACATGAGTAATAACCAGAGTGGGTTTTTTTTTTTTATTAAATAGCAATAATAACACTTCCCAGATCTATACAACAAAATCCACATTGATATTTTGTATTTAAGAACAAAGTAAAATGAGTTCAGGGACTACTTGGCCACTTTTTTCTATTTGTCTTTATTTTAGCTTCTTATTTATCTTTTAAGTTACATATTTCCCTGGAACAAAAACCTGCAATGATAAAAGTGAGGTGAACTGCACAAAAGATTTGTGTACACTGTCTATAAAGTAAAGGAGTGCAAAAAACCACAATGTCAAAAATACTGAATAATCTTTCAGATATTTCTCCTACATAAATCCTTGAATGCTACAAATTTAACATTCATCCCGGTAGCTTCAAAGAGCTTCGTTACCGTTATCTTTGTGTCTGTGTGCACCTTTAGATATCTGCTAATATAATAAAATATAACATTTTTGTATTCTATCAGCACCGTAACACACTCCTTTTACTCTTATACTTTAAAGTGGGTTTAAATAGTTCATTTTCCCCCACCAGGCTGACTTTAAACATACTGTGTGCCAGCAGGTACCTCCACAGCTGTTCACCTGGCAGGCACAAAGGAAATAAAAAGTAGAAAAAGTTTTTGCTTTGCATCATTTGGTTGTTTTAGTAACCATCAAACAGAATTTCTGTCCTGTTAAGAGCACTCGTTTTCAAAAGGTGACTCTTAATTAGTTGTGTGCGTTGTGCTGAGGGCTCCACACCAAATATACAGCTGTTTCCTTTAAAGGTTTTTCCCTTTGGTCTGATGATCTTTTCATTGAGATCCAAATCTTGTCTTATTCCACCTCTTTCTGTGCTGGACTGCTTAAAATTAAAGAACATGATCCAGGGATGTTGGCATCTAATAAGCGCTCCCTGCATCGACACCTGACCATGTGCCTGCCAATCACAGCTGGTCCTTGCACTGTGCAGCTTAAAGTTTCCCAGACTAGTCTGGATGCGTAACATTGCATTAAACACTGATGTACAACTACTCTCAGATGTTTGGCCCAGCAGAAGAGCTTGTCCCTCAAAGCAGAAAAAGGGCCAATTTACTGGACAAGAGACGCGTTATCCTCTCAAAACCAGCACTAAATGCAACGAGCCACAGGAGAAATGCAGCGGCATCAAGTGTCACCTCCGTCATGCAGGCGCAGTGAATGGCGTGAAAGACTTTATATTTTGCTTCTAGGAGATGCACTTAGGTGAAAAATATCTGGCAGACCTTATTCATCTATATGAATGCAGCAGTGCCATGTTGATTTACTTTTTGGTAATAGTTTTTTTAATTAGATCTTTTATTTTCTGTTGAAGAGAAGCCCTGATTTTAGGTTCATGAATAGGATCTGATTTGTTTTGAAAGCAGTGTTCTGTTAACATGAATCTGCATGAAAACATTTTTGGTGCTAAAATCAGTGAATAATGATGACAAACAATCTCAATAATCTTGTAGTCTTAAGTATGATGACTCATTCAGCTAGAGCAGCGGTCCCCAACCCCCGGGGCACGGACCCATTTGGTACCGGGCCGCAAGAGTTGAGGCTCGGGTGTGAAATTTATTGTTTTTAGGGTTTTTATCATTTTTTACTGTTACTTTTTAACGTTTTAATTGTTAACTCGGTCTCCCTGGGTCTTTTCCCGTGTGTTATGAATAAATCTTCTTTTTTTGGCACCGGTACAGGTTTTATTTTGTTGTATTTATCCGCGACACCTTCAGGCAATAAAATATTGACGGACATACACCGGTCCGTGGTGCAAAAAAGGTTGGGGACCGCTGAACTCGAGCATCTTTGAGACGAAAGAGTGTGGAAACCTTTTTCTAGCAGCACCAGCACTTTCTCCCACGTGGCAGATTTAGTGTTGTTATGCTGTTGCTGGTTATGCTATATGCCGGACACGGTCAAATTATTTCTTTTTTTTCTCTGTGTTGTGTGTTTTTGTTTTTTCTGTGTCTGGTAGACAAAACATTTCTGCTAAAACCTTAGACCGTAACTAGTCCCCTCGCCAGAATTTCAGGAGAGAAATAGAAAAAAAAATCCAATGTTATTTTTAAACTCAGACTGCAAGCATTAAGTGTGTGAATATTTTCTGCGTCACACATTGTTAGAGAATAACAATAGCACAATAAAATCAAGGTTGATCTTTGTGTCAGCAGTGCTTTTCAAAAAATGGGGCACGTCATCAAAGTGTAAAATATGTGTTGAGTTGAACCAAAGTTCAGTTTCCTGATGCTATTGTATATAGTTTTTATTTAAGTTCAATTCAACTTGGATTGTTTTTTAACATCACAAATGTTTAAAACATTGTGAAGTGTAGGGCACGAACCTTCTGAGGTCGGGGGCTTGCCAGTAAAAGTTTGATAATAAATACAGAGCAGTGTGACATAATCACCCCAAGTTTGATTACTGTTTTTTACATATTTCAAAAATGAAAAAAAAAAAAAAACCTCACAAAACAAAACGTTAATCTAGCCAATGTTTCTGTGGGTACATGTCATCACTTGGTTGATGTGTAATCATCAGTCATAACACAAGTCACATTTCAGGATTTTAAAATTTTCCTTTAACAATTTTCAACTTTCATCTCCAGCCCTAAAATCTTGTCAGTTTCTTCTTGCTTTAGTAATTTCAGCCAACCTTGACTATGACGACCCTCGTCTTAGTTTTAATATATCCCTGCTGATGTGAGGTAAATGTTCGGGTTTTTTTTGTTTTCTCCAGTAGGTCAAAAACTGTCCTCCTCTTTTTACAGGATCCTCCAGTTCTTCCTGTCAGCCAGTTTAGCGAAAAGTTTGTTCACTTCATCACTCAATGGTGAGTTATTTGTTTATATGATCCGTTTATAGAAATCGAAGCACTAGATTAATTATTTAAATAAAAGAGAAACTTTATGTGTATTCAACAGCTATTGACTGTGTAGTCCTTTAATTTGTAAACTTGGTTTGTACGATCTTTAAATGTTTGTCGTGGTCAAATATAGAAGCACTTTTTGTTTCATTCAGATTACTGTAGATGAATATGAAGTATAATGGGATAATAGCGTAATGGAAATAAACTGCATTAGTGTTAATGCATTGTGGTTGAAATAGCTATTAGCTCTGTTCTCCTGTGTTTGAATAGAAAGCTTTTCTTTATTTATGAGGAGTGATTGATTTATCTAATGCGTGAGGACACAGAAAATGTTTACCCTGCATTTGCTTGTGATTAATTTGCCTCTTGTAACCTTTACAGTTAGACAAACATCTACATACACACCCTAACCACATGTGTATATGTGTGTGTTCAGCACTCACAAGCTGATTATACCAGCTGCTGTTTGTCCCCGATGGGTGTTGCATTTACTTAAACAGGGCATTTCTCTCTCAGGACCGAGGTACTCCGCCCTGCCTGCGTTCAGTGGTGGTACTATCCTCTCCCAATCTGTTCCTAGATGTTCATAATGCTTTCAAAGCGATGCTTTAACAAGTTACCTGACTGTACACCTCATAGTATGAAGGACGCTTGCAGAAAAACACACAATACTCCCCATATCTGTCTGAAAGAAATGTACTGGGCTGTAAGGGAATTAAACTCTTGCTTTTAATTTCTGTAGAGCGAAGAGTTTAGTTTCAAGCCTCCCTCCTTTTTTAATATTCGTTTCTAAATAAAATTAGGCATGAATTGTAAGTTAGAACTCAAAACCATCTCTTGGGCACTTAGAAACTCAGTTTTAATAGTGTCTGGCTTTAAGCTGTTGTATTTCTCTTTTCAGCATGAGGCGGAACCCCAAGGAGAGACCTGCACCCAATAACCTCATGGTAAGTTAAACCAAACCTCCTATTGAACACTTCCAAGGACTTCAAAAATATAGGTTTTGAATAAATGTGTACAGAGAATGATCATATTCATGCATTCCAATAAAAATTCAATTAAAGATAATTTTATTATCTCTGTAGCTTTTGGAATATGCAGTTGTATTTTCTGCAGTGATTGAGGTGTTTCAGGTCAAGGACCCTCCAACTTAGCATTGATGTGTGGAAACGGCAGTAATGAACTTTTTGCTTCGGATAAACAGTGTCAGAAAGAGGTCAGCCCGAAACCTTGACGAAGGATTGAGACCTACTCCAGGAATAATTCATTCATTTCACTCCACTGGAGTCGGCATGAATAAATCAGGCTGTTGTTCAAGAGTCACATTATTCAGGTTCAAAATCAAGTTTTAAATTTGACCAGCTGACAAAAGAAAATTATTTTAGAAACTGTAAGTGTGTGTGTGCGTGTGCTTGTGTGCGCGCACGCATAAATCATTAGGACTCCAACACTTTGTAGAATTATCAGCTCAACCCTTTTCCAAAATTAAAACCAAATCACTTGGTCAGTTTCACATGTTTTTATAAATTAAATGTTCCTTTCAGTCATCTACATGTACACTTACCATTTTCTGCAATATTATCGCTGCTCATTCAGGCTACATTAGGACACCGATCCCATTGGGGTTGCATAAGGCGGGCATCCGGCATGAAAATGTGCTAAATTGAAGACTTTGAGCTTCCCACTTATGAATAAGGGAGTAGCTAAAGGTAGCTTTTTTCTGGCTGCTTAACTTGCCTTTGGCACATTGTAGCTAATGTTTTTACACTAAAATGTTGAAATTTCTTGAATTCTTTTAGAAAAAATTGACATGATCCAGGAATAAGCTTTGCGGTGAATAACAGCAGCAACAAATTAGTTAATGGCATTTAAATTTAATGCTGAAAGGGCAGTGACCCTGCTGTAGTATATAAATAAGGGGCAGGCATACAAGCCAAGTCAAATGGCTCCTTCCATTTGTGAACCTGACGATTGTCTTTAGTTCTAGCATCAGCACACAAAACTGTCAGTTTGTAAAGACTGCCTTTTAAGAGTTTTAACACTCGGGGTTTTCTGTGTGCTCGGATCAAGGACACTGACAGTTATGTCCCGAGAGAGGCGAGGGCTAAAGGTTTGTGTTGTGGGGATGGTGAGCTGGAGAGGGTAAATGCAGAGCTGCTAACAGATTGCATGTTCTCAGTCTCACACTAGAAAGAAGGAATATTGGGAAGTGTTGGCTGTACAGGGACTTCATGCTTCCATCCAAAAATGAAGCTCAACTTGATGTTTTTGTGATCTTCTGCTCAGATCATTTTGTTATGTGAACCAAACTTTTATCGTTTTTCTGGCTCAAAGGCAGATTTATTTGTATGTTTTTGATTTATTTTTTCTCTTTACCTGAATGCAGAGTTGGCACATCCTTTGATATGTCATTTCTCATTCACATAAGGAAGATTATAAGTATTTTACAGTGGTTTTCTGACAGGGGTTGCATTAAATATCAGATTCTTGTCAGACATTACCTTTACGTTACTTTACAACCTGCCTGGCCGAACACTCGGTTTTCATTCGCTACAGGGCGTCCGTTAATCTTTGATAAAAAGACGCCTACTGAAGGTGTAGTCGCAGGTTTGACTGTCAAAGTGTAGTTAATTTGACTAGTGTGATCGCTGTGTGTCTTGCCCGGGTGCGATTAATTGAGTCATGTTTTCCAAGCGTGCTTTTCAAGTGTGCAAGTGCGCGTGAAAACGAAAGACAAACCAAATTGTGCTCAGATTGTCGGACAGCGTGAGCAAAGGCTAGCAGTGGAGCGGGGAGGCGGGTCAGTCGTGCTCGGAGACGCTACAAGGCAGCCATCGCTCTCTATGAGTACACCCTCAGTAGCTGTTAGTGAAACTGTCTCTTGCTGGCTCAGTCATTAAGTGGATAAGTGTAGCAATAGCAACACAATGCTGGAATTAAAGAGCCAGTTCCTTTGTATATCTTCCTTTTTAATATTTTCAGTTTACCTCAGTTTACCTGTTGTATTTTCCTGTGTAATAATTAAACTAGTCAAAGTATAATAATGTTTTGCTTGGTGAGGGGGGGTTTGATTTGGGCCATTAAGAATGAACTGGAGCTCCAAGGAAGATGCCCTGTGTCTGTAGTCTTTACTGTTTAGAGGAAAAACTAAACGGCTCTTTGTTCAGTCGTGTATTTATGCATGCGGCGTGTCTTTAAGAAAAATATTATTTGTTTCATAGTTTAACGAGATTCTCTCCACCCGTGAGGTTGAATTGCTTTTCTGATTTTTAATTTCAGTTTTTTCTTTTTAATATTTTGCTTTTCAGCAATAACACATTTTTCTATTTTATGATTTCCTTTCTCAGTCACTTGGTGCTTTTTTTTCCCCATCCTGTGTTTTTTTTGGAGGGGGTGGTGGTTGTAACTCACTTTCATCCCTGTTCCCGTCAGTGTTTCTTTTTTGTCACTCCTCCTATATTCCTACTGTGCCCCACTTCTTTCATATTCATACTGTGATCCTTGTGCTCTTTTTCAAATTTTCACAGTTCTCCGTTTTCTATATTTGTCTCGCTCCATCCCACTCATCTTTCCTTTACCTATATTTTGTCCTCCTGTAGGCCTTCTTTCTGTGCCCATGATGAACTGAGATATAAGGTCATGGTTGCCTGCCTTTGTGACACCAGCCTGCTGATTGTCTTTCTCTTTTCTCTTCTTTAGTCCCTTTTTCCTCCCCACCTCTCATGCTGCCTCTCCATTCCCCAAGCCTCCTGAGTGCATTAAAACTCTTTGCCTATTCTATCTGTATGTTAATGCACCCAGCCATCGCTCCCCCCTTTTCTCTTTTCTCTGCTCCACTATTTACTCTCACTTCTTATCTGTGGGAGGTAATGCAGGAAATGCACACAATAGTGTAGACACTGAACAAATAATGTTTTGTGACCATACAAAGTGACATAGTAGCTCCAGTTTGCTCATCAGGTTTCAGCATGTGGTTTCTCTAATCACTGGTGTAGCTTTTACTGACATCATTGTCACTGGGATTTTATCCTATTTGATGTTCTTAAAAAGGCTGCCGTTTGATTGCGTGCCTGCTCGTAGGTTACATCCCTGAAGCTCGGGTTATGTCTGTTATATACTTGATGCTTTGCGCATGAAACTGTCTTCTTCTATTAGGCAGCTTTATCATTGCACAGTGTAAGAAAAAAGCTTTTTAAATGATTCATGCTATGATCCCAACGTGACCAAAGGAAGCGCAGTGTTTTGATTACACTACCAAAGAAAAAAGGTGAAGTTAACAGAAGCTAATGGTAACAGAAGTAGTATAAGTGTGTCCTTCATTTTTATTATTATCTGGTGAACCGTAGGGCATGTTTTAAACATCAATCCAGTTAATCACTGGTCACTTTGTGTTCGACTGCTCATTAATGCAAGTATCTAATCAGCCAACCACTCTGCAGAAACTCATGCATTCAGACATGTAGACATGGTCAAGGCAACCCGCTAAAGTTCAAACTGAGCATCAGAATCGTGTAAATGGTAAATGGACTCGTTCTTATATAGCGCTTCTCTACTCTGCTTGAGGACTCAAAGCGCTTCATATAGCATGCCTCATTCACCCATTCACATCCACTCATACAAACACTTTTTTTCCTGCATGTAAGTGCTTTCTATCTAATATTCACACACGCTCATTCTCTGATGAAAGGATCAGAGATCTTGCCAAAGGATACTTAGCATGCAGACTGAATACTGGATAACTGCTCTACTGTCCATCACAATGGGCAAGAAACTGGTTTTTAAGTGACCTGGCTGGTAGTGCCAGACAGGCTCGTCTGCATATTCTGGAAATCTGCTGGGATTTTCAGCACTTCCTTCTCAAGATTTAGAGATGGCAGTATTTAGACTAAGGCTTGAAAAACATAAAGCATCCAGTAAGCTACAGTTCTCTGGGTAAAAATGCTTCATTGATGTCAGAGAAGAATGGCCAGCGTGCTTCAAGCTGATAGGCTACAACAACTTAAATATCTATTTGTTTCAAAGGCATGCAGAAGGACATAAACAATAAACACATGTTAAAAACAGTAATAATAATAATAATAATATTTATATTTATAACAAGGTGCAATAATAATTAATGTGCAATAATAACAGTGTGCAATACAAATACACTTATTCTTCTTTTTTATTACTAATTTATTATACTGTGTTGTGTTGTTTGTGTTGCGTTGTGATGTGTCGTATCGTGTCGTGTTGTGTTACATGTAGTGCCGACGTAGGACAGTTTTCCAATTTCATTGTACTATGTATGACTGTGCAATGACAATAAAGAGTTATCTTATCTTATGAAACTTTGAAGCAGATAAGCTACAGTAATAGAATACTGTACCAGGAGACACATGTTAGCTAAGAACAGGAAACTGAGGATATAATTCACCAAAATTGGTCAATAAAAGATTGGAAAACTGTTGCCTGTTTTGATGAGTCTCACTTTCTGTTGCTATGTTAGTATGGTGGGATCAGGACTTGGCTTGAACAACATAAAAGCATAGCGCCAACCTGCCTTGTATCAACGGTTCAGGCTGGCATGTCAGTATGGACCAAAATCTGTGAGGAATGTTTCCATTACCTTGTTGGATCTATGCTGTGAACAATTAAAGCAGCTCTGAAGTTAAAACTGGGTCCAACCCAACACTAGCAAAGTGTAACTAATGTAGTGCCCGGTGGGTGTATGTTGAAAACAATAAGATAAATACTAAACAATATCAGTCTACCCAGTGACATCAGTGGGTTGTAATTTGATACATTTATTTATTAATTAAGGCTAATGGACTTAATTTAATAAACTCTGGCTGAGGAATCTTTCTTCATTAGTTAGAAAATCACACGATGAGCCATCAGAGAGGCAAGTGTGTGTTTTTTCTGTCCTCATACTGATGCATCTTTCATTGTGGACACCCAACCCTGTCGTCATAAGCTGAGTCAGTTGAGGAGACTTTCCGTTGGCTCGCTCCCAGGACTTTGGCTGCCGGTATTTGGTGATGACCTGTGCCGGTCTGGGGTTTCTTGCTTTTGGTTCTGGCCTGGCTTATTTATTTAGCTGTGGAGCAAGAAAGAGTTGGTGAGGGTTTCAAGCATTTGCTTATTTCTGGGATTTACATGGACACAATATCATCATGCGTATCTGTTTCCCTGTTTTATGTGGTTAATTTGTGCATATGAGTGAAGAAAAACTAGAGCGATGATCCGCACAATCTTATGTTGTTTGTTCGGGATTTGATGGACATTTCATTTCTCCCTCCCCCTTCTCCCACTCCTTCGTTGTCCCTCGTTCCCCAGCCAGCAGCCTTCACGCAGCCTTTTAGCACCCTTGTCAAAGCGGTCCTCCTATTCTGCTTCTCTATTCATAGACGCACACACACACGCACACAAATTTCATAGCCCCCTTTCAACCCCAGAGACACCAGATGAGCCCCTCAATTTTTTTCACAAAGAAACCCCCTCTTGTCTCTGACCGTCCTCAAATCTGGTTTGAACTTACACACACACACACACTCACACAGAACCACAAACGCACCACAAAGACAGGAAGACACTAAATAAACTACATTAAAATCACAGTTTGACCATTTGAATCAAAAACAGTGGATGTTTGTGATTTACTGTGACTAATTAATGGTAATCTCCCTACATCTACTTTGCTTTTTAGGTCCACTTCCCTCAGTTTTCTCATTGATTTCACTCTATTTTAACTCAGGTTAGACAGCTGGGAAAATGTGTTAACTGTAGTTGCATGCCTTGCACTTATCATGTGTGTTAAAACTTTGGAAACAGTTTTATCGTCCGAGGAATTGGCCTGTTAATGTTTACATTGTTGCATGTGCAAAAAGGATTTTCACATGCCCGCTTGTGTATCAAAGCACCTCTTTTGAGACATGCACCAA
This sequence comes from Neolamprologus brichardi, assembly GCF_056152115.1. Classification (NCBI taxonomy): domain Eukaryota; kingdom Metazoa; phylum Chordata; class Actinopteri; order Cichliformes; family Cichlidae; genus Neolamprologus; species Neolamprologus brichardi. The sequence continues at coordinate 28,114,145 of NC_142104.1, forward strand.
GCCACCAGTCTCTCCTCCTCCCTAAACTTTTCTGTCTCCACCTTCCCCTCCAAATGTTTTCGCATTTCACCCTTGGGTGTTCACTGATGTAAACTCCATTTACACATACTCGGACTACAGTGCTTCAACTCAAGTCATTCAGACGTCAGCCAAGTCATTTTAAATGGTAGCTGAAGTCAGAGTTACATATAAATCAATATTTGGAGCTTGTATAATAAAAACAAAACATTATCCTTTTTAATATAACATTTCCTGATTTGACCTTTTTGTTTAGGTGTAAAAATAAGTTAGATAATAGTGAATGCTATTGTTTAACTTAATTGAAAGTTAAATGGACGTTTGTATCATTGACATTAGGATTAGAGAGCAAGCTATCAGTTCAAAACGTAAAGTTAGTCATTCTTCATTCTTTTTCTCCCTTTTCAATAAATCCCAGAATACTTCAAACGTTCTGGGAAAGTAATAGGTTTTTCCCCTCATTTTCTCCAGTAGTGGACATTTATACTTTTTTTTTTATAAAACTCTGATTGTATATAATGTCTCATAATCCAGTTTATTCATGAAAGTACCTGTGCTTTATTACAACATGTTGATTTGTACTGGACTCTTATTATTAGATTGTATGAGATAGGGCTGTTCGATATAACGATATATATCGGATGACGATATAAAAACGTCTATAGTTTCATTTTACGCTATCGTTTGTTTTGTGGTGTCGCAAAATAAACTGTTTACAGCAATATTTTTTCACCGTTTTGATGGTCACTGTAGTGGTTATATTAATTTCTTAAAGTTCTCTCTTTCTCTTATATTTAATATAACCACACTACGGACGGACAAGCTCTTGTTTTTATGCGTTGTCGTTAGCAACAACGACGGTAAAACCATCGCGTGTCCGCTTGTTTATTTTCCACATAAACCTTTCAAAATAAAACTCAAGATCCTGTTGAGACTTTTCAAAATAAACTGAATCTCGTGAAAGATGCAGAGTATTTACGGATGAGAAGCAAAAAAGAGCCGCCCAGGTGCTAAAAAACATTAGACTCAAACGTTAGAACAGGCAACCCGCAGCACGCCGTGTAATAAATACTCACAAAGAAAACGGCGGCCGTTACAACCTATGTCTAAAAATGTATAGTTTCATGCATCAGTTAAAACACTCGACTCCAGGTACATGACGCCCAGCTGGAAACACTTCACGCAAGTCGAGCTGCCCGAGATTCACAGAATTTACAGAAAATGTTACATTTTTGTGATTTATATCGTTATCGGACGATAGATGTCTTAATATCGGGATATGAGATTTTGGTCATATATCCTAGAGAGACCACTCTGGTTTCTAAGTCATAGTGTGAGGCTTATTGTGCAGTGCATATAAAACTTCATTTCCCATGCACCTTCAGTTGTATCTGCCTGTTGTACTTAGCGGCGCTAACAGGTTACTAGCTCTGAGTGTGAATCCTGGCTACTGATTTGGTTACTTGGTTGGAAACTCAGACATGAGACTGACACTGTCACTCTTTTGGTTTTTAAACATTATTTGGTGGATATTTGAAGAACAGCAGGTTCTCTTGACAGTAACATTAAATATAATATATTATTGTGTTTTGAGGTCACATGCCACTGTAACAGTGTAGCTTTCTCTGGGAACTAAAATTGGTGCACACATGCCCACACACTGGCCATTCATACACTCACCCAGGCAGTTTCCAAAGGGAGCTAGTGATTAGCATGCAAATCTGTAAAGTCCCAGTTATTCTACCTACCTCTTTACCCTTCTCTCTTACTCACACACACACACACAGTGTTTTTTCCCAACACTATTCTAATGAGGTGATGACCAGTCTCTTGTTATAATTGCCTCAAACTCCTTTTAATTTCTTCTGAGCGTATTAATCATACATTGAGTTATTTAAAATCGCATAAATTAATCTTAGATTAAACGGACCCTTCAAAGGCTTCAAACAATTAAAGAGTTAGGTAGTATTTCCCCTGGGTGTAGGCCATTTCTATTTGAGCGGAGCAGTTGCAGGTGATTATCCCAGTTTGATATGGCCAGACGGTGATTAATGCAACTTTTAAATGAGTCCTTCCCCCAGCTCACCTCTGTCCATGCTCTGCTACAGCAGAAAGTCAGACACCTTCAGTGACCTGACTAAGAAGCACTTGTTCACTCTGTGTTTAGAAACTCTTCCCTCACAGGTTTCATACCTCATTTAAGCTGCAGAGTTTTAATTATTAGACAGCCGTGTAGAAGTGCACCAGACCAAGTGCACGTGCAGTGCATTCAAAATGACATATGCCAGATTGATATAATGGTCATTAGGTTAATGTAGGGTTTGTTTATTTTCTTAGGCATGTGAGCAGTCTGGCAATAAACATTTTGTCTTCAAAAATATTATGTTGAACTTCTTGAAGTCTTGTGCTTTATTTTTACTTCTGCTCACAGCTCATAGATATGCTGCATGTGACAAAGAACTCAGTAAAGGCTTTTTAATTAGACTCTATCTGCTGTGGATCCTATTGGTTCAGATCCTTTGATTGAATTTGAATCCAATTTGATTGGAGGGGTCTAGTCACTCAAACATGTTATTATATTTATTTAGGCTGCCTCTGATGATCTCAGGTGCCAGTGACTTAATTTTGGTGCTTTAGGCTAAGATAATGAGAAGTATCTCATAATAGACTGAGCACTTCAGCATTTAAACAATGCTACTGCATGTAATATTCAATACTGAACAATAACTTAAGTCTTTTTCAAGGAAGCAATTTTTTGTTCAGTTTCAATAAAAGCCTTATTTTTATAGATTTACTACGACTGGGAGGCCTGGGCAAGTTTGAAACTACAATGTAAAACTGTGGAGGACAAAAAACAAAAACCATGTATCATTTATCCAGCTCCTAATTTTGTAAATTCTGCACTCAGCTTATGAGTCTCCAGTGTCATTGAAATGCAACCAGATGCTGCTCGTTTTACATTTTCGCTTTTTCATTTCTTCACTTTTTCCTGACATGCTTGCATTTAAATCGCAATTGCCTGACTCAAATGTATCCGCAGGCAGGGTATAATTGTATCCAGCCAGCAGGCTGTACGTTTGACTCCCCTGCTTTACAGTGTGAAGTGTACTCAGAGTACTTATTTTTTTAATTATTGCTGTTTTTAAATATAATAAAGCCAATGAGCATTTTGGTACAGTGATTAACGTTGTTCCCTCACCGTAAGAAGGTTCTAGACTATATGGGCAAAAGTTCTGGTCCACATACAAATCATACCTACGGTAACGGCTCAGCCATAGAGACCCATGCTATGAAGCTCCTGCTGCACAGCATTTGTGCTGATGTTAATGCCAAGCATTTCTGACTTTAACACACTATGTGCCTCAGCACCCTGCAACATGCTTTGTGCTACATGATGTGCCACTTTGTGTCTGAGTTGCTGTGGTTCCTAAATACTTCCATTTTGCAATAACACAACATACAGCCGATCATGGGACGGAAAAAAATATACAAATTGATTTGCAGCGACGTTCTATTACAGTAAACACACTCAAATTCAGTAAGCTCTTGAAAACAAGACTTCTTGTTTTCAAAGGATGCAATCAAGCACCCAACCATATCTGCATGTTTGATTTTATACACCTGTGGCAATGGGACTGAAAACACCTGAAATATAAGGTTAAGAGGTGCGGCCCAATACTCTTATCCATGATGGATCTTGCTGCAGAGCTGGGGCCTGTCTGTGTGAAGTCTGCATGTTCTTGCTTTGTCTTTGTGGTTTCAGTTCAATTCAGTGTTATTTATACAGCGCCAAAACACAACAACAGTCGCCTCAAGGAGCTTTATATTGTAAGTTAGACTCTACAATAATACAACAGAGAATTTCCCAAAAATCACATGACCCCCTTTTGAGAAACGCTTTGGCAGCAGTAGGAAGGAAAAACTTCCTTTTAACAGGAAGAAACCTACAGCAGAACCAGGCTCAGGGAGGGGCCGCCATCTGCTGGTTGGGGTGAGGGGAGGTAGACGGGACAGAAGACATGCCATGGAAGGGAGCTTGAGATTGATAAGTATGATTCAATGCAGAGAGGTCTATTAACACAAGAGTGATAAAGGTGACTGAAGAAGAAACACCTCAATGCGTCATGGGATTCCCACAGCAACCTACACCTATTGCAGCATAACTAAGGGAGGATTCAGGGTCACCTGATCCAGCCCTAACTATATGCTTTAGCAAAAAGGAAAGTTTTAAGTTGTCTCCCAAATCCAAACTGGAAGCTGGTTCCATAGAAGAGGGGCCTGAAAGCTGAAGGGTCTGCCTCCCGTTCTACTTTAAAATACTCTAGGAACCACATGTAAGCTCGCAGTCCAAGAGCGACGTGGGATTTACATGGACACAGGAAGCCAATGAAGGAAAGCCACTACAGGAGAAATATGCTTTCTTTCTAGTCCCTGTCAGTACTCTTGCTGCAGCATTTTGGATGAACTGAAGGCTTTTCAGGGAGTTTTTAGGACATACTGATTATAACAAATCACAGTAGTCCAGCGTAGCAGTAATAAATGCATGAACTACTTTTTCAGCGTCAATCTGAGACAGAATATTTCAAATTTTAGAGATATTGTTCAAATGGAAGAAAGCAGTCCTACATATTTGCTTAATATGTGTGTTGAAGGACATATCCTGGTCAAAAATGACTCCAATATTTCTCACAGTGTTACTGGAGGACAAGGTAATGATCCAAGAATCTGGTTAGATACCATATTGCTGAGGTTTTTTGGGCCGAGTACAATAACCTCAGTTTAATCTAAATTAGAAGCAGAAAGTTAGCGGCCATCCAGGTCTTTATGTCTTTAAGACATTCCTGCAGTTCAACTAATTGGTGTGTGTTATCTGCATAAAGTTGGGTGTCATCTGCATAGAAGTGAAAATGTATGCTATGCCTTCTGATGATACTGCCTAAGGGAAGCATGTATAATGTAAACAGAATTGGTCCTAGCACTGAACCCTGTGGAACTCCATAATTAACCTCAGTGTGTGAAGAGGACTCTCCATTTACATAACCAAATTGGGCTCTATTAGATAGATATGATTCAAACCATTACAGTGCAGTACCTGTAATACCTACAGTATGCTCTAATTGCTCTAATAAAAAAAAGTATTGAACGCTGCCTAAGGTCTAGCAGGACAAGCACAGAGATGAGTCCACTGTCAGAGGCCATAAGAAGATCATTTGTAACCTTCACTCAAGCTGTTTGTGTGCTGTGATGAGCTCTGAAACCTGACTGAGACTCTTCAAATAAGCCATTCCTCTGAAGTTAATCAGTTAGCTGTTTTACAACTACTCTTTCAAGAATTTTTGATATGAAAGGAAGGTTATAGATTGGCCTATAATTAGCTAAGACCGCTGGGTCAAGAGATGGCTTTTTAAGTAACACCAGCTTGGAAGACTGTGGTACATAGCCAATTATTAGAGATCAGAAGAAGAAATTTTATTTAAAAGCGCCTTTCAAGAAACCAAAGACAGTAAATAGTAGAATAAGACACATCGTAGAACAATGACAAAACAAAGAACAAATTTAAAAAACACAAGATAAAATAAACAAACAATGAGTTCACAGATAGGTTGATCATATTTAAGATTGAAGGATTAATGGCAGGATTTCTTTGAGCAGTCTTGTAGGAATGGGGTCTAAAAGACACGTTGATGGTTTGGAGGAAGTCATTACTGAAGTTAACTCAGAAAGATCAATTGGAGAAAAATATTCTAAATGAATATCAGTGGTACCGCATGTACCATAATGTTAGAATGAATGCCTCTGCATGAGACCCGTGTTTGGCTTTTTGTCAGCCTGGCTACAGCGCTGAAGAGAACCCTATGGTTGTTCTTATTTTCTTCAATTAATGATGAATACTAAGATGTTCTAGCTTTACAGAGGGTTTTTTTTTTTTATCAAGCAGCAAATTAATTTTTCAGGCTAAATGATGATCTTCTAAATTTGTGATATGCCATTTCCTCTCCAGCTTAAGCGTTATCTGCTTCAAGTACTTCCTATTTGAAGCTCTCTTTTTAACAGGAGCTACAGTATCGAGAGTCATATGTAATGAAGAAGTAGAATTTTTAACAAGATAATCGACTTCTATGGGAGTAGCGTTCAGGTAGCTGGTCTGCTCCTTATTCTAAATGTAAACGTTTTCAGGAAAGGATCAGATTCTCACTAGGTGCCCAGTTCAAAGACATGTGTTAGGTTAATTGGTGTAGGTGTGGATGTGGGAGTTCATGGTTGTCTGTCTCTGTGTGTGTTAGCCCAGTGTTGGGCGGATGACCTGATCAGGACATTTGTCAGCTGCTTTTTTTGTGTAGGATTAAATATTCAGATTTAGGTTCATACTTGACCATGGAAACAGTTTACTCGCTCTCCTTGAACTTTTGATGTTTAGTTTTATTTTCTGGACGTCCTGTGATGTCTTGTATACACTGTTCAGTTCTTTTTTCCTCATTTTAATCATAATTCATCTATTTCTTGGGTGTGATGGGATGTGATGACAGAAAAGAGGCTAAAAGAGCACTGTGAGAAGTACCTTCATCGAGGTCAAATTCCAGCAGATGTCTCTGGCCTTTAGGGTTAATTTCTAGAGTGGAGGTTGGAGAGCCTGATTTTAAAAACATTACTCAGGACTTCCTTCTTTATTTCTGTATCACTCCCTCTCTACTGAGGGAAGGAAGAATGATTGATGAGATGGGTATTCAGCACATAGGGGCACCCAGGAGCGTCCACTCCACCCGTCTCATACTGACACACACACACACAAACACACACACACACACGCTTACAATGATATGAGAGTAATTAACCTCAGACTGTGTTAACCCCAGCTGGCCATTAGAAGGACAACAGGATTGATGGGACTCTTCCCCTAGTCTTTAACAATCTCTATATTTTGTGCATGATTAAAACACACTGCAAAGTGTTTCCATTTTCTTTGAAGTGTTCACAAAGGAAACCGCAGCGAGCAGAGAAAGCAGAAAAGTCCAAACTCAAACAAATCCTGATATTGTCTTTTGTTTAAGTCATCACTTTATTCCCCCTCAGTGTGATTTTTATTTTTATGAACATAATTGCCACATATTTCCCCGTGTATCCACAAATAGACAAGAAGGCTCTCAGGAGGAAAAAAGTGGACCAGCCTGTCCTACTTTATCACTAATCTTATATTGTCTGCACCAGTTTGGGTGTTGCTGGCGGGTATTAAAGACCCCAGAAGAAACAGCTGACAACAACATTACTCACCTTGGAGTCACTTTCTGCCTCCAATTTGAATCACACTAGTCATGTTCTTTTCATATTGACAAGATTTACATTTTGCTTTTGACCTACAGCCCTGCAGATCAAGGAAATATAAATGTTAAAGTTTTATTTTTTTTAAAAAATGTTCAGGTTGGCAAAGAAGATAGAACTCATCTTGATGTTTTAAGGTCAAAATTAACAAGTGGCATGTTAAAATAAAATCACTGTAGCTGGCAATGTGTTCTGTTTATGTAACATTTTACGTAGATTTGGATACAAAGTTTAATAAGACTGTGGGTTGTGATGGTCACAAAGTTCGGTTAAGGGCTCAATAACACAACCATAGAGACTCGTTGGCAACCACTTAGCAACTCCTGGTCGCTAGTGAAAGGTGTGTATTCACTGTTTCTTGGATGGCAGTTGCTGGGTGAGATTGGTCACAGATCGGGGTGCTGCAAACCAGTTGTGGGATTCATACTTTTCTCTAGCAACCAATGGTTGCTAAGGGGATTGCTGACTGGGCTGCACTAGATGTGCATGACTTGAGAATGCAGGTTTATCCCTCTTGGTTGGTGATTGCCAGATTGGTGCCAATAGGCCTCTGAGTCTGTGGGACTGATGCTTGAGGCAGACTGGGTCATGTTTTCCTTTGTAGGTATTTATGCTAGAAATCCAATTTGACTTGATGTTGGCCACAGAGACAGGTGGAGATCAATCCTGATTAATTTCCTCATATATGAATGGGCAGAAGTCTCTTTTCAGCCCTTAGAAACATAGATGTAAGCATCATAGTTGCATTAATTTTTTAACCCTGTAAAGACTGTTGAGATTAACCCTGGAAGCTCTTCTGAATTTGAATTTGAACTTCTAAATTGGTTTCTGTCATATTTCAGGCCTGCTTATTGAACAAAATGACTTTGTTTCCATCAGAAGTTAGTGAGTGTGGTCTCTGCCTATGCAGTTACTCTTGGAAACCCGGAAACTATTCGAATATTCATCAAATCGTGCCTGTATTGATATGTACAGTACTCAGGGCATCAAATGTGGTCTTTATGTGGGAAAGATTGAAAGGTGAATAGATGTTTATACAGACAACATGCTGCTAACATGGCTGAAATCAAACTCTTCAGTAGTGGTACTATATTTAAGTGACGTTAAATATATCTTTTTTTTCTGTGGTTTTGTGTTAATCATTGGCTGATATACGTTATTGTCTCCTGTTATCCCAGATTCATTGACGTAGCTCCATGGAAAAAAAGCTGAGCGTGTGTCTTTGTTTTTTTGCTGAGATTGATCTTCTTACTTAGAACCGAACTCCTCCAAACGGCGTGCAACACTGACAGCTTCTTGTTGTTCAGGACGGAAATCACTGAGATCAGTGTTGACAAGTTCATTTAAACCGGCCGGCCAGAGCGCTGTTTACCTAATTGGACATCTAGACGCTCAAATAAAATTCCTGGTTAGTCCGAGTTGATTTGTCTCATTTGCAGCCTCCTCCCCTCTCACCTCTTGACCCTCTGTGACCTCTGCAACCTCTGGTCCACAGTCCTCCAGATGAGTCTGGTTACTGGGACCGCTGACATGTGACATCTCTGTTTAAGTCCTGCAGCAGTAACAAGTGAATGGTGCTGGAGTCTGACGGCTCGATGGGCTACAGGGTCGTGTTGTTGGGTTTCCCGAAGCACAAGAAGGCTTCAGAATTAGTCTTTGTTTTTTGGGAAAATGTGTTCAGAAGGCGCGTTCATGATTGGGCTGTGTTTCTGCCATGGCTATCTTTTATTACAAAGCTCATCCCACATCCTGTTATGACTCACGTAGCTCATTAAACTTAAAAGATATTTGTTTGAAATGCTCTGACAAGCCATTACTTAAACGTTCTGTCTTTAAAACCAAATCTGTTGGACATTAATATTTAAGAGGGTTTTATGATGTTCCCGTTTAAGTTGTTTGCATTTTATCATTTTGTGAATCATGACTCAGATGCAAGTAGCTGCTACACCATACACTTCGCATAATAGATGTAATAATGTTTGTGGCTCCAATCTGTTTGATAATAAAATAATATTGTAGAATGGGTGGAAACATTTGAGTTTTCTTTTCTTTTTTTATGAGAAAGCTCATTACTTGTGTTTTTACAGCCACTTTAGTTCGTTTTTTACCACATAGCAGTTATTATGAAGGTCATATATGTTGTATCTATTTTTATGTTTGTTAAAAAAGTGAAAAGTATGATTTACGATATAATCCAGTAAGTTTTGTTGAAAAAAAAGTAAATTATTACTAGAACCTTAATTTAATTGGCTCATTTTGATTCCCAGCAGCCTTTATTTACTTACAAATACCTTTTTATTTTTTAAAATTGAACTTTGAGACTTTAAATGTGCTCGCTTTGTTCTCCACAACCTTTTCTTAGATATTCTAAATAAAATTATTAAGCGCTTGTGTTTTTCCTTCATACAGGATCATCCCTTCATCGTACAGTATAACGATGGAAATGCGGAGGTGGTGTCGATGTGGGTGTGCCGCTGTCTGGAGGAGAGGCGAGCTCAGCTGGCTCAGGGACGCATGTGACTTCTTCCTGTCGGCAAACTGTGGTGGACCCGAACGTTTGATCCCAAACACACATCGAAGGATTCAGGGTCAAACACGTCCACGCGCACTGTACAAGTACCTTATTATGAATGGACCGAAATCACTAGATGTTACTTTATGTGAACGATTCTTGATGTAACAGACACCCAGGAGCGCGCTCGCGTCCTTTGAACCGAATATTAATCTCTGCATCGACGGGTCTGCACCTGCAGATCCTTTCCATTTCAGGAGAATCCCAAAAAGCAGGAACCATTAAAGTCAGCTGAACGGAGATCGATGGTCCTGATTTTAAAGGATCAGAGACGAAAAGAAACTTCAAAGCACAAGACTCGGGCGCGGGCAGAGTTACACTCTGCGTCGATGATGGCATCCCAAATAGCCGTCTTGTGCTTTACTGTTGACAGCCCTCCCATGAATGTTAAGGTTTTTTGCCTGTGAGTAACTACCCATCTGTGTGCCTATTTTTCCAGTGCTATAATTTCTTACCTCAGCAAACTTGATTTGTCACTGCAATATCAAGACACCCCACCCCTACCCCCGAAAATTTACTTACTTTTAGCTCCTGGAGTTGAACATCTGCATAGAGTTTTTGCTGAAATGGTGAAGCTGAGTGTTATCTGCTATATTCTAGAAGCCATTAAGACTGAAGGAAAATACAGCTAAAAGCATAATCTCCCCTTATAAAGCACCACTGTTTAAAATGCTCTTTTATTCACATTGTGACCACTAAGTTACTTTAGAATAAAATGTCATGTATTATTCAGAATTAGACATTTCACTGGGTTGCCTAAGAGATCGCTTTATTTTGCTGTAAAGGGAAAATGTTAATGCAGTGTACTTGACACCAAAGACGATATAGACGGTGAATTATATTGATTTTTCATGAATGAGGCAAATGTAAGAGGCCGAGTGACTAAAATGAATTGTTTCAGAAAGGTTTTTATGAAATGTGTAATGCTTAAGTGCAATTAACCTGCATTGCTTCCCCGTATTCACAGTGAACGTAGCTTACAGTGGCGCGACCTGCACAGCGTGTGAATCAATGGAAACAAATGCAATGGGAAAAAGCAAACAAAACATGAGCCAGCAGTTTATTATTTATCAGTTCAACGCGGTTTCATCCTTTAAGTTGTAAATCAACAACCTTTATGAATGATCAGAAACTGAAAGTACATGTTTACTGAAGCGTCACAGATGGGTAATCGTGTTGTTCTTAATGTGGGAAATGCTGAAGGTTGCTGTGTTATTTAGTTTTGATCTGTTTGCACTTCATGTCAAAAATGGACAAACAATTAGCAGGTTCGTTAGCAGCGACCGCAAAGCTCCGAACAGGCTGCTTACCTGTGCGTGGCATTCACGTGGGTGCTTTTTATTTCAGCACCCACGTTAGAGCAGCTGCACAGCCTGCATGAGACCTGCGTCTGATTGAACCTCCTCGTGTAACAAAATTAGGCTAATACTGCTCTTTCTCACTCATGGTTGAAAGTGGCAGCACAAATGCTGTGGACATGCACTGTTTAAGGTTTGAGTCCATCATGTAGAGATAAGAGTAGGTGAGGTCAATCACAACAAGTCCAAGTAGAACAGATTTTTAAACCCAGGTGACTGATGACTTTGTTCGTTTGGTGAAAATGTGCAGAAATCCATATTGGTGCATTTAAACTACAATTTAATTAATATTAATATTTGAGTATTTCTCACACACAAAAAGAATGAAAAAACTAGAGATGGCATGATACCACTTTTTTAATGTCCGATACCAATATCATAAATTTTGATATCTGTCGATACCGATATAAATCCGATATAGCATATTTTATAATCAATAAAACTTTCTTTTTTTTTTTAATATCTTGCTGCATTTTGTATAAGTTAAACTTAACGTGGGAATGCTTTACAAACACTCAGAGATGCTTGCTTTACTTCTCTGGGATACCTTTCTCTGAGATTAAATGCCTTTGGAAGCACATAGCGAGGCTCCAAATGCTCAACCAGACCGCCTCCAGGTGTTGCACGCCACAGCCGCACTATCACGTGATGCATATTCCTCCAACGTGCTTTGGTTATGAGCTGGGTTACGCCATGTCGCTCGCCAAGTTTTGTGAGGTGCTTTTGTGATAGTTAATGGACCGGATTACATTTTTTATTTCTCTCCAATATCTGATCCAGTAATTTAGGTCAGTATCGGACCGATACGTAATATGGGATCAGTCCATCTCTAGAAAAAACCAAAAATGTCTTGAAATACAGTGTAAGCTATGTACTGCATGCTTTCGGTACAGTCGCTGTACCGCAGCCGATGTTCCAGCTGTGAACATCAGACAAACACTGGACGTTTATGGAGTGGAAGTTGTGATTGCGCCCTCTTCTGATTTCCGTGAATTTTGTGTGGTCACACCTTAAGTTATGTTTAATATCAGTTTAAATGATCTGGTATGAAAAACATGACATCACAGTGTGGTTTTTATTATTATTATTATTATTATTATTATTATTATGTTACAGCAGGTAAACCTTTTTTTTAAAGATATTTTTCTGCCTTTATTAAATGGAAAGAGTTGAGACAGAACAGTTGAGGAATGATATGAAACAGCTGCGGTCAGAGTACCGCTCAGTTATTTTGTCACCATCATGAACTTCACGAGTCCTCCCACCATAAATCATTTATTGCCACTATTTGCCTGAAAAGCCTGCAAAAGGAAGTCCAACCTTTTACAAGCTTTTTGTTGTTGTTATTGACGTTTGTTTTTTGTCTAGCTTAGTTTTTTAGAAGGAATGTCTGTGCAAGATGCCATTTATTTTCCTAAAGTCCTCACCACTCTTGTAAGTGGTGAAAAGTATAATATGAAGATGTTCCAGTTGCTGAAATGTCATCAATGGAGATTCTTCAATGGTTTCACAAGGAGTAGTACATGTTCTCTGCATTATACTCTGTTTTTAAATCAGCACTTAATACTGTACATTGGTGGGACATCCACGTGATACTAGGCTGCCCTGTTGCTCATGAACATTGTGGTGGCATTTCTTGCAAAGCAAATGAAACCATGAAGATGGCAACATTTCATATTTCTGAACAGATGTGCACTGTGATGATTCAGAAATGGTCTCACAGACTTTTAAGCAAGAATATGTCATAAATTTAAAATTTCTCTTGTTTCCTCCTAAACTTCAGAACATAAAGTCAGTGATGGGACCCAGCAGAGACACTTGTGCTGTGATGTTGCTGTCTGACTATGGCCTTTCTGTAATTATCCATGTTGGCACACATTCCAGCCATAATAAATAAAATGTATTTAAACGGTAACTTGGCTACATGTGACTTTTTATTGTCCACTTGACATTTGACTGTTTAGGCTGCTGCTTCTCAGTCAGGGTTCTATTTTGAAGCAAAAATGAGGTGCATCAGTTTAAAGGTGTAGTTCTGTGTCCTTTGATGATTTAACGCTTTGATATAAATATCCTTCTGACTTTTATACAGCAATTATTTTTGGCAGCTTGTTTTTTTGGTTTTTGGTTTTTTTACTTTTCTGTTTCTGTGGGGGAATTGTAGATCTTTTCAAGTCTGGCTATGAAATATGAAAGAACAAGCTGATCATAAAGTTAATTTGTGCAGCTAAAAAGCTACAGCAGTGGTCCATCTTCATGATGATTGAAACATTAAGTACACTGAGTGTCTCTTGTTAAATTTAAGCAAACACCTCAACACATACCTTTACAAAGGCTGCAAGACTGTTTCATCATGCCGTCACCTGGTTGGACAACAAAAATTAGTGCGACTGCATGCAATGAGCATCTCAGGGACTAGGCCTGCAATCACTCGCAGTCTGTTGTTGTCTACAAAGCAGATTTGGTGCTTTGGTGCAGGATGCATGTTCAGAAACCTTGTTTTTATATGAGAATAGAATCAGAAGAGACACGTAGCAGTTGTGCTTATTGGCAACCTGCTTGTATTTATAAATTGGACGACAATTATTTGCCAATCTGTCCCAGAGTGACTGCAGTCACTCAGAGTTGGACCACAGCTGTTTGGAGACAGGTTGCCTCCCGCCAGGCAAAGTATGCAATGCAACTCCACCTCTGAGCAACCAGCCGTTCACCGCAACTACATGCAAGAAAAAATGCAATGCAAAGACCCGGTCATCGCATTATTACTGTAGTGTGATCGAGCCATTAGACAGCACTGGTTCTAGCCTGACGTCCCAAATAAACTGTCAACAGATGATAAAGCATAACTGGCCTGATTGTGTTTTTTATTCCAATTATAATACCTAGACATTAAAAGTCTTTAGGACGTGGCCCAAACTCTTCACGCGGTGTAAAGTATGTAAGAAAATGAGGCTTTCTTCATTAGGAGTTTGACATTTACACGTCTTGCCATAGAGTGACCCAAACCTGAAAGCACCCATCTCTCCTAAGTTCATTTATAATTTGCATTTCATAATTAATCTCAGTCAACCTTTAATTAACATCTGCTTTATTCTTGGTTATTAATTTGTGCCATAGCCTGGGAAAAGCAGCTCGGCGCAGACAAACGCAATCCCACAGAATGACTGTATTTAGATAACGTTTTTATTTTTCCTCTTAAAGCATCAAGGACATCCTCGACTTTCCTTTTCCTCAACTTAAAAAAAAAAACCACATTCCCGAAGGAGACCTTTGGATAACCCGGCACACCTTCTGCTTCTGATGTTAAACGTCATTACCCCCAAAACAAAAAGTTCTTATCTCTGCTGTAATCCCTTTGTAGTTTATTAGATGAGGAAAAGTAAAAACATGGATGTTTGCCGACAGAAGTCAAGACTTCCAACTGATCCTGATAGAACGATGTTATGAATTCATTCATAATGTTTTCATAAAGCACACCAGTAAAAACAAAAGCTGGGAAATTTCTATGGTACAGTGCATTCATAAATACATCACTTCTGCCTTATAATGATACAAAGTCTTAGATGTGAAGACTCTGGATCTGAAGAATGCGGTCATGAAAGACCAAACAAGAATGTCACAGAATTTAAAATATACTAATGCAACCCAGAGCTCAGATAAATGCAAAGCCGGTGGCGTTAGTGTGTTTTATTTCTGTGGTATGTCGTCTTTATGTGGTGACTGAACAAAGACCAGTCTTCACTTAGACAAAAACCTTTTATCACGTAAGAATTTGTATTTCCTTTTAACAGCCTGAAAAATCTGAAAGTGAAACATCTCAGCAGCTATATTTACACATTTTTATGTTTGCAGGTGGACAAACTCTTGGGCTTTTCTTCCAGTGCTACTGTAAAGTTGGCATGTGTTGTTTATAATGTGCAACCCCAATTCTAACAAAAGCTAGGGCGCTGTGTAAAATGACAAAAACAGAATGCAATGATTTGGAAATCTCAATAAACTCATAGTCTAAGGAGCTTGGAAAGACTTCTTTAAGTTTTCTTTAAGATGTTTCACCTCTCACCCGAGAAGCTTCTTCAGTTCTAAGGTCGAATGGTGGAGAGTCCCAGATTTAAACCCAATGGGAGTATACGCAAGAGGGACATGGACACCCTATTGATCCCCTACCTAATCACACAAGCTAAGGTGTGAAAACGGGTATAGGTCACAATCAGCCAAGGTTTCTGGTGGACCCATTGTGAAACCTAGCCCAACCCTATCATGTGATTTCCTGAAGTCAGATGGCCCAGGATGTAAGTGGGCTTTAAGGTGTCTGGGAAGGGATCTCAAAACTGGTTTATAAATGGCAGACGGTTGGTGTCGTAAGCCACCGCCTCTGTTCAAAGATAGTTTTTCCCAGTGGACATAGATGGCTTCTTTCACTCCTCTTTCAAACCATCTGTCTTCTCTTCTAAAATATGAACATTGGCATCCTCAAAAGAGTGACCGTTGTCCTTTAGATGCAGCTGGACAGCCGAGTCTTGTCCCATGGAGGTGGCTCTTTTATGCTGTGCCATGCGTTTATGAAGTGGCTGTTTGGTCTCTCCAGTGTACTCAATAAACTCATATTTTATTCCCAATAACAAAAACAAAAACATCTAATTTAAATAATATTTATCTCAAATAATATTTAAATAATATTTATCTCATGGTGAATTTGATGTAGCACAAGTCTCAAAAAACAAAGAAGGTTGGGACAGGGCCATGCTGACCACTGTGTCCCATCCCCCTTTTTTTAATAACAGTCGATATATGTCAGGGATGTCTAACCCTTAACATTTATGATGGCACAGCGCTGAGCCTCGTCCTTAGCGCACAGAGATTTCTCCAGATTCTCTGAACCTTTTTGTCATATTATGCACTGCAGATAATGAATAATGCAAAGTTGAAGTTTCATTCCAACTTTTCTAAAACACGTAGCTCCAATCAAATACAAATTCAGTTAATATTTTTAATGATATATTAAAAAGTCTCAGTTTAAGCGTTTGTTATTTTGTGAATAAATCATTCAAAAGTCATTACATTCCTTTCTTATTTACCTTTTACACAGGATCCCAACTTTCTTTTTCAATTGTGGTTGTAGCCTTCTGAAAACTATTAAAACTATCTAATTGTGTACACACATTTATTTTAGTTTCTAAGTGAATACAAAAAAACCTGTTAATTATCTGAGTGTCCATCTGGTGCCACGAAAGGTCAAAATCTGATTTGTTTTTCCTCCATCTTTGCTGACAGTTGAACTGTGCCAGACGAGATGTTTCCTCATTTCTATTGTGATGCAAACCCCTGTCAGGGTTTAAGTCAGTAACCCCCTCCCAGACCTCTGAGCTAAAGACTAGCGGCAAAATTTAATGGAAGATGAGACAACTCCTGTGATCACTGAAACAGTAGACAAGGTTGTCTCAATGAAGTGCTCAAATAAGAGTGCAAACAGTGTTATTATTCATGAAAGGTACAGTTTGAGATTACATTACTTTATCCAGAACCTCAAATAAATGAGACAATTTTGAGATTGGTGTATAATTACAGGGTGCATATTAGGTGAATTTAGCAGTGGGTGAATAACTGCATGTTTTAAAGAGAATTTATTTAAAATTTGCCAGGTTAAAGGTGGGAAATGCTTTGAGCAGGCCGGTGTGATGATGTCTTGGAAGCAGGAGGAGCAGTTCTTTGTTAGACTCCACTCTCACTGAAAATGTAATTGGATGAAACTGTTTAAACAAAGCAGAATTAACACGGGGAATAGAACTCAAAGATCAGGCTGGATGCAGTAACTGTTTCTCCACCTCGTTTACAGAATTAGTGAGAAGGTTTTCAGATAGCTTTGCACTGAGGAAAAGAGGATGAGGGTCCACCAGTAACAGAATCAGTTACTTTAACAACTACTTTTTGATTGAGGTTAGAAAAGTAAACCAATCTTATGTATTTAACATCAGTCTGATGAGTTTTTAACAGTAACTTGTGCTGTTTTTTAAATCGTTGCGCTTCATAATTTCTTCATTTAAAGGTTTAATTCTAGTCTTTCAGTCTCGGGAATTTATTGAATTTTTGTTTCTTTTGCAGTTTGGTTGAAGGTGGATATGTACTGACTGTTAAACAGTGTATCTGAACTCAAGTGCAATTTAAAGGATGGTAAATGAAACAAATCATAGCTTTTAAGTGCAAAATTAGTGTTATGAATGTTAGAACTAGATATATAAATACAAAAAAATACAAAAACAGGCAGAGATAAGCCTCAGTTAGAGGCTTAATGCACATAAAAATCAATTCTAAAAAGTCCAAATCATTCAAAACAACAAAATTTTTATTAATGAAGGACAAAATATCTTCCATTTATTTGACCCTAGAGAAAAAGAAGGAAGAAATGGTCTTACAAGGCTATCCTGCCTGTAGACTTGAGTTGGACTGACAGTATTGACGAAGGAAATGACTTTAAAACATGAATACCGCCAATAAGACGTGCAGCCTGACACTGTGTTTGCATCTTTTTGCCATGTTTAAAATCTTGTACATCTCCACAGTGGGAATTAACAAACCACTGGAACAAAAGCCAGTGAAACAGAGAGTTTCTGAATCCAGAAGGGCTCAATTCATATGGAAATATAAATTTTAAATCCACCAATAACTACTAAAACAGCTAATAACTCTGTAAAAAGTGATTAGCCCAGTGAGCAGTCAAGCTAGCACATAGGCGGTCTGTTTGGTTAATTCCAGATCCAGATGTCCAATGACTACAATATTTTTCTCTTTTTAAATATGAAATTAAAATGTGTATGTTTTTGCAACCCCGCCCTCTCCCCGATGCTATCCCTAAATTTAGCTAGCCCCCAGTAGGCCCCCAACCAACTTTCCGCTAAGCTAGCAACCAATCAAACTACCTCCTTCCTGCCCCAACTTTCAGCTAACACCTTCCCACCTAATCCTGGCTTTAAAAGACAGCTGCCTTTTTAAATGTCCTTCAGAAGGAAGTGTAGCTTTGGATAAATTGCGCTTCTCAACGGCTTAGCTAGTAAATCTCTTCCTGAGTCAGGCAATGCCACACCTGTCCACAGGAGGCTACTTCCACCTCACGCTGCTAACCTGTTGCCATGTACAGAGTTATCCAGTCATCCTGTTCCCATCCTGCCCTGCAGTGCAGAACCTGCCCTCTGCCTCAGGATCTCTATGCACCCACTGCCAGCTTGCACACCTAAGTTCCCCTGACTTACCTCTCTGCTGCTCTGCATTCAGTCTCTTCCTGCACTTCCTGTTTGCCATCCCTTCTGGTTTTATAACATTTGTAAGTAAAATTGTAATTTTTGCTTTACCTTGTGGACTTTTGCTGCATTGAGCTGAACAATGACATTACAAGCATCAAGTGCTTATGATCTCACGAAAAAGAGCTAATGTAAAGATCACATAAGCATTATTTTCGCTGTCACTGTTATATTAAATAAACAGTCTGATTATTCATATCCTCCCCGGCATCCATACAGAGCTGTGGCCTTCACAGCTCTGTTGTGGCACTTAATCTAAGTCATACTTTGCTCCTCGGTCAGAGACCTTGTACGATGCTTTTCATAAAAGTTTCTGTTTCAAAGCAGCTCTACAACTATTGGCAGGCAGCTTAATTTAAGAATTATGCAGCTGTGTGTAATGCAGCAGAGCTATGAAAGCATATCCTGACATAGGTCTAAGCAGCACGCTGTCAGTCAGTGCTGTGTTGTATTGAATGTATAACAGCTCTTTGAAAGAAGTCCCAGAAAGGAAAAGGACAGTGAGAATTTTAAAAACCCGTCTATAATTTGGCATGATCTGATTATGCAGAAATTCTTTCCCAGCTTTATTTGGTCATTTAATGAAATCTTTCCTCAGCACAATGATTTTCTGATTGAGGTTACCCGATCCTCAGGAGGTGAGAGATACTATACCTACAATGGTATCTTTAGAAAAAACAACCTTGGACACATTGCTATAAGATCAATGAGAGATGTCCTAAAATATTGGACGCATGGTGCCAATGAAGAGACTTCAAAGTTCCTTATAATGTAGTTAATAAACTCTAAATATGCAGCAATAAAAAAAGGAAAACACTTTACTGTGATGAATTTTATAAGCCCAGTGATAAGAAATTTAAAATAACAACTATACTGACTAAATGCTACTAATACTCAATACTGTGTACTAGAAAACAGAACAAAGATTCTTGAAACAAAAGATGAGAAGACATGCATGTTTCATTAATAAATGGCATTTTTAAATAAATGCATTCCGGGAAAGGGTTTGACCTCCTCTCACGGCTCACACGGACAATTGAATTCAATTAGTCAAAATCAGAATTAATGTGGCCAAAATAAAAACCAGTGACTAATGGAGATGTGGCCTTGTCCTCTGGTATCAAGTCAAGGCTCTGCTAAAGGCATGAAATGCATTTTGGACTCAATCGAATTTGTAATTATAGTAAGTGTAACACATTACAATGATCTGTTTAAGTTGAACGATGAGTGAACATAAGTGGAACGTGTTTTTCAAACAAAAGGTCAGAATCAAACAGCCGATATAGATTTTATAAATGATGGAAGTAGCTGAAAGGTGAAGCCAGTGTGCAAGTGCCTTGAACCTGCAATCTGTCTTATGTCCAGCAGGGGGCAAATCGTTTGTTTGCCTAAAGCAGTCAAATTGTATAAAAGTCATTGAAAAAAATAACCAACTTCTTTCTTAATTTGATACCTCAGTAAATGCTTTCCTGATGAAGTCATGGCCTCAGTCGTTAGTTTCAAGTCCTGTTAAACACAACATTGATGTCAAGTTCTGGAAACTATGGACTTATTTAGAGTGAAACAGAAGATAAAGCATGTTGTGCTTAACTATCTGAGATTTCCCTACTGTAAAATAGCTCAGTCACAAATAAATAGCTTCAGCTTCAGGGCAGCTAGTAAGACTTGTAAGGTTGCCCAGTGATTCCAGTAAATTATTTTGTTGTTGGAGACCAACTGTTAGTAGTTTGGAAGACCAACTGGTTCCCTAAAGGTCGACTGTGACACCCTCAACTTTTAGGCAACCCTTTCAATCCCAAGGTGTTTGAGCGAATTGCCTGGTGGAGGCAACCTGTCACCAAACAGTTGCAGTCCGACTCAGACTGACTACAATCACTCTGAGACAAACTGGTGAAGGTTTGTAAATGATCTCATTTATAATCACAGACAGATTACCAGCATTTTCGACTAATCTGATTCAATCTGCGCTGATGGGCGCAGCTAGTCTGTGATGCATCTCTGCAATGGGGGAATCCACTCAACTGGTTGCCAACTAGTTGTCTTCCTAAAGCCAGGTTGCCAAGCATTGATGTCATTGCAGTTAAATCCCCCTCCTACAGCAACTACGTGACTATTTAAGGGGTAAATTTTGAAATTCTGCCTGGATATCTGAAGGTTAGTAATTATT
The DNA here is from genome assembly GCF_056152115.1 of Neolamprologus brichardi. NCBI lineage: Eukaryota > Metazoa > Chordata > Actinopteri > Cichliformes > Cichlidae > Neolamprologus > Neolamprologus brichardi. Next base: position 28,134,866 of record NC_142104.1, read on the forward strand.
GTGACTATATTGTATGTGTTTGGAGATAGGAATAGAATGTGATTTTCAACATTTTATCTCAGTTAGTTGCAGCTTTATCACAAATACCCTAAATGCCAACTTGACCCCATTCAGTCACAAAGTGATAGCTGACTGATTCTGCCTTATTGCCATTTTTCACCATCTTGATGCAACAAAGCTGCTTTGAGGACAGAAACTGACTGTGAGGGACTGCAGACCTGGTCCCCGTTTTCAAAGAAACCATTTCAAAGGCAAATTCATTGCAAGTTCATTGATCGCAGTAACTTTGGTCATGCTGTGGACTCCAACCACTGTTTTCTCTTCTGTGGCTCTAGCATAAGTGTGCTCCACCCTCAGTTTCTCATCACATCCTTGCTCATGACATCTGTTTTCAAAAAGGCCATAATAGCAACTGCCAAAATCCCGAACTCAAGGCTTTAAAATGGTAATCCAACAGCACTGTTGAAAATCAGCAGACACTTGGCTTTTATGCTCTTTGAAATTAAATAATAAGAAATGAGATTGATGGAAATGGCTGAAAAACACTTGTCAATGTCAGTCTTTCAGAGCACTTTAAAGTTCTGGTGTCATTTTTAACCTGTTTGCCATTTTACATTGTGGTGGGTTTGTACAGTGGTGCTGTGGTTAAGTTTTCCTGCCACCCAGCAAAAAGGTTCATGGTTCCAACTCCAGCTTGGTCTTTCCGAGTGGGATTTGTATGTTCTCCGTGTGCTTGTGTCAGTTCCCTCTGGGTACTCAAACACTGAGAAGAAGGTCGAAGCTCTAACGTACATATAGCTGAAGTAAAACTGAGTGTTAAACAACAATGAAAAGCGTCTACTGCAGCCACTCTCTGTGATCTTTTCCCCTTCACCATGAACTCACTTGTTGCTCTCTTTCCTCCCGAGGCTCACTTTTTCAGCTCATCATCATCCAGCCTACACGTGGTGTCATTCATGATCGGACCCTCATCCAGCCAAAGCACTGAAAATCTTATTTCATGGCTAATCATCTGTCCCTCTGCAATTCACAAGAATCACTACTCCTGGGAGAATACTGGTCAGACTCTAGTGAAACTTTAAGCTTCTGTGATCTACTGCGTCAGAGATGTTCTACTCTGGAGACCTGCACGCGAGCACACCTGTGTAAGTTGCATACCCATAATCCTTAACTCTGCATAAGCAAATACCTACACAAAAGGACACGAGTGCAGTACCATGAATCCCAGCTGAGTGTCCTTGTTAGTTGTAAGCCATGTTAATGAGCCGTTCATTAAGTCTGGGGATTAGGCTGAGGGAAGGCAACAACATTTGGATGGACAGTCTAGAGAAGATGGTTGTGTAGACGCACACATCTTAAATACTCTGATGACTCTTACACTATTCTCCCAGCACAGGTATTCCTTAAAATGCTGTAAAATTTGGTGGAAACATCAGTGAACTGTTCAACACTTTGGTGAACTCTTGACTTTTTGTTTCAGATATGAGCACATAAATACTGTTCTGAGAGGTAAAACGTTGTCACCCTAACCCACAAAGGGCCCCAAACCACTGTTTGCACCTGCATGGGCTCAACCCAGATGACGGAGGCCTAGCTGCGCTACTTCTTTTATTTACATCTGAATCTCCCTAATAGTCAGTTTTCAGTACACTAAATATTTTCTCAGTAGCTGCCTTAGTCTAATATAACCTATTTTCTCAATCGGGTAGTTATTTTGAGTTTTAACGCTGTGCCAGAATGCAGTGCTTTATGGGTTTAGCCACATTTAAATCAATATTAAACGGCAATAATTGTTTTACCCAAGCTTTAAATTTGAATCACAGCAGCTCAGGCTTGATGTGACAGATTAAACCTGAACGGCTTTTAAGTGGCCAAATACTCCAACAAAGAAACACACTTATTTTTCTGGATTTCGTCACAAATAAAGGGGAAACCCTCAGAATTTTGAAGGATTATATTTTTCCATGTCAATTGTAGTCGTGGCCATGAAAGATTTTTAAGAAAAAAAGGTATGTGTTAATGGGTAATGCAACGATTAACTCCGGAGTATTTAAAACTGTGATGTTACATGAACTTCTAACACACACGTGCTGTCACATCACTGTATTTCCGCAGTCTTCAGCCTGCAGGGAGCTCTGACGGTGATCAGCCAGTCCAGCAGTGTTGCAGCAGCTCTGCCTGTCACAGACGATTTCTGTCACATGTAAATTGTAGCATCAGATGATCTATGGCTGCTGCTTCCTGTGACCTATAGCAATAATATGTCTGGGATTAATATTTGGACGCTCCATGATCTCATCTGGCGGGCATCTCTCCGGGATATTGACCGCGCTTTTGTTTGGAGATGCGTCTTCATTTCTGCCACTCGCGGACCTTCATATTCCCAAAATCCCACCGAGCTGCCTCTCCGCTTTTGTACCGGCCGGTGACCTTTTTTCCCCAGAGCAGTCCGACTTGATTAGCACATCAGGCGGGACAATGAGTGGCCGCCATGTACACAGCCATTACCCAGATCCCTTTATCAATGTCCTGTAATTAAAATGTCACCGTTTAATTTTCGAGGCATCGCTTCCCCGCACTCTTTCCTCCAATAAAAAAGTGCGATCGAAATGCTCTTTTCACTGGAAACCAAAAAAAAAAAAAAAGGATGCGGAGAAAGTGTTTAAGTGAGCCGAGCAGGGAGGGATCAATAGGCCCTTTAGTCCGAGAGGAGGATTGATTGGTCTCTAAAATGGGATTTATAGGGGTCACGCTTTTATAGGGTGCTGATACAACTGTTAATTATAAAACATTTGGCCTCTTATTAAATCTGTCCTGATTGAGTTGGGCTTGATTTATCTCTTTCAATCACGTGACAGGATTCAAGCATAAAAGTATGAATATGCTTCAGCTTCAGTCCCACAAAGGCAGAAAAAAAACCGCAGTGTTTGAACACTGCGGTTTTTTCTAATGCACTTTTTTTTCTTTTTTCTTTTTAGACACATTTGTTTTCCCACAGTGGGTGTTTTTGACAAGAGCCTTCAGACATTTCATTTGCTTTTTTTGCTTTTTTGCACTGGACATTGCAAAAAGTGGTAAAAAAAAACAAAAAAAAAACAAACTGCCGATTAAATGGGAGGTTGTTAATAAGGCAATAAATCAATAAAATTTATCGAGCTTTAAAGAAAAAAAACAGACATAAATTGTGTCCCAGCTGAATATGATAGAAATCACTGTCACATTTCTTCAGCACAGAGTTTAAAGGAGGATGATGAAGCGAGGTTTTTGTCTGTGTAAATTATTTTTATTTCAAAGTGCTCGACAGAACTCAGAGGGACGCTTTTTAAGCGCCTAAATACAAAAAAAATTTATAATGAGCCAAAACAAAGAGGATGGAAACTCTCCCAGTGCAGAGTGGGAAAGGTTACATTCTTCGTCACCACTTTAAACTCTGAATAAACTGGAGCAGATAATAAGAGTGAGAAAGACAGAAGACAGTAAAGAGAAAAGGGAGAGAGCCGAGGACCAGGATTTGCCCACGTGGTGTTTCGTGCCCCTGGACTTTTGCGCCAAAGTCTCAAGTGTTCCGGTTATAAATGAGCAAAAAGAAAAAGAAAAAATGTAAAGAGTACAAAGTGAGAACCAAAAGATGATTAGACAGAACAATCAATAAATCAACCAGTCGATAAATAAATAAATAATAAAACGCTGTTGTGTTTAGGCCAAATAGTCCCAGCAGTTCACCTGTGGTGAGCTGAGGCGCATTAATATTTCAGGTTAAAGGTTTGTTTAAACAATTGGGCGCATATCAATGAGGCCCGCTAATTTGTAGGCCATCCAGCAGTAAGAGCTCGCCTAAAATTACCGCTGAAATGTCTAATTAAAAACCCCCCTCGCTGCTGAGCCAGCCACGTCAGCTCACGTTTCCCCCGGAATACGCGGCGACAATGGCTGCATTCAAGTCGGCGGTCTAAATAATTAAAAAGAGAGGAATAATTACAGTATAAAATTGTAATTATTGGCGGGGGGGCTGCTGGGGGGTGGGGGCGGTGGTGTGTGTGTGTGGAGGGGGGGGGGGCTCTTGATGGTGAAAGAGGAGAGGATGCGCTTAGGATCAGGTTCAGCATCAATATTGCAGGGAGGTAAAGCTGGGGAGCTCAGGCTGCACGCGGGCTGATGATACTTCATACACGCTCGTCACTCGCTCTGCACTCCAAGCCACACTTCATACACTCTCCACGCGCAGGCACTCAGCTCGAGAGTGTGAAGCATGTCCCGGTTTTATTCGCCACGGGCTGCTCCGCTTCCCGCCTGCTGTCAGTGCGTGTTTGTGCAGCGGTCGGTGCGATGGCAGAGCCGGGCTTTGCTCATCCTCCACCCCGCAATAAGTGCCCAGTAAAGTTGTCATGCGCGGGGCACCCTGGGGATGTTCTGCAGCTGGTTTGTCTGTGAAATGAGCCAAAGCACCGGCTTCAGTCTGTCTTTTAACACGTCATCATTTTCAGAGGAAACATCTGAGCTGATCTGGAGAACAGGTCACGCAGGAGCTGTGAGACCTTTCTGTCTTTTTTCTGCGAATGTTCCTCAAACAGCATCAGAGAATTTATTTATTTCTTTATTTTTATTTTGTATCGAACATAACGAGTCAAATCTGACTCCTCTCTGATTGTTGATTATAAGTTAATGTTTCATCTTCCACAAGTGAACTTTTAGATGAACTTCTGTTTTTTTAGACAGTGTAAATAATAGAGTCCTGATACTGATTAGTGAGAGCAATAAATATGAGAAATAGTGCATCAGCATGTCTCTCTCTGTGTGAGTGAAACTGGGACTAAAGGTGCATTAAGGTAAGCGCAATGAAAAGGCCGTCTTTATGTGACATCACAGTGCTGGATGTAGGAGATGTGTTTTGTTTTTTACTTTAATTTAGCCTCCGAAAGGGTGTAGTCCTGAGACAAAAGTGTGGCTGATCATCAGTGTGATGATGTAGGAAAACAAATCTGACTTTGTATCATGTACTTGATTTCCAAATATTGCTCTAAAACGGCATGGCATTATCTCAGTGACACTATTATCCATCGATCCGGTTATTACAGGACTAAATCAAGTATTCTGTGGATCCGTGTGTGTGTGCGTGTGTGTGTGTGTGTGTGTGTGTGTGTGTGTGTGTGTGTGTGTGTGTGTGTGTGTGACAGCCTGAGGCGTCATCATCATCATCATGAGCTCGCTCCAGATTACACGCAAAGACTCTAAACACAGTCACTTCCAGGTCCAAGCGTCTTTCACTGCTTTCTGTCTTTCAAATCATTTCCTCCTTTCTGACCCCCCCCCCCCCCCCCCGCCCCTTTCTGCTTCTTTTTTTAATCGCCAAAGCCTGGGATTGATTTGTGTGGCCGGCGTGGAAGCCGAACAGATGGCCGTGTAACTTGATGAGCCCGGGCCTTTAGTCATTCCTGGTGCCCTCCACTGTGCCACTCCGGTTTGTCGGTGAGCTCCAACTTCGGTGGAAATAATACAAGATCTGCGTGATTGGATCGGAGCTTATCATTAATACACACCGAGCCTGATCTGTTAAGACCAGCGGTGATTACCTACCCGACAACATTATGGGATCCGGGTGGAGGCCCCCTAGAGGGTCCTTGACTGGGTTCAGAAAAGGGTCACGACTGCGGCGTTATATTTTTCATTTATTTTTGGTGTCTTTGTGCAGATATCTCCGATGATGTCACGATGTCTCCTTCTTAATGTATATATAATAGCAAATAAATAAATATATAATCACGAGTCTGAGGGCCAAAATGATTTTCCATCTGGGGTCAGCAGGGGCCTAATTGATATTTTTGTTTCTGATCATGTTTGAGCTGCAGAGAAGGAGAGGGGGTGAGACTCAGAGAGAGAGAGATACAGAGAGAGAGAGCCATTACACACCAGCATGACAAGACACAGAGAGAGAGGGGGGAGAGAGAGAGGTGCCATGTGTTTCCTGTCTGCACGCCAGTCACCTCCCCTTGCTCCGACAGGATGGAGGTCCCGCGTGCTGCTGCCTGCCCTGAAATGCACTGAAATAAAGGCTCCTCCTCAGCGCTTTCACTGCCAGTGCGCCTTCTTTTCTCCATCCTCTCTCCCTCTCTGGACCCTCTCAATTTTTATCTGTTTATTTTCATTTTATTTATTTTTAATATTGATTTCCCAGCCTGACTTCCCCTACGGTGTGTTGCTTTTACAGGAGAGAAAGGTATGTATCTGTTTTTGTTTTCCTTATCACCAAATTCATCCTAAAATTACAACAACAATTTACAACAGCTAATTTAATTTAATTTCTCGCGATTTGACCGTAACTCGGCTGTATCAGTGGCTTCGTAATACTTCAAAATAGTAACAAAATAAAAGCAGGAGTTTGCGTGCGTTTTGACACAAGAGACGCAGAAAGTTAAGTACGCGCAGGGGAACGTGAGATAGGCTCGCTTCAACCTAATTTCGAGCAGTCGTCTGCGGCTAATCTGCGCAGAAGCTTTAATTATATATGGGCCTGGTCTTTTATTAACAATGCAAAGACGCACGCTTGGACCTGTGTAATTAGCTCGCGGGAAAGCGGCTTATAGTTGTTCTTTTCCTCTCCGCTAAGCGCATTGACGCAGCTCAGGCTGCATTTTCCTTCTGTCCTTATCCACCTATAAGATTCTTATGTGACCCTTAAGTAGTTCCCCCTTAACGGCTGAGCCGATTTCAGGATAAAGAGTAGTGGTAGAAGTAGATCCACCAACGCGCAGGAGCCTGTAGGACAGGAGAGGAGAGGAGGCAGAGAGCACGGAAATCATGCTGAAATAATAAATACGTCTAATTCATTTCACTTAAAAAAGTATTATTATTATTATTATTATTATTATTATTATTATTATTATTATTATTATTCTTCAAACAGTTAAAAGGCCCTCTGCTATTGCTTCATTTTAATTATGACACAATTGTAATAATTACTTTTATATATATAATTTTTGGTCAATGCCGATTATAATAATACGGAAATAATATATATTTAATATTTGCTTTTTAAATGGTTATTATTTAGGCGTTTTAAAGTATTTTTATTCGTTTTCTGTCATGTTTTTTCTCGCAGACTTGAGTCATGCGAAGATTCAGAACACGGTAAACGTATTGTGCTTGCGTAAACAAACCTACGGGCCTCCGGTTCACTGTCTTGTGTTCTCTTTGACTCACAGGCTTCCAGGGATGGAGTCGATGCCCGGACAGCTTCGAGACGCGGGACGAGACGCTAGCTCTTCCCCGAGTTTAAAGCAGGACGCGCAGAGCTTTTCCAGCCCCGGCTCTCTCAAACCGAACCAAGTGAGTGAGACATCCCTGTACGGGGTGCCCATCGTGTCTCTTGTCATAGACGGCAAGGAGAGACTGTGTCTGGCGCAGATTTCCAACACCTTGCTGAAAAACTACAGCTACAACGAGATACACAACCGCCGGGTGGCTCTGGGCATCACCTGTGTGCAGTGCACGCCGGTGCAGCTGGAACTCCTGCGCCGGGCCGGGGCTATGCCCATTTCCTCCAGGCGCTGCGGCATGATCACCAAAAGGGAGGCCGAGAGGCTCTGCAAGTCCTTCCTGGGAGCGCACAGCCCGCCAAAGCTACCAGAAAATTTTGCATTTGACGTGTCTCACGAGTGCGCGTGGGGCTGCAGGGGCAGCTTTATACCCGCGAGATACAACAGCTCCAGAGCGAAGTGCATCAAGTGCAGCTTTTGCAACATGTATTTCTCTCCCAATAAATTCATTTTCCACTCCCACCGCACCCCAGAGTCCAAGTATCTGCAGCCGGACGCGGCCAACTTCAATTCGTGGAGACGCCACTTGAAACTGACGGAAAAAAAATCCAATGATGATATTTGCCACGCGTGGGAGGATGTGAAGGCCATGTTCAACGGGGGGAGCAGAAAGAGGACTCTGCCCATGAGCGGCTCGGGGATGTCCTCGCCCATGAAATCACAGGCCTCGTCCAGCCTGGTTCAAAACAGCTCCCCGGAGATCCCCCACAAAACATTGCGCTGCGACGAGGATCAGGGGAGCAACAACCTGAGTCTGGCGAGGGGCGAACGGAGTTACCCGGTCATCCCGGTGCCCAGCAAGAGCTTTGGCATGCTTCAGAAAATCCCCCCACCTCTGTTCCCTCACCACCCCTACGGCTTCCCTAGTTATGGGCTGTGTCAGAAAAAGAGCGACGGGGTGCCTGACGCGAACAAAAACAACATCCCCGGTGTGTTTTGGCCCGGCACAAAGGATCCGATCTACCCGGCCTTCCCCATGTTTTGGCCTGCAGCTGGAGGCCTACCGATGCCGCCCTACCCGGGCTCCCCACCCAAACCTCCTCCGGAGCTGCTAAGCGTCCGGCCGGCCGAACTCGACCTGTCGGACCAGAGCGAGAGGGGCGCAAACACACCAAAAGACACCAACCACCACCCTCACCACCAGCAGGACGGCGGAGAGCGCTGCCCCAGCTCCCAGTCCTCCTCCACCCGGAATGACGAGGACAAGTCCGGGGACGAGACCTCTCAGAGGAAAATCAGCTACATCTCCGCCTTTAGACCCGTCGTCAAAGACGCAGAGACCATTGCCAAACTGTACGGCAACCGGGACTCCTACGGGATACGCCCCGGCTACCTGTCCCCGGATTTTATCAGCGAGAGCTCCAGCTACAGATCGATATCACCGGACAGAGACAGCGTGGTGGACGACGACGACGACCTGGACGTGGACGTGGAGTCCAACCGGGGACAAGGCGAAGAGGAGCCGATCCAGATATCACCGGGAGGAGACCACCGCGACTCCCCTGTACCGGAGCGGGTGTGCTCGGGTGCTGAGGAGAGTCAGGAGCAGGCCGATGCAGCCTCAAGCCCCGGGGCGGTCGCAGCATCACCGGAGGACTCCGCTCACACTGGGTCATCGGATGAGGACAGACAGATGCGTAATGGCTCCCCTCTTCATGAAGTAAGATTAGATTAAATGAAACTTTAATGATCCCCCTGGGGCGAGTTGAATTGTCACAGTTGTAGAAAATAAGATTAGAGAATTAGAGAGTGCATTAACATATTAGCCTCATTCAGACTTTGAGAAAGGAAATTCCAGATGTAGATATGTGTTTATTATTTATTATAGATATTAGTAGTGAGAGTGGTTAGTGGGGAGTGTTTGGACCACCTGCAGTGAAACTGCCTGAGCAAAGTGTCGAGGCCCACGATTTTCTCCCGAATTCAGTTACAGCAACATTTTTTAATAGATACAACATAATAACACACACACACACACACACACACACACACACACACACACACACACTGTTTTCCCCCGTTTTCAATGTATCCCAATTTGCACAGATCTGCAGAAATATTAATTAAAATCAAAATACTTTAATAACCCCGCTTCTTTCACCATCTTCACATCAAGCCACTCCTTTTATTTTCTTTAAAAAAAAATAAAAGAGCCTAAATTGCGTGCACCAAATGACCAATAATTGCTGTGCCGCTATTAAAGACGATTGTTCCTTTTACAGGTGTATGCTCATGAAAAGGACGGTCACGTGCTTCTGAACGAGCCTTCCACGTTTGGGTCCAAACAATCGAGCAGCCCCCGCAGATCCAACGGTAATTACCGATCCGGGTTATTAATGCGAGCGGGAGCGTCTCCTCGTCCTTTACCTGAAAATGTTTGTGGCTTGTTCGCTTCTAGGTGTTCACCATGTGTCTGAAATACAGACCCAGCGCACTGCAATGTCCTACCAGGAGCAGAAGGACAGACAAGGTCGTTAATTATTCTGTTATCTGCTGTTTTAAAAATCGTCTTTACTTTTTAATATCGCCACATCTGACCACTACGGGCTGGTTCGATGCTTTTATTCAGCAGCTTTTTACAGTGTTACAGTTATTCAGGTTTTTATTGTTAGTTTTTCTTATTTGTGCGCAGCCGATGGAGCTTTACGCATCGACATCAGCGTGCACGAAAGAGACCTGCAGAACATGGCTAAAGGTAGGAGGCCCTTTTCAAGCCCAGATATGGATTAGAATTGAGAAGGAGGTGATATAAAGTGCCAGTAATTGTTACTCCATTTTTTTTTTAAATTTGAGTACACACAGGGTGTGTTAAAAGCTGTGCTGGTCACTGCATCTAATCAGGACTAAATTTGTGTTATTTTAAATATTAACGACTTTGCTTAAGCAGTTTAGATTGTATTAAATCTAACAAGACCGCAAACATTTTCAAATATAGTATTTGTTATTAAATGAACATTAAATATTGAGTTCCACCTCATTTTAAACAGAGCTAAATACCCCCAGCCTGTTAAAGATGGCGTGCCAGAATCCAAATGTGCATTTCCATTTTTATTTATTTAAATTTTTTTAGGCCTAAAGTGTTTCCATAGTTGTTAACCACTTAATCACAAGATGTAGGAGTTTTGACTTATTATTATAAGAGGAAATCGTTTAGAGGCTATTAATATTTTAACGAACAGAGCCATAACCCCGAGGCACGGCAGCTAATTATTTTACAACGCTTGGAAAAACCCTGGGACTCCATTATTATCGTCTCCACCTCCAGGCAATGCATGGCAATTACTGTGGCAGCGAGAAAGGAAAACAGTGAAAATGGTTGTTATCGAGGCTGTGAACGCACCTGAGAGTGCGGCTCGCATAAATCTTTATGTGCTGAAAATTCAAGAATATATCATTGTAAGTGGAATTTTGTGTGTGTGTGTGTGTGTGTGTGTGTGTGTGTGTGTGTGTGTGTGTGTGTGTGTGTGCTATTTCTTTAGGAAAAGCTGCTGATTTGTGGTGATTGGTGATGTTTTTTTGTTTTTGTGCAGAAGAATTGCAGAAGCAGCTCGTGGAACAAGTGGAGCTGAGGAAGAAGTTGGAGAGAGAATTCCAGCATTTAAAAGGTGGGAGCATCACGAGCGTGTTTTTGTGAGTGAAAGTGACACAGACAGAGAGAGAGAGACACGCATTTTACATCTCTGTCTGGATTTTTAAAAACAGGCCGTGCTTTACAGCCAAACTATTTGCAGGAGAGGGAGTTTTTATTCTTTTTTTCTCCTTTGAATCCTGGATTGTGTCTTTAAATGTATCCCCACAAAGTCAGAGTTTCCATCTGATGTGGCCTTCGGTACTCTTCAGATAATTTTCAGGATCAAATGAAGCGTGAGCTGTCCTACAGAGAGGAAATGGTCCAGCAGCTGCAGATTGTTCGAGGTTTGTCTCTCTCTCCTTCTCTCTCTCTATATATACACATATATTGTGCGCCTCCATAGACTCTGACTGTAAAGCAGATGTAGATCAATGCTCTTTAAGTTTATGAGGGGGAAAAATGGAGCCACAAAAACGTTTAAATATCATAAAGCATTGTAATCCATCTGGGGGGAAAAAACTATGCACTGAACTAAAAAGGAAAAAAGAAAAAGAAAGGAAAAGTGACACTTGCATATTGAAATATTGGCAATTTGTGTCCAGGCTTTTTCCTGTAAATTTCATACTTTTTTTTTTGTGTGTGTCCAGCAGTTCAGTAAATTATTAGATATCAAAAGGTGAAATTGAAACCGCATTGTTTTGTTACCAAAGGTTATTTTCTCCTAAATCATGCTCTGGAAAATTGAATAGACAGACCATTATGTAGTGCTGTATCGGTTACATGCAGTAGACAGCAACTAATGCCGCCCGTTAAAGGATTGGTTTAGTGTTACAGTAGTTTAAATACAGGGTTCAAGTACACAGAGGGGTCACTCTAAATACCACAGGGGCAAACAACATACATTACACTCCTCCACCTCACATCCTCCAACAGCAGTTTACATTTTTACTTATTTTATTTATTTATTTTTTGTATTCATTTCATTTTTTTCGATAGACACTTTGTACAGCGAGTTGGACCAAGAGAGAAAGGCTCGTTATGCAATACAACAGAAGCTAAAAGGTAATTTTATCTGGTCCAAGAAGGAATACGTGTAATCTTTGCCTCCAATTCTAAATATGCAAGTGGAACTTTTTATTAAACATCTCCTGTGATCAGTGATCAATAGACAATATTTAAATTACCAACAACAACAACAACAAAAAGCAATAAGGGGTAGGTTTACAATTTTCAAAACAGTCTCAAGGCAGTGCTCACATGCACACATTAAAACACTGAAAGCACCGCTGTGTTCCTCCTGGTGGCTCTTCAAGCGATTTCAGTGTAAGTGACCAAAAAGCCACAGCAGGCAGCACTCAAATAAAGTGCCCATCTTCCAAACTGGCACTTATTTACAGCTTATTTTCCCTCTTTTTGTTACTGGTCCTCCACCACAGCTCAGCACAGAAACATTGTGTTTTTACAACCTTTCCATCCACGTGATTGTCTGTATACTTAATCAGTGCAAACAAAAAAAAAACCCAGCTGCAAATGCATTTTGCATGAATTTGTACGCAATGGAAAATGCTTATTAATAAAGATGAGGTGGGAAGAGCATTTGTAAGTCATATGACTTTAACACCCAGTGAAGATAATAAAAATTATGGCCCAATTTGCAAAAAGCAATAAAGAGAATGTGGCCAAATTCAAGCAAACTCCAAAAAATGAGTGGAAAATGCCCTTTATTTCCTGTCTTCTTTCTATTCCTTTTCACATCGTTGTCCAACGTTTTGAGGTTTTACTGCTGATTTTTTGATTATGTCTCCTTGCTGCTCCGTCTTCTTCTGCAGTGGTTTAATGGCGGTGAACGGGGAGTTAGCTCCACCAACTGTTTCATTTAATTAACAGAAATGTTAATTAATTCTCTTCAAATTTGAACAACATTTGGTGGGAAAGTTCAAATTCGTGGAAACAAAGAGTAAATAGGACTTGGGAGGCGGGGCGAAGGGATTTTTTTCCCCCTGTCACTTACACTGAAGTCACGTTAGGACACGAGGAACATTTACAACAAGTAGAAAGAAAATAAGGGTTGAATATGTGAGTATTGTTACTCTTTACGAGATCAGAGGAGGCATAGATCCAACTCACACTTCATTGTGTCATTGGTAATTTGTGAGGTCGCATTGTCTGCATTTCCGCTGCATGTTCTCACTGATGGACTCGTTCCTCCCCAGAAGCTCACGACGCCCTTCACCATTTCTCCTGCAAGATGCTCACCCCCCGTCAGTGCACCGGAGCCTGCACCTTCAAACCCCCGCTGCTGCCTCCCTAGTGCCTGGCACAACACAGCACCTGACCCCAGCACAGCCCAAAAAAATAAAAAATAATAATAATAAAAAAAAGCAACACATATATACACACACGCACATACATAGATATGAACACACAGGCCCGCCTCAAGAGCTCTCACCTCCCACCAAGGAGCACCAACCTGCTGTACAGATGCACTGCTGATTTTAGCACCTGACTTGAGCAAACCCTTCGAGACTCAGAGGAGAGGGATTTGACGCCTCCTCAAAATAATAAAAGAAAACGAATAAAACTGAACTCTTGTATTAGAGAGATCAGGGTTTGCTTACACACAGAGTTTATGTTGGGAATCACAGGATTGTAGACGTGAAGCTGCAAAGCTCAAACCAAGGAGTGTCCCCGAGTAAAGCTGTCTGCTCTTTAGCTATTCTGAAAAGAAGGAGAAAAAAACCCAACACTATATACATACAGTATATATATCATGTGACGATGTGCAATGTACATTTGTGATATTAAGTTCAAAATGTATCTCATTGTTTAGATTATGTTGCTTGTTTGAATATGTTGGATTTTTACATATGTTTGTTATTTATCTGTACTCGATTTAACTTATTGTTTAGATGATTTGTAACACTGTACGTGGTTAAGCACTTTAAATGGGCACAAGTCATGAATTTGACCAAATTCTCTCATCAGAACTACGAGTATGTTTATGGTTTGAATAGAGCACATTATTATTGTTATTACGAGCACTTAACTCAGCAGCCCTTCAGGTTTCACATCAAACAATAAAAGACTTTCCTTTCACCGAGTGTCGCGTCACGCCAGCTCTGAAGTCTTTTTTTGTAATCTCATGTGCATTTTAGACACAAATCCATCACTTTCTCTGTGCCAGGGTTTTCCGTGGTGACATTCATCTGTGAGACACAACCAAAAAATCCTTTCTTGTCCACGTGACTGTCTTTTTTTATATGGAGAAGACACTGTGGGAAATAGAAACAAATGCCAGTTTCTGACTTGATTTACTCACAATTTACCAGTTTCTGTATGCACTCATGTCCATATGAATAAAATGTGAAGCCACTTTCTGCTCTGTAGCCTTTTACTCCATTGGTTTCTTTCACCGGTGCGAGCCTGACACCTGCTGGCCTCCGCGCAGAATAACTCCTCGTGAGGTGGCTCATATTTCGCCTTATTGTATTTGAGTTTAACATGATCTCTTTCATTAGGCAGCTACATCGGTGCATGACATGTCCAGTCAACTTATAATGTTTGACGTCGAGTCAGGGGAGCAGGCTGATCTAATAGTGAAATCTAATTCTTCTGATGGGAGGACTAATAGATATTGATTACACAGCTCTCGGTCCCTGGATGCTGAGAAAGATACTCACATAATGTCACTGAGACACAATGAATGTTAATTTTCTGTGAACGTAATTGCCCTGCGTGGCAAAGCTCATTCCCTCTGAATACTAACGAGCCCCGCAGAGCTGAGCACAACTACGGCGGGAACGATTGGCTGCTTTACTGTAGTGTTATCCAGCCGCTGTAATATTAAGCAAAAGCTCATTGAGTCTGATATGAATGGATGGATTATGCGACAGCGGGAACCTGGGCACAAAATAACTACAAATGACACAGCAGCGTGTTTTCTCTTCTCCTCTCTGTTAACGTGCGGCATCTATTTAGCCACGTTTTGCTCCGTCTAGTTATTTTTCATGTCCTCGTGGTCCTTTTGTAGCTCTTTGTTGAAGGTTTCTATTTCTTGTGTCTCTTTATTGTTATTTTGTATCATTTTTTTAAGGCATTTTACATCTCTTTGCCATGGATTTGTTCCTCTCGGCCATTATGTTGCATCTGTTTTTTGGCCATTTTATGTCTCGTCATGGTCATTTTGTATCATTGGGTGTTTTTCATCTTCTTGTTGTCTTTTTTTGCTTCTTTATTGTTGGTTTGTATCTCTGTGGAGTCCTTGTGCATCCCTTTGTGGTTGTTTTGTGTCTCTTTGGGGAGTTTTTGCACCTCTTTTCTGCCATCGCTCTCTCTCCCTGACCTCTTGACCTCTCTGGGTTGTGCACGGTAGTCGGATTCATCGGGACATCATCCATGATAACAGGTTGGGAAAATCCTACTAACATATCCTACTATCAAGGACATTTCTAAACTGTAAACTGCACTTGCTGTGATTGTGAAGACCGAGTTGTTGCAGAAATGTTCAATTAGCAGTAACATTTATTGAAGAACTTCATTGTTTCTGATGCGTATTATATTTGAAAATAAATCACATTCAAATAAAACGGGGGAAAAACACGGCACTTTCACACAGCTGTAAATTATAAATCGTAGGCTAATACAGTAAATGATACAATAATATGACAAAGATTGAATCTGAGAGATTATTTCATGGAAAATTAACTAAAATAAAAAGGCAAACCAAAGGCATCCCTCCTGCTCACGCAATGCCAGCTAACAAGCAGGAGCCATGTGTGGCTGTAGTGATTGCTTATATGACTTTTGCATCAAAGTGATGAAATAAATTTATTTGCTGTACATTTAATTAACTGCAATGGTCATCAGTGGAAGATCAACACATGCATAAAGCAGAAAATGAAAACTGCTGGTATGTGAATGCACTTAAAATGTGAAAGGTGCGCGTGTTACATTATGTAATCAGCATTTCAGTGTTATAGCTACACCGGCCGGACAATTTAATCTGTAACATTTTAACCTTTAGTCTGAAAAGTAAGTAGTAACATTTAATGCAGGAGGGTGAAAAGTATAATATGTATACATTTGTATCCACCTGATTTCTCATAGAGAAGCACGTTGATTTTGGCGAGTGGAGAATGCTGATATGTTTCATACCAGGTACCGTCATACAGGATGTCACTGTCATGTGCCCACAAGGCTCCACTTTAGATCCATCCAGTCAAAGACTTTAAAAGGAGATTGACGTGTTATCCTCCTGTGGGACGGTTGTCTCGCAGTATTTGCAGTCTGGTCTGCTTATTAATCATTTGCCTGTATAAACATGTGTGGTCAGGGGACACCTGTCCCATCACCGGCTGGAAACAATGCAACAGATGGCAGCAATCCATAGTAATATAATGAAACCTCTGCTTATTCTCTCCTATATGAGACAAGCAGCGGAACTAGTTTGGTCAATAGATTCTTTGTATGTGGAAAAGAGCCATTTGTGATAATGGATTTGGGCTCAAAGCTTAATGTGTTTGATGTAATACTGATTTTTTTTTCTTGTTTTGTTCATGATGGAAATACAGAACCATTACAGCACACACAGGAGGGCCACAGAGGCGGGTTCACTATTTAGATCAGGTTGTTTCAGCTTCAGCTTCATTTCAAATGATAGGGCGCCACCTACTGGCTTTCTCATCAGTGATAAAAGGCTTGGTTGTTTCAGGGTATAAATATTAAAGTTCTTCAGATAAAGTTTAAATTATAATTTCTGCAACCAACCAAAAAGTAGAAAAAATGATTTTAGTTTAAAAATGGTAAATTTTGATTTTTGGAGAAGGGTTTCTAGAATTTGGGGGGGCGGGCTTTTTTTTCTTCTTTTTTAACCAACTTGGCAAAAGGCTTTAAATGAAGGGTGTCAAACACAAGGCCTGGGGGCCATAATTGGCCTGTCAAAGAACCCAATCTGGGCCTCTGGATGTCTTTTTAAGATGTGAAGGAGGACTTTTAACTGTGTTTCCATAGCATTTCCTGCTGATAAAGAAATCCACCAGTGCCATTCACACAAACGGTTAAGTCACCAAAAAGCTTCTATTCTATTAGCTAACAATAAAGAAGTGTTAAAAAAGGACATTTTCTGGGCAGTGAACTACCTGATTTTCTTCTGTAATTTTATGCGTTTATTTATTTGTACTGACAGATTTCTTGCATTTACTATTGCAGTGTTTCTTTATCATGTAGAAAAACTTTGATGTACTGCTGAAGTTGCACTTCTTCTACATTAAATGGGATATACGTGTAGTTAAACATCTTCACGCTGACAGAGAGGGGAATTTTGCTAGATCGGCCCAATACGATCAAAGTGTGACCCACAATGTAAAATGAGTGTGACACCCCTGCTTTAAATAAATACTTGCATATACAGCTTGATTTTCTCACTGGTAAATGTGGGTTAATGTGCATTTTGCTGTCAGTTTCAGAAAGTTTAATGTCCACTTCAATAATGCACTTGCTAAAGTGTGTGAGAGGCTCAAGTTCAATTCACAGGGTAACACAAAACTGGGCTGAACTTGGCCATAGTGAGAATAGCATGTGGAGAGAATGGCAGAAGACCTGTTGTTTAAATCCTGCAGGGTCTCTGCGAGAGGATCAGTCTCAGACTGACAGAGAAGTGGTGGTGTGTCCAGGTTGCTTATAATGGATGGCAGAAGTACGACCAAGACAAGGAAGTAGGAACCCTTAAGAACGTGAACTTGTATTTTTGCTCTTTCTGCTGTCCATGTGGTGCCTGATTTTTATGATACGACTGATTGTTTTTATCTGAGGAAGAGGAAAGAGGAAAAGTAGAGCAATGTCTGAGGGGAGTGGTGAGAAAGAAGGTAAGTGTGAAGGAAGAAAGAGGAACATGATATAGAGAGGGATGGGGGGAATTGGGAGAGGGTGGGGGAGAAAGATGAAAGGCAGAGCAATATTACAGGGAACAGAGTGAAAGGGGTGAGCGGAAAAGTGTAGCTGAGCACCCAGCAGCCGCCCCCACCCTCATGTAACCAGCACACTTCCTATTCCACCGGCGCACCGAGCTACAGAAACTCTATTATTATACTATTTTTTCTTCTCTTTTTTCTCTTTTGTCTGAAACAGCTTTCATCTTCCTTTGTTTCTTTTTCAGACAGAGCTCTTGAAACTTTGTTTTCTTTTCTTTCCAGATTTATTCCTTTACCTCATCAGAGTCCTTATTTTTCCCAGTTCTTTATACTTTTTCTCCCCTTCCTTTTCACTTTGTTTTTTTCATACCTCTCAGCCATTTTTTTTTTATACTTTTCCTCCATTTCTTTCATCTTTGCAGTAGCGGTTTCTCTCTTTAAACCATGAATCCTCAGAGGCGCTGGTTCATGTAGTATGCTCAGTCTCTCAGGTATAGACCCTTTGGGCCATGGAAGCAGGACGTAACGCACAGTTACTCCACACAACAACCACACAGAGTCTGAAAATCTCCAATCAGCTAAAACACAGTGATAAATAAACACACACAGTGCATCCTCCAAAAGTCTAACAAGAAGCATGGCATTCCTGAGTGAAACTTTGTGAGATGAGTTGTCTCTGTTGCACGATGGCTGCATGCATCATTGGAGACACATATGAGTTTATAGTAATTAATATTTATCATCTGGTACTTGTACTTTAGGTATTTTAAGTACAATATCTTATATATTTGTTACACACAGTCAGTAAATAGTATTGGTATTGCAATTTTTTATCCACAGACCTCTTACATTTCTTACATTTCCAGAGAAACATTACCCTTTGGGTATAACACGCTGTTTCCTTGGCCTCTTCCTGATCCTTGATCCTTGTTTTTTTTTCTCCATTGCTTTTACCAACATCTTTCCCTCAACTTACCCTCAAAATGCTGCTGCTCATATGATAGCACACTTCTCATAATCCGGCAGATTTGTACATAAAAGTCTATAAATGGTAACATTTGACTGCTCACCTTGAAGGGCTGTGAGTCATGTCCCTTGAACTCGACTATTTTGCAGGGCAAGTTTTAGACTCCATGGAGCAATCCAGTACTGTCTGATGTTTCTTCAAGAAAATTCTGGTCTGCTGAGAGTTTCCATCAAAAAAGGAGAACTCAGTTCAGGAGGAAGGTCTGTGACAAACACGAGCTGGAGCCATCTGTATTTGAAACGGTGACGAAATATTTGAAATCACAGTGAGTCTTTTTAAACATGACAGCACTGCAATAAATGCAGGCTAAATTCATTTCAGGTTTATGAAACTGGCCTTTCTTCATTTTAGCCCTTCTCACAGGTCTTTGTTGCTGTGCAGTCTTCACCTAAAATGGGCAATAAATCACAGAGCTGATTGTGATGGAGATGCGACCACCACAGTGAACATTAACTGAGGCTTTAATACCGGTTTCATTTCCATCTTGAGCTCTGACTCTTGTCATATTTGAGTTTTAGTTGCTGTTTAGTGTTTTATGGAGTTCTCTCAGTGGTTTCATACTTCCTCCCTTCAGTTTTTTAAGAAAATCATTTTCTCATTTCCTGTTTTACTTTGAATGTTAGCTGACTCTCGGGCCTTGCTGTGAGTTTACGTACCCCCTCCTTGTCCTGGTGTGCATTTGGGTTTGTTTTTAAACTGAATCATATAAAACGCAGGTCCCATTCAGGAACACTGTAATCCAAGTTATTTTGTAGCGTTGCATGCAATGTCATTGGAAGTTATGGAAGCAAAAGAAAAAGCTAGACAAAATATGGGATCACATGTCCACATGTGCTCAGACTGGATCCTGGACTTCCTTAAACTATGAAATTAGAGAAGAAAGGAACAAAAACTGTGAATAAGATATAATGCTCGTGGTAAACGTGATCGAATTAAGTAAGAATAGTCTAAATTGTGAATGTGTGTACACATTTTATATTATACATTTCATATTATATATTACATTTATTACTTAACTAAGCAAGCTATAAGCAGTGTTTTATGTGGTGGCATACAGAAGAAGTGTGCACAAAAATAAACAAAACATAAACAAAAATTTATGTTAAAAAAAAGTTGCTGCCATAAAAGACACCTTTGCGATTTGTTATGTACATTTGTTAAAGATATTTGTAAAAATATTTCTATTAAGTGTGATCTGCCTTTTTATTCTCCTCATAATCTTTGAGTACCTGTGTGGGTTTTTCATTACTTTACATGTGACACTAAAATGTTCACAGGAGGAAATTAAGAATCAGCCTTATTAATAGTTTACCAGCGGCATATTTGTCCTGTGTCGTTAAAATGTTTGTGTGTGTGTCACTCAATGAGACAAGCAAACTGTCCTATTATAACTTGTCTTCTGGTCGCCTGGTCTTCTTTTGTAGTTCATGTATTTAGATAATACGTCTTTCAGTGCGTTTTAAACTTATTTTTACTGCGTTAATGCGTCCATGCCGAAACCTCAGGTGACCCCGGAACATCCGGGTCACCTGAGGGATCGCGACCCCGGAACTGTTTCTGCGCTCGAGGCAGCCGCACCTGCCGCTCGTCATCCACAGCCAGTGTTGCCAACTTAGCGAGTTTTCAGACCCCCTAGCGACCTTTTTTCCAAGAAAAGTCGCTAAAAAAAAAGACGTGAAAGCGCATATCGCTTTTACTCTCAACAAGCAGCGGGTGCTGTAACGCAGTCAGTTCTTCTTTTACTCTTATGCTGTTTTGTGGATCAGGTTTAAAACTACTTATAAACACACACACACACAAAGTAACTCCACCAGAGTGCCTATTTCGGGTCACTTTTGCCGGTCCAAGCCCGGATTAAGGAGCAGGGTTGGAATTGTGACATTACAAAAAACAATAATTGCTAAAAGAAATTTAATTTGTAGTTCTAAATAAATTCTAACTGCATTTAGGACGTTTTTTGCTCACTTTATGTCTCGTCCACGATGTTATTTCTCTCTCCAGCAGCGTAGGTTACAATTACGTTGGCATGACCAATTATGCAAATTAGGTGATGACGTCATTTAGCGACTTCTAGCGACTTTTAGGACAGCCAATAGCGATTTTCCTTACTGAGGAGTTGGCAACACTGTCCACAGCCTCCTGCAGCAGATTACGCTCGTCAAGGGAGCTGTATTTAAGACTGTGGCTGAGCTGAGGCCGACGCTGGATCCTTGAGTCAAAACTCGTCAGTACAGCCGTTGACTTTAGTGTAAACCCTCGTGAATTAAGATTTCCTGCTAACCTGAGTGTGTTAATGTGTTACCGGGGAGCGGAGTGTGTTTTTGAAGTCACGGTGTGGGAACAGGAGTTTTTGGAGTCGCTACCTTTTTCACCTTTCACGGACATCTGAACTGTGTGGGGTTCAGGGAGAATCACCACGGGGCCACAGTGCCGGGATTTGTATATAGTTGTGTTTTTCCGCCCTGTCAATAAATCCACTGTCCATTATAAAGAGTCCTGCATTTTGGGTCCTACTCTCACTGCTACTCCACGGTCTGCCGTCGCAGCCCGTGACAGATTTATTATAAGTCTTATAATACATCATATATCTATGTAAGCCTTATATAAGCCATATATATCATATATATAATATGACGCACTTTTTCGTAGAATTACAAAAGAGTGATTCCATTGTAGAGTTTCAGACTTATTCGAATCTCCCAGTAATGATTTTAGATTACCAGGAAATTGATTACATGCTGGGTGGAATAATAGATTGAATTCATTTTTGGCAAGCAATCATTTAACCCACATAGCAGACCAGTTTAGACCAGATCTGTAATCAAGTTGCTTCTGCTGGAATTTAATCAGCGCTAGTTCACTGGCACTGATAGCACAGTTTTACAGATGGAAACAAGATACAAGTTTCTACATATGAGATCTGATTGTTTGGACCACCTTTTCTAGCAAGAGATGACCTGTTTTGAGAACTAATGCTGACATTAAAACCCCAGTGGAAAACCCATGTTTTACCAGTAAAACAAAGCTTTTTTCACTGCATGGAGTTTTATACATGCAGCAAACTCACTTCTTCCTCATCACTGTACCATCTGAGCCTGTATGAATCAAAATTTTAAGAATTACCTTCCAAATGATGGCACAGATATAATTTCCTCAAAATGAGCTGCCAGTAATGACTTTTGTAACAGTGTGCAAAAAATATAAAAGAAACTCTGGATGATTAGAAGCATGTTATTCCCAGAGAAGAAACAGTTTTTCAATAATGTACTCTGCAATGTGTGGTTCTACATCATCTATATTTCTATCACGTTTTACAAGCTTTTTAAGTGTAAAATCTTTACATTTTTAATGTGACCAGTTTTGGGAATTGGTAACAGTCTGATAAATCACAACCAGGGCACCCCTGATACACAGAGGGGTGGAACTGGCTCTTTGTTTAAAAAGTCTTTTTAGAGCAAAGCAAAAGCCAAATCAAATAATAATAATCACATAATCAAATCACCTGAATTATACTTATCTAATTAATGTAATCTGAACTAATGCTGGTTTCTAATCTCCCTCTTCTGATCTTGAGAAGAGAGAATTTAGAGGAGAGAATGGGCACATCCAGGCCTGAAGATGCACTTATCTCTGTTGCGTGTTGATGTACTCCCATAGAAAGGGAGTCTAATATTTGGAAGTTGTATTCCAACGCGGCAGGAAAAAAGCCAAACATGAGAATTCCAGTGTTTGAGGGGTGGTTGCTCCTCTGGGGTTTCTTGCTATATTTTCCAACTGTGAACTCCCAGGGCCAGTTCTTTGGGTGATGACCTCTTACTTATGCAAAGATCTGGAGGAAGATCAACCCTGAGTGTTCATAGGAGCCACATTTTGTACTGATTTTCCCATATAGACCTCTTCCTCTCTCTCATCCCCTCCATGATCATAAGATTTTGACATCTACATCGCCCTATTTTAAATCACACCCTGTTGCTTCTCTCTCTCTCTCTCTCCTTTCACAAACATGATTTAAACCAAAGTTCAAACATCACTTCATTACAGTGGTTACATTTTTTTATTTTCTGTGTTGTACTCAACGTGATCTGTCATTAACTCCATCACATGAATATAGTTTCCTTTATGTCTGATTCAGTTTACATGTTGTTTTACTTCCATTCATGATTTATCAATAGCCCAGTCTCAAATGAATATCATGACTCTTTATGATTCAGACATAATTTATTTTTAACTCAGTAACATAAGAATACTTTTTCTCACTTGTTCTCTTCATGACTCTGTTTGTCAGTCACAATATATTCAATATCATTTTATTTTTTAAATTATAAACGTCAAAGTCTGAGATTGTCTGAGACGAGCGTCTCCTTAGTGTGTCACTCACTCCCCCCTCCCATCCTTCTCGCAAACAGCCGAGGTCATCTTTAGAACAAGCAAGCCACTCCATACCTAATCTCAGTGAGAGGCCTGTTATTAGAATCACTTCATTACTCAGATCTTATTCTTTATATCAGTTAAACTTATACTTGGTTATATTCTGATTAGTATAGAGTATGACATATGAGTCTGATTTATAACTATCAGCAAAATCACATGTAAATTATGATTCTGTGTTTATCAGTTGCAACATGCATCATATGAATGATGGACTGGAGACACATTTCTTATCTTCCACATTCCTGCAGCCAATCTCACACACACAGACGCTAATCTGCCAAGGTCGAAGGTGACTCACACCAACGCACACAAATCCAGACATTAAGGTTATTCTCATTACTCAAGCTACATTTCTCATTCTTTATACTAATTTGATTTACACTTGATTTGACTTGAATACTAAGCACATATGGATAAACTCTGTTGAATTTAGGTTGAATTTAAAGTCAATCTCTTTGACATTTGTTTCCAGCACAGTCAGGATGCTGTGTAAAATTTAAAAAGCAAACAAATACAAAAAAAAAAACAAAAAAACAAAACAAAACAGAATCTGGAAAACTATATCTTCATTTTGAATTTGATGCTGGCAGGATGTTTCAAAAACACCGGAACAGGAAAACACACCAGTGCTGGTTCTGGTTCCAGGTGGAGCATTTACCTATTAACTGAATTAATTAGCAACACTGGTGTCACATGTCTTGATTCAAGCTCAATAATCCAGGTGAGGAAATCCCAGAAGGCTGATTCAGGCAGTGTTGGGACTAACGCGTTATTAAGTAACGGGTTACAGTAACTACGTTATTATTGTACTAACGAGCACGGTAACTAGTTATTATGCCAAAATCAGGAACGCGTTAATCATTACTGGGATTTAGATAGGCTCATTATTCGTTACTACGTGTGGTGGCTATCGCGGAGCTTCCACAGATTCAGTAACATTAGCAAGTGGTGGAAGCCAGCAGGTGGATGAGGGAAAGGGGAGACAGGAGGAGCAGAGACCCGAGGCGGCCGCCGGTCCGAGTGTCAGGTGAACTGAACTTTAGGTAAGAAGTTATGACCTGCAGTCTATCTGGGTCAGATATAAACCAAGTTTAGGTGGAGTTTGTTTTCGTTATGCTGACTTTTTCGTACTGCGTACTAGCTAGCATGACTGGGTTTCTATACAGCCGGGTGGGTGCTATGATGTTACTGATGTTGAACTTTATATTATTGATAAGGTTAGTTAGTAGAGTTGCCAACCGTCCCGTAAGAGAAATTATTAGCGTTTCGTATTAAGGTGAAAAGGAACACAGTTTGTCCCGTACATCAGCTAGAGTGGAAAAAGACATAAAGCTGGAGCTGCACAGCTGCCTCTTCTTCTCTTATTCTCTCCCCTCCCTCTCCTGTTTCTTCTTCAATCATAAAACTGATCAATAATCAGCTGATTGGCTTTTCTCTCTTGTTTGTTTATCGCCCACTTTGCACCAGAAAGAGGAAACCAGCCAATGTCGCGTTAAACAACAGCAGCACGTTTAAGCTTGATCAGCTGTTGTTAGAATTTATTTAATATTAATTTCTAGTATCAGCTGATGTTTGCTGGAGCCACAGCTGTAAAGCTGCTGGTCATGATATCGGTTTGGTTATCTGGTGAGAGGGAAACATGAAGATGAAACCAGGAGATGTCCTTACTGAATCATCAGAGCTGAACAGGTGATGGAGAAACAGGTTTACCTTTTAGGTGAGATGAATGAAATGAAGGGAAGTTATGAACTGTTTCTGAGAGACAAATAACACCAGGATCCTTTTCTAAGTAGCTGACAGCTGGTAACTGTGCAGGGGCGGGTCTAGCAAAGTGTTGCCAGGGGGGCAGGTAGGGCATTAACAGGGAAAGGGGGGCACAAAGAAGTACTTTTCTTTCTTATTCTCATTTAAATTGTCTAGCTTTTAAAAAATTATTATCTGAATCTTACAACAAACAATTGATAGATTGATACATATATACCATCAAAACTGTGTACATCACCGTCACAACAGCATTTTTTTTCATTCAAAGGCTTTATGATTTTTCCTATAATGGTGGGCCGGTCAGTCAAAATGCCCGGGCCGATTTTTTTGTCCCAGTCCAGCCCTGTATGCAGCTCATCTGCAGTCTGGTGTTGCCTACATCTTCCTATTCGGAAGGCAGAATTTCCGAGTTCTAAGTACAATCAAAAGCACCACGACTGCAGTTTTTGTGTTGGATGTAAAAAGCGCACATGATGCTGTGACGTAGACTAGAATCATGGCAGCGGTCAACGACAGTCCAGGCGTGGGATTTCTCTCATGGAAATATGCATATTATTTTTTCCTTTCTATTGGTAGGTGGCACAGTGCACTTGTGGCAAGTAAGCAAGCTAGAAGACTGGCAATCTTGCTGGGTATCCAGTTATGGAAGCAACACATTAACAAGAGAATTCTGAGTAAAACCAAAGTTACTTTCCCTAGTAACTAGTTACTTTGAAAGTAATGAGTAACTTGAAGTAACTGAGTTACTTTTGATAGAAGTAACTTGTAATGTAACTAAGTTACTAATTTAAAGTAACTTACCCAACACTGGATTCAGGTCATCCGGATGAAACATTTTGTGTAGGAGAAACTTTTAATTACTCTTCCCCTCATCCATTGTTCAGTCAGATGAGGTCGCTTGAACATTTCCCCGACGGAAAATGTTGGTTCCAGATGAACTGAATCAACTTTCGTGTACTTTAGTAACATGAACAGGTATAAAAGTCTTTTTGAAGTAAAGGTGGAGAGGTCTCTGTAAAACTCCATATGAACAGATGTCGGTTTCAGAATAATTTAATCATCCATGCTATTTTCTCCTGCTTATATATTTTGGGGTCGTGGGGGGACTGGAGCCAATCCCAGCTGTCATAGGGGGAGATTCACATGCATTTTTTTCGATTGTGGAAAGAAGAGGGAGTACCTGGAGAGAACTCACACAGACACGGGAGAGCACGCAGAAAGGAGCCAAAGCGCCTTCTTGCTGTGAGGCGACAGGGCTGACATGCCTAAACATGACAAATTTGTGTTGTGCTGTGTAAAATTTGAGCAGGCGTCCCAGAATTTAAAATAGACACAAATGTCTGGTGGATATAATCTCATGATCTTAGGAACACTTCTTAAAACCACTGTGCACTGCAGATGCAACAAGACAACCATCAAAAATGTTATGGCAACTGACCATTGTTCTCTCCTTGACCCCCCTGACCATTTTTTCCATATTTTTTCTTTTCTAGGGTCCATGTCAGTGGTAGTAGAAACAAGATAGTAAATGTAGCCCATTCAGTTTGCAGGAAATTGTTTCAATCTTAAAGGAAACAAGGAAAGAAAAGAGTGGGAAAGTGCAATGTGACTGCCTGCTCTGGGTCCAAGATCATTTAAGCTGGAGTGTGGCCAGTGGTCTTGATAGCTTGAAAAGAAATAAACTGGTGGGGGCTGTGTTCTTTGCAGGTGGTCCTGAGGGTCATTAACCTGCTATTGACCAAGGCA
The DNA here is from genome assembly GCF_056152115.1 of Neolamprologus brichardi. Taxonomy (NCBI): domain Eukaryota; kingdom Metazoa; phylum Chordata; class Actinopteri; order Cichliformes; family Cichlidae; genus Neolamprologus; species Neolamprologus brichardi. The sequence goes on from NC_142104.1 coordinate 28,161,626, forward strand.
GGTGTAAAGAAGAAAGGGTGTGGGTCATTCCAGTCACTGGGCTGACAGCTGAAACCTCTGTGAGACCCCACCCCACATCACATGAGCTATTGAGGTCGCCTGAGGCGAGATGTGAGTGGTGGTTGAAGCACCTGAGAATGGATCTCAAGACTGCACCGTCCTTGAAAGTGCATCCTTTCACTGCATGTCAACTGCTGAGTCTTGTCGTGTTGAGGTGTATTGACTGTGTTGTGCCATGAGTTTGTGGAGTGGCTCTATGTAGATGTCCGAGCACTCCTCACTGCACTGCGCAGCATGTTGTTTCGCTTGTGTTTGGAAGTTTTGTTCTCAAGATGAATTAGATTTTGTCTGCGTGACCTGGTTTTTCAAACTCCCTACATCAGTGGTTCCCAAACTTTTTTTGCTAGGCCCCCCTTTGTTTTACAAGAAAATGTTGCGCTGTGCGCCACGTTATTGTTTACATGAGATGAATTGCAGAATGGCAGATAGAGACAAAATACTGTTAATCTGACTATCTTCAGGTTCTACACGCTTACATATACACACGCAGTTACTGTCCCTCCATTTAGAAAGGCAGAGGCGTCATGGTGTGATTATTTTACGTGTAGTTGTTTTTTTTCCTGTGTAATAATATTCAACATTGCTATCAATACATTTTTCCAAAAATTCCTCTCTGAGCAAAATGGGTTTAAAAACATAAACAACTGTGGGATACTGTTTGTCCGTGATTTGAACCGGGGAACAAATTGTGGCAGGATCAACCTGATGTTATTTGTATCCCACTGTAACTTTACTGTATAAAGAGCTAACATCTCCAAAATGTCAGGAGTAGTTAGTCATTACAACAAGTGTTTGTGAACTAAAAATCAAGAATGTGGGATACTGTTTGCCCAGCCCAGCGCGTGCTCCCGATGCAGGTAAAAATAATTATGCAGGGGGACCTACCTTGGCACTTGTGCAGGTGAAATCAAAGGGAAGATATGCTTCACCATATTTTCTAGTCTTTGGCTTAGAATGAAGTTGGTTTGGAAACATATTCAGCTATGCTTCATCTCCTGCTTTGCGTTTGTGTGGGCGCCCGTGCTAGCAGTGTCCAAGCGTTTTGGTTTTTTTTCCCCCTTTTCATACCGCGCCCCCCCTGCAATGGCGGGCGGGCCCCACACTTTGGGAAGGTCTGCTCTACATGATGAAAAACCTACACAGACAGTGAAAAACTGCCCTCTGATCTGCCTAATCGAAAATCTGAGATTATTTGTAAAAAGCGAGGCTAGAGAGGGTCCCCCTATATTATCACACTACATAATGGCCTCATCAGTTCTGAGGGTTGTAAAGGTGATGCTACCCAGTCGTAAACATGCCACTGCCTCAGCATTTAACCCTTTAAGACCTACCATAGAACCAAGTCCGCCAGAGCTTATATTATATTTTTACATGCTATAGTGCCATTTTTGGGAGCATTTCAAGTTGCTATACATCAATACAACCATTATAGCCCAAATTGTAATAATATGTATGCATTAAGTGCATAGTAATTACATAAATTGCAAAAAAGTGCAATAAACTACAAAAAAATTGAAAATCATTTTTGTTTTTTTAACATATATTTCTAGTTAGAGAAATTTAAGAGGCTTATCCCTCAAAACTGTAAATACAAAAAAGTTGCACAAAATAGTTTCCCACCACAGGAAATTTATTTTGAGTGTCTTTATAGTTTTATTTTTGAAATACACCAATTTTTATATACTGCAGGAAAAACAAAAATAAATATTATAGTGCAAATTTGCAAAAAAAGCAGCATATGCATCAAAATAAACTATTTCCAGCAGTGCAATTTGAGTTCTAAGCATCCCAGAAACGACACAGAAAGTCATAAAGTCAAAGATAACTTTTAAAAACACCAGTCTAGGGTCATGAGGCCCTGATGGTAAAAAACTACATTTCTGCGAAAATGACTCGTCACTTCCGGTTTCGGGCAAGTAATGGCAAGTAATGGCCGATCAGCTGTGTTATGAACAGCTGATCGGATCGGCAAAGCGTGTTTCTGGAATATTATGTTTTTGTTGCTGCAAGTGCTTTTTATGCAGTTTTTGCAAAGCTATATGTGGAAGGAAACTGTGACTTAGGACAAGCTGATGGCATAAGATGTAAGTACAACTCCTCCGGTTTCATATGCAAAAAAAATGATTGCGCTAGCTTACATGGTTGCAGTGCTACCGGGATTTAAAAGTAGTTACGCAAAACAGAGCGTGCCCGCTCCGACCGGTTTTAAAGGGTTAAATTGATGATACACCATCTGGTGCCCCTGGACACATCATCAGTGATGTAACCCGGGGTCATTGGGGGTTTCGGGTCTTTCAACAATCAGACCCCCTCTCCCAGGCGACCCAGCCAGGGTTGATCAAGCCCCAGCTTGTGTCCAGGTACCGCTACCCTACATCCCATGCCTCTTCTTTTTTGATCCACAGCCAACTCGATGCTGTTTCTTCTGCGTTGGTGACCAACTTGATAGCTCTTTGCTGGTTAGCCCCTACGATGCCTAGGATTTTGTATGCCCTGCAAAGGTATTGGCCCACGAATCCTCGACATCCCACCTCGATGGGTTGGCATCTTACCCGCCAGCCATTACTCCGGCACTCCTCCACTAGCTCTGAATACTTTGCCCTCTTTCTCTCATGAGCTTCCTCCATACAGTCTTCCCAAGGCACAGTAAGCTCCAGAAGGATTACCTGCCTTGAAACAACTTGAAGACAACTGTCTTGGCTACCGCTTAAGGGAACTTTAACTGCTTTGCAAGTCAACTCTCAGCTCCCAGATGTGCGCCGTTGCCAACAGCCCAGGGGAGATGTTTCGGACTGGTGCTGCTGGTTTCTCCCCAGCTTTTAGAAACATGACTGTGTTCTTAACTTGGCAGATGCTCTTATTATGATTGATCCCGCTGCAGATGGAATCTGCTACGGCCTTCAGGACTTGATCGTGTCGCCAGCGATATTGCCCTTCGCCCAGGGCTTTTGGGCAGCAGTTTAAAATGTGCTCCAGGGTTCCTCTCTTCTGACAGAGAAGACAACCTGGTGTCTTCACCTTCCCCAACGTGAAGAGATTCGATGGACTTTGTAGCACATCATATATTGCCTGGATCAGGAATTTTATCTGATGGGGTTCAGCTTTCCACGGCTCATTCCATGTGACCTCGCATCCTACTAGTTGCTCCCATCTTGTCCAAGCCCTCTGCTGCCTCAATTGCACCATTTGGCTGGCTCACTTCTCCTCAACTCCTGCTTGCACCTCCTCAAGGATCAGCGACTGCCTCTCTTTCCCCTGTGCCTTGTCATAGTTAGGTGTTCTACTGCTACCCAAGCCTGCTTTTCCCTGGGCCACTGTACCCACCAGCACCCTTTGCTCTAGCCTTGACACTGCAATGCCTACAGCCTCACCAGCTCTCCACTTCCGTCCCGTCCTAACCTCTATTCCAGCGAGGGCAACCCGGGGGTCACTGGACTCCTGATATTGAAGCAGCTCCTTGGACCGACTCACCATGAACTTAGGCTGCTAAAGGGGAACTTCTGCTTGTTGTTATGACCATACAGATCGATGCTGCTCAGGCTTTGTGGCAGTCCCAACCACCTGTGCAGAAACTTGCTGATCCTCATCTCAAAGCCTTCAACTGTTGAAATGGGAACTTTGTAGACTAAGAGGGGCCACAAAATCCATGGCAGAATTAAATGCTGATAAATCCAGGCCTCAAACTTGCTGGGAAGGCCAGATTTATCCACTGCAGCGAGCCAGGTCACCAGGTCTTTGTTGGTCGCTTGTATGGAGGCTGCATCTTTCAGGCTACAGTTAAATACCTTACTTAAGTGATGGTATCTTGATGGTGCCTAGTGAAAACAAATATTTATCAGTAACCTTTTCTTTCTTCAGCACAAGAGACCTTGACTTGGTGGGCTTGAACCTCATGCGTGCCTCAAGACCCTTCAGTATCCACCTGCACCCTGGAACAGATGTAGTTGTCACCGTCAGGTTGTCCATGAAAGCTCTGATGGGTGGCTGTCTGACTCCAGACTAAGTGAGTGGCCCTCTACACTGGACTTCTGCAGATTTAACCAACATTTTTTTCTTCTCTTGGCTCTCGACAGAGGCGGTTGTACTTTCTCCTTCTCCCTCTCCCCCTCCCGTTATCTTTCCTGCTTGGCTTCTCATGCCTGCAGCTGTATTCATCAGTGGACCTGTACCGCCCGTCAGAGGAGGAGACGAGAGATTCAGCAGGTTGTTTGCACTGAATAAATGGCTTATATCAGCATGTACTGACCACTCAGTGCATTTTATCAACAATTTTAATATTTTTTGGGAACGCAGGCATCTGTTTAAAGCAAATGGATTTAATTTTAACAAGTCAGCAGTGAAACTGTTCACCTCCAACTTGTTTTATTTCATATGTCACCCATCTGTGCTTGGTGCCAGGGCTGAGATAAACGAGGAGTTATTTCATAAAGAGGAACAAACAGTACTCCAAGAACAGACAAAGCCCAGCAGAAACCTTGAAGAGGAGCCTCATCTGCCCCCACCCCGGAAGAGCTTCAGAAAGGAGAGACATCAGAGGCAAGAAGAGGAGTCCCTATTTGCCTCCAACTCTATCAACAACACCAACGACCAGGACGAGGGACCACGACCTTCCCGGGTCCCCCAAACCCCTGACAGGTCATCACCCTCCTCCCCCTCCCTTTCTCCCTCCTCCCCACACCTGATATTCACTGAGGAGATGATGGAGCGGGTCAATGCTGGGCTCAGATCTACCCTCCGGCCCAGTCCCTTTTTGTCCCCCATAAACCCCCCACCAGAGCAGCCAAAGATTCGCCATCGAGCCCCACCCTCAACAGAGCAATCGAAGTTACATTGCCCAGCCTTGCCCTCCTTAGCTCCTCCTTACCACCTTCATGCTCTGTCTCCACAGTCTGATGTGTGATGTGTGGAGGGTCCGGGCTGTGAGGATTATGGCAGTGGTGACTTTTCCCAGGAGAACCTGGGACCTTGTTTACTAGAAGGTTTTAAAATTTCTGTACTTTTAGGTGACAGAAGGAGACATGTGGCCTGGTCAAAACACAGAGAGCGGCACTCTAAAAGATCTTTAAATATAGTAAACATACCTTGTGTGCCACAGACTGCTCCCAAACACGAGGGGGCAAATAATACCTCTAAAACACTTAAGTTGGCTTTATTAAACGTTAGATCTTTAGCTGGGAAAACATTTTTAATTAATTATTTAATCACTGAGCACAGCCTTGATTTTATGTTTTTAACTGAAACTTGGTTGGACCAAAGTAACAGTGGAGCTGTTCTCATCGAGACGACCCCTCCTAACTACAGTTTTATCAGTGAGGCCAGAGTAAGCAGGAGAGGAGGAGGGGTTGCTGTCCTATTTAATTCATCATTTCAATGTAAGCAGCATCTCCTGGAAGTTTTCAGTCTTTTGAATATGTGGCTTTACAGCTGAAGGCCCCATCCAAAGTTGTGTTTCTTAATGTTTACAGGCCTCCCAAATACTGCACAGACTTTTTTAATGACCTCAGTGAACTGCTGTCTGTGATCTGTGTTGATTTCAACTTTGTAATTATTGTTGGGGATTTTAACATCCATGTGGACATCCCTCAGGACAAAGGGTCTAAAGACATGAGTAACACTCTGGGCAACTTTGGGCTGACTCAGCATGTAACAGAGGCCACACATAATAGAGGACACACTGTTGACCTACTGATCTCCAAGGGCCTGAGCATTTCAAAGGTTACTGTGTCTGATGTGGGCCTGTCTGATTATTACTGTGTTTCCTTTGAAAGTAAAATTTCAGCACACACAAATATATCAACAGCAGTGATCACAAAACGGTGTATAACTGAACACAGTAGTGCGATCTTTAACCAGATCTTCCCATTAACACCTGATCTGTCCAGAGGTTCAGTCAATGAGCTCGTCAATAGCTTCAATGCTAAAATGTTAAGTGTTATGGACACAATTGCTCCCATTAAGGTGAAGGTTATCTCTGGAAGGAAAAAGTCTCCATGGAGAAACTCCACACTGGTGAAAAATGAAAAAAGAGAGTGTAGGAAAGCTGAGCGCAGATGGAGAAAAACAAACTTCCAGGTTCATTATGACATCTATAAGGAGAAACTTCACAATTATAATTTACAACTGTTTCAACAGTTTTACCCTAACATCAAAGACTTGAAGGCTCCTTAGGTCAACTGAACTCCTCCTCTTGCAGTTTAGATGTCCTGCCAACAAATTTTTTCAAAAAGGACTCAAAGACTTTGGAGTCAGATCTGTTACAGATCGTCAACTTTTCTTTAATGTCAGGTGTGTTTCCAGAACCACTAAAAACTGCTGTAATTAAACCTATACTGAAAAAGGACAATCTTGACAAGACACAAATGAACAACTACAGGCCGATCTCAAATCTCCCATTTTTAAGTAAGATCATTGAAAAAGTTTCTCAACAGCTCAATTACTTCTTAAAACAAAATAACTGCTATGCCTTCCAGTCAGGTTTTAGACAGAACCACAGGACTGAAACCGCTCTGACCAAAGTGTTTAATGACACATGTCTGAATACAGACAGTGGGAAAATGTCAGTCTTAGTTTTGCTGGATCTCAGTGCAGCATTTGATACAGCTGACCAGAACATATTACTCAAACGACTGGAGAACTGGGCAGGTCTCTCAGGAACTTTACTAAACTGGTTCAAAACATACTTAGAAAACAGGAAATACTTTGTATCAATAGCTAACTTCACATCTGAGCAGGCAAGTATCACATGTGGAGTTCCCCAAGGTTCCATCTTGGGACCCCTTCTGTTTAACATTTACATGCTCCCACTGGCACAGATTATAAAGAACAACAAAATAAACTATCATAGGTATGCAGATGACACACAAATATATATCACAATGTCACCAGGAGACCGAGGTCCTGTACAGGCTCTTGGTAAATGCATTGAGGAAATTAATGACTGGTTGTGCCACAATTTTCTCCAGCTAAACAAAAACAAAACTGAAGTAATAGTCTTTGGAGCCAAAGAAAAACAATTACAGGTCACCAGAGAACTTCAATCTATACACCTAAAAACCACAAACCAGGCGAGAAATTTGGGTGTAGTGATGGATGCAGACCTAAACTTAGAAAAACACATTAAGACAATAACAAAATCAGCTTACTATCACCTCAAGAATATATTAAGGATAAAAGATCTGATGTCTCAACAGGACCTGGAAAAACTAGTCCATGCATTCATCTTTAGTAGGCTTGATTATTGTAACAGCATCTTTACAGGTCTACCTAAAAAAAATCAGTCAGACAACTACAGCTCATTCAGAACTCTGCTGCTTGAGTCCTCACTAAGACCAAAAAAGTGGACCACATCAGTCCAGCTCTGAGGTCTTTACACTGGCTGCCTGTCTGTCAGAGGATAGACTTTAAAGTTCTGATGCTGGTCTATAAAGCTCTGAATGATTTAGGACCAAAATACATCAGTGACCTCCTGACCCAGTATGAACCTTCCAGATCCCTCAGGTCATCTGGATCCGGTTTTTTATCAGTTCCCAGAGTCAGAACCAGACACGGAGAAGCTGCATTCAGCTTTTATGCTCCATATATCTGGAACAAACTCCCAGAAAGCCTCAGATCAGCTGAAACACTCAGTTTATTCTGCATTTGAATAAAACACCAAATCCACACTTTTAAGCTTAAATTTCAAAACTTACATTTTAGCTACTGATTTTATCTACTGTTCTGATTTTATCTACTGTTTTTTTTATCAATTTTAAATCATGCTTTTTATTTGTTTTTTAATGTCTCTGTAAAGCACTTTGAATCACCTTGTTGTTGAATTGTGCTATATAAATAAACTTGCCTTGCCTTGCCTTTTGTATAGTCTCGCTTAATCTATAACCCTAAGAGAGTCTCCCAGACTTGTTCTATAAAAACCTAAAGAAGAATTACGAAACTGACAACTCCTGGGCTTGGGAGAGGCTGATTGTCCTGCGGAGACGTTTCCTGCTGGATACTCTATGGTCGGTTGCGTCGTGTGTCTGGCGACATTCTCGATGGAGGACATTGAACGACATCTACCAATTTGGAACCATGATAACAGAGTTCTGGCTGATTGGAGCTGGCTCGGACCTGGCTTATCGATGAATAAGAAGCGGCTACAGCTGTTCAAAATCCCACAACCGATAACTCAAGTCAGCGGGCAGCGGACACTGTCCCCGAAAATACACCTGTTTTTTTTTGTTTTTTTTCCTATTTTAAATAATGCATTGTTAGAGTACAATTTCATTACAGACATGATAGACGATGGGCAGGGCTGTGAGTACTCAGACTGTGTTTTTTGAACGCAATATGGATAAGGTCTTGGAGAAGCTCATGGCTCTGCTTATTGATAACATCTTGAAGAAGAACAACGGGAATTGAGAGACCTGGTGACCAGTGACGGACATTAGACCTACTGTAAAATTGGATGCAGTTTGTTCGCACTAACCAAAACAACTACCATCTTCATCTCATGCAGCCCCCCTGGCGCCAGCTGGATGCTCAAGGCAAAAGCTGATGGGAATAACAATTCTCCCTTAAACTGCAGGAATGTCTTAAAGACATAAAGACCTGGATGGCCGCTAACTTTCTGCTTCTTAATTCAGATAAAACTGAGGTTATTGTACTCGTCCCTGAAAATCTTAGAAATATGGTATCTAACCACATTCTTACTCTGGATGGCATTACCTTGGCCTCCAGTAACACTGTGAGGAACCTTGGTGTGATTTTTGACCAGGACATGTCCTTCAACGCACATATTAAACAAATATGTAAGACTGCTTTCTTCCATTTGTGCAACATCTCTAAAGTTAGAAATATCCTGTCTCAGAGTGACGCTGAAAAACTAGTTCATGCATTTATTACTTCCAGGCTGGACTATTGCAGTGCATTATTATCAGGATGTCCAAAAAACCCACTGAAAAGTCTTCAGCTAATCCAAAATACTGCAGCAAGAGTAATGACAGGGACTAGAAAGAGAGAGCAGATTTCTCCTGTTTCTACTTCCCTTCATTGGCTTCCTGTTAAATCCAGAATTGAATTCAAAATCCTGCTCCTCACATACAAGGTCTTAAATAATCAGGCCCCATCTTATCTTAATGACCTTGTAGTACCATATTACCCTATTAGAGCACTTCGCTCTCGCTCTGCAGGCCTACTTGTTGTTCCTAGAGTATTTAAAAGTAGAATGGGAGGGAGAGCCTTCAGTTTTCAGGCCCCTCTTCTGTGGAACCAGCTTCCAGTTTGGATTCGGGAGACAGACACTATCTCTACTTTTAAGATTAGGCTTAAAACTTTCCTTTTTGCTAAAGCATATAGTTAGGGCTGGACCAGGTGACCCTGAATCCTCCCTTAGTTATGCTGCAATAGATGTAGGCTGCCCGGGGATTCCCATGATGCATTGAGTTTTTCCTTTCCAGTCACCTTTCTCACTCACTATGTGTTAATAGACCTCTCTGCATTGAATCATATCTGTTATTAACCTCTGTCTCTCTTCCACAGCATGTCTTTTATCCTGTCTTCCTTCTCTCACCCCAACCGGTCGCAGCAGATGGCCCCGCCCCTCCCTGAGCCTGGTTCTGCCGGAGGTTTCTTCCTGTTAAAAGGGAGTTTTTCCTTCCCACTGTCGCCAAAGTGCTTGCTCATAGGGGGTCATATGATTGTTGGGCTTTTCTCTGTATCTATGAAGCGCCTTGAGGTGACTTTTGTTGTGATTTGGCGCTATATAAATAAAATTGAATTGAATTGAATTGAATTGATTACGATTGAATACGCACACATACGCACATACACTGACACAGACCTACACTCACCCCCCACCCGCTCCAAACGCTTTCGAAGCTTATGTCTTCTATGTAGTGAGATGTGCTGATTCAAGTGCTATGTGCTGAAGTGTTTTTTTTTCTGTCCTCAAACTGATCTCCCTGTTGGAGCTCTGTCTGGGGGAGTTCTTTTTTCTCCTCGTCTTTCCTCATGTTGTGCATTTTCCATTGTTATACCTCTCTGACCTGTCTTCCCCATGTGTTGTTGTAATGTATGTATGGTCAGAAGGGTAAGATGGCGCTGGCAAAGGTCGGCAGCTAACCCAACAAATTTCCCACGCGTGGGACTAATAAAGGTTATCGTTGTCGTTATGTTCATGGCAAGAGCGAAAAGGATGGGCGAGATCGTGCATCTAGTGATAATCCCCTTTTCAAGCTTATCCCAATCAGAAGTTGTTGTTCCGGAAGTCGGCTTAGTAGTCCAGAATAAGGTTCCTGAACTTTTCCGGGATGTAGTACCGGTTCAGTGCCTGTTCTACCAGCTTATGGGGTAGAGATCCGTAGGCATTTGCGAGGTCAAGTCATAGTACTGCCAGGTCCCCTCTGTTCTTCTCCCTGGCTTCCCTAATGAGTTGTGTGGCCACGCCTGTATGCTCCAAGCACCCTGGAACCTTCGGGATCCCTCCTTTTTGGACTGAGTTCTCGATAAAGGAGTTCTTCAGAAAATATTCTATCAGCTGCTTAGCGACGATGCTAAAGAAAATCTTTCCTTCAACACTCAGCAACGAGATGGTTAAGAACTGATCAGTGTTTGGACTTATCCTCCTTTGGGATCCACACGCCCCTCCGCTTGTCTCCACTGTTTTGCTACCTTGCCCCTCCTCCAAATCACTAGTCAGTAGCTTTGGACAGTTCTTATAAACTTTGTGAGGTACTCCTCCCCATCAAATTCCTGCTCTGGTGCAGATGGGTTAATCAGGGCTTGACAGGGACCAAGATTTTGCTCATATTTCCATTGCCAAGAGTCGTATTTCTTTGATCGATCTCCTAGGATTCTCCTCAACCCCCCGGTAGGTTGACTTGTAGCTTTAGTGGGATCTTCCTCTGATACATCATCTGGTGCCCCTGGACAAATCATCAGTGATGTAACCTGGGGTCATTGGGGTTTCGGGTCTTTCAACAATCAGACCCCTTCTCCCAGGCAACCGCAGCTTTTTTAAACAAATATCTTATATATCAAGATAATATAGCAAGTTAAAAATATCTTGCTGGCATTGAAATGAAATTATACATGAAATACATGAAATCATGTATTGTATATGAAATTAGTATATATTCAAAAAAAGAAAGAAAGGAAAAGAAAGGAAAGAAAAAGAATCCTCATTTGTTTCAACATTTATATTTTAAAAAAGGTCCAAACTTTTTTTTTTTTTAAATGTTGAACATTTTAGAGCAGTGTTCTTTTGTTTTTACTTGACTGACACGAGCTGTCACATGCACAAAGGAGGTTTGCAGTGAGTTTTGTTGAAATTTTTAACTTAAAAAGATTAAAGCAGTTTTATTACTGATTGCAATGTTTTGAAAAAGACATCATTCTGCTCTACTCTCTCATCTTCAGCTTGAGTTTAACATACTCCAGTCTAAGGTCAGCTGATCAGTTGCTTGTGGTTGTTCCTAGAAGCAGACTAAAACACAGAGGAGACCAGGCCTTTGCAGTTACCTAAACTTTGAAACAGTCTGCCTTTTCACACTAGGACCTCTGCAACACTCAACATTTTTAAAACCCATTTGCAGAGCACATCTTACTCCCTAGCTTATGATTGAGTTATTTTTGATTTTGTGTCTTGTCTTCTATATATATTATTTTTCTTTTCTTTTTTTCTCAGTTTGTACAGCACTTTGGTCAACCTGTGTTGTTTTTAAATTTGCTAACTTAATTTCTGCCCTATTCGATTCTTTTGTAGACTATTCTAGTCTATTCTATAGACTTTTCTTCATTTTGCTCCTGTTTTTCCTTTTTTTAAATTTGTGCACCTAAACGCACCGCTGTGCGCGCTCCTGCGGGTTCTCTGCGCGTCCCAGTCATGTGACAACACCTCACCACGCCTGCGCAAAGAAATACAAGATGGCGGAGAGTGCGGAACTGAAGGTAAGGCGCAGCCTGAAATCATTATAAATTTACTCGGTTGCGAAGCGATCGATTGTTGGGTCACACAGTTCTTCAGGGGTTTAAGTCTCATGGGGCAGAGATCCTGTCAGATTTTGTGTTTATTGGGCAAAAACTGCCGGAACTTTATTGAACCCGCGAGCGCCAAAGCTCGCACGAGCATGTTTATGTTGATATTGAGACGCGCTGGTTTGGCTGAACTGACCGTTTTCTTCGGCACACCAGATGCTGGCAGGGCGGTATTCACTTCACAACCAGTCTCTGCCTCCTCTTTAACCCCGAAAGAGACGGTTCTTCTCCTCGCGGCAGGGGCAGTTGTCTCCATGCCGACTCTCGGCTCGTAAATTCGGAGAATATCTCGTCGGTTTGCGGGCTTTGACGTGCCGACAGCCTCCAGACTGTCAGTGTGTGTGTGGACATGACAGCGGCTGCACGCCTGTTGGTTTACGTTTGAAATAAGTCCCCTCCACATTAATGAGCACTTATTAATAATTAGAAACTGTCGTGCGTGGTGTCCGGGCAGAGGCCGAGTGTGGCCGCGGGCGGAGTAACACTATCCCGCCTGCTCAGTAATACCAGCGACTCCTCCGTACCTGTTGATACACGCACAATAAGACGCACCGCTTCGCCTAACGGTGCTCCTGCAGCTGGTTGCCCGTTATATCAGCACCAGGTGCGGCTTCCTCGCCAGGGCATCCGACGCGCACCTTATGCGCTGTATTGCCTTGGCAGCGTGACAGAGCCCAGTTTGAACATATCTAACAGTTATTGATCAGAGTCTTGGGCTATTTTTAGATCCCTCCCCCCTCCGGTGTGTTTCCACTGCCTGTCCGGGATCTGTGGATCTATACGTGCTCCTTTGTGCCAGCTGCTGCTCAGCTGCACTCACTGTAATGAACAGGTTTGTAGATACATCCTCTGCCTATATTGAAAACACACGTGTGGTCTTAATATAAAGCTTTGCAGTTCATATTTCAGATATGTATGAACGTGTGTGTGTAGTTCTTATTTGAGACACGTTTTCTCCACATTTTTATTTTCTTAAGTGCTTGCAGTAGGGCAGCAGCTGCTGTTTATTTTCATTGTCATTTAATCAGCAAATAGTTTTCTAGATCTCCCAGTGGGAAAGAGTGCGAAAGCCTAATCTAAGAAATCACCTGCAAACACACTGTCTAAAACATAGAGACCCAGTCAGTGAACTGATGATCAGCTTTTTCTTTAGATTTGCCTTTATGATTACCTGTCTGCCCACAAACATGGCTCTAGCCCTCCTTGTGGATTTTTTTGGATTGTACTTCAAATAAAATTTGAAGCACGATGTGATGAGCGTGTTTAGCATCATGTTTGGAACGGGACAACAGATTTGTGCAATGCTGCACCTGCTGATATGCACGAAAAGAATGGTGAGGATTTCTCGCATTGATCGCTGCTGACTGTTCAGTAATGATGAAATGCTGATGAAACTTCACACCGAGTATTTATAGATTTGCAGCATCATACAGGAGCCATAAAAGGTGCTGAGGAGGATCTGAGAAAGTGATTTATTGGTTACAGTTTCAGGTCTTTGAAAGTGTTAAACTTACGGTAGTCATGCACTTCCGATTTCCCGTGGACAGCGTCAGATCAGTGACGACTCAGCTGATCTGTGGTATTCAGAAATTCAAATCAAATTGGAAAAAGGGTTAATGCAGCAATGGCGTTTAAAAAAAAAAAAACAACACTTTTTTTTTTTTGCCCCTTACCTCTTGAACTGCATGGTTGCTTTTTGTCCTAAGTGTGTGTTTCTAGAGCTCTGCTCAAACAAGTAAGGCAGTGAACTTGTTTGAAATGCTCGACCTGAGCTCAGTGTAACAGCCCAGTATGCCGTTACACTTGGTAAACCTAAAAAAGGTGCACTTCACCTGTTAAACGAGTAGTTGCTTGCCAAACCTCCTGCGTGAAAGGAAGTGTTTGATCACTTTGAGGGGCTTTAATTGCGTCTTTCTCAGAACATGCCGAGGTAAGAGTGAATCATTCTAGTGCAAATTTCAGAGTGCATTCCTTCCATTCCTGAAGCATTTTAGTCAAATGGCTCGCGAACAAAGAGTTTTCTGAAAGATGCACTTTCTTGCTGAGCAGCGCAGATTCTGCAGTTTTGGAATTTGCTATTAATCCAAAGTATGTCCAAAAAATGAAAAACAATTTAAAAAAAAAGTGAAGCCCGGAGCGATTGTGGCTCAAGAGTTGGCAGTTCGTCTTGTAACCGGAAGGTTGCCGGTTCGAACCCCGGCTCGGACAGTCTCGGTCGTTGTGTCCTTGGGCAAGACACTTCACCCGTTGCCTACTGGTGATGGCCAGAGGGGCCGATGGCGCGATATGGCAGCCTTGCTTCTGTCAGTCTACCCCAGGGCAGCTGTGGCTACAACTGTAGCTTGCCACACAGTGTGTGAATGAATAGTGGAATTGTAAAGCGCTTTGGCTGCCTAGAAAAGCACTATATAAATGCAATCCATTATTATTAATATCACATCTCAGACCTGTGGCAACTTTTTAACAGCTGCTTTAACGCTGTAAGATTTCAGCACCCATCAAAAATGAATGCAATTAGGCAGAAATTGGGCAAAGGGAAAACAAAAACAATAATAAAGCAGGCATCTCTGCTCCTGGAGCTCCCACACAGCTCTCTGCAGAGCGTGGGCATGCATCATAGACCTGTAATTGGCCAACAAAGCCCAGAGGAGGTGCAGGTTCAGCTCCTTTTCAGGAATTACAGTTTGCTGAAAGGTTACAGAGCCAAAATCATACCCTACCCCTGCCTTAAACAAGTGACATAGACACTGAAAAACACTTTATAAGACGGGTGTGAAAATAGAGTCAGCTCACAGTTGGGGATGATTCACAGTGCACCCATGATAATTTTAACACAGCTAAAAATAAAACCAAACTAATTTTATCTTTATTTATTTATTTGTTTATTTATTTTTCTGTTTTGGCCAAGCTGCAATTCAGATTTGATGACGTTTCAAATCTTTAATTGAAAAGTGGCAAAGCACAAAACGGCTGCTTTTCTAACAGGCAGGCATCTATGTTTCATTTTATGGATTTGAAGATTTTTTTTAAATTAAGCTTATACGCTTTTCAGCACTTTAAGGCTTCACTTAAACTCCTTTTTGCAGGATGATGTGCTGTGATTTGTTTTATGTTTCACTGAGGGATTTTTAGTGTTTATGTCAGAAAGTTCCAGTCGCTCACGGGGATGTGAGCAGATCAGATGAGCTCCAGGACATCACCATTTTAATTCCAGCAGCTCCTTCACACCTGAGATTTTTTTTTAAGTGTTATTTTAACGAATGAGTGTCTCTTCTGTTCTTATACACCACGTTGTGGTTTTGTCACTTTGGGTGATAGCTGAGATGTTGTGCACTGGGTTGGCTGGTCCTACTTCTGAGCTTTTTGTGCAAGTGTGGAACTGTCACAGTGTGTGAAAGAAGCGAATGGCATTAATGAAAAGGAAAGCGTGTTAAAATCGGCGCTCTGGCAATCTTTAAGCACAGCTCTCTGCTGTACGAGACGTACCGCTGCAGCAAATGGTTTTCCATCATCGCAGTCGAGCACCAAATGTGAACTTTCTGATGTTTAAAATAAGAATCTGGTTGATAGCCAGTGCTCTAACAGTGTTTGTGGATATTTATTGTCTTTTATTTTTATGCCAGAGAGACAAATATTCATTATTAATGAATAACTGTCACAGTGTCTTTGAATGAGGACAAATTGAGCTGGTTCACAAAAGAAGGGAAATAATCAGATTCTTTTATGAGGGAACTTGAAAAAGAAAGTAATTGGCTTTTTTCCTGTGGAAAATAAAAGACCAAAAAAAGAGATTAAAAGTTTTAAATTTATTTCCAAATGAGTCGTTGGTTATTTTTGCTCCTTAATGAGGTAGCGGATCGAGCTGTAACGACAGCCACGGTTTAGACGTGTCTGCTGGATTGTTTTGAATGTCACCAAATAATGAGAAATATCTATTGCAGTGTTCCTAAATGTCAAGGTGACTTCTTCAGATGAAAACCCACTCCGATTCAGTGTGCTGGAGAAGTTCATTTGTTTTGGGTTGCTTTAAGAAAACCCCCCCCAGAACTGTCATTTTTAGTTCTGCTACACACCCGTGAGCCACAGTATTACAGCCAATATACAGATGAAGTGCATGTTATAGTTATCATGCACAAGCAGCGAGCATCTTCGAGTGGACGTGTTGTGTATGGGAGAAATGGGCAGGTGCAAAGACCCGAGGGCCAGCTCGTTATTGCCGCGCGATTGTTTTGGAGCCGAAAGGATCCGCAGCTGACGTCTGAGTGCCAGATATCACAACCACCTTCAGAGGTCTTGTCCAAGCCTTGGCAAAAGACCAACAGCATTAGAGGTGGGACATGCTGTTCTGGCACGTCACTGTATATTGGTTTGCACTGCTGCGCGTTACCTTCAGGAGGCCTCAGGCTGTTTATTATCATACTTTGTGTGGTGAACTGCCGCACGAATCTGCAACGCATTCATCTCTCAGACACAATCCACGCTTGTGAAAGCCTCTGATGTCCCCCTACCCCCCACCACCACACACACACAGACACACACACAAAAAAAGAAAAAAGAAATGTGTCCTGTTGCGTTGCATTTTGTTTCACAGGAGTCCCGATCCTCCTCGGCTTCTTTGAACTGTCTTCTCTCTTCTCAGGAGCTGCAGCAGCAGCAGCAACCTGGCAATACAAATAACTGTCTGTGCGCTGGCGGCTTATAGGTGGAGACAGTCTATTTGTAGAGCCTGTGGCTAGGTTAATCCCTAATGATACAGGCACTCTTCTCTGCTCCCTTACATCCTTTCAGCACCTGCCTATTTCTCTCATTGTCACTGTCATTATCACTGCAGCTGATTTCCAGTTTAAAGAGGAGCAGACGTAAACGTGGACGGGGCTAAGTGTGAGTGATGACTGCTCTCGCGTGTTCGGGTATTCGCAGTTGCGTTCATACGCCAGAAAACTTTTTATAGCATCATCCCAGACGCCAAAATGTAAAAAAGAACAAAAGCTGTGATAGGTGAAGACGCACGACAGCTCAGAGCAGATGGCGTAAATCTCACAGTGTGAAACGTGCGCCAGATGTTGCACGTCTCATCTTTTACAGAGATGTCAGAGGTGCTTTGCAGTGAACCAGCAGGAACAGACGGCTGCAGAAGGACAATTATTTTATTTATTTATTTATTTATTTTTTCGCTGCTTCTCTGAATTTGGTGAAGTTTAGGTGTTTTTACTCCCAGATAACAAGCGTACTTTGTCATGAGGCGTGGACTGATTGTTCAGTCCAGTCAAACCTGCGTTTAAGCTCAATTATTGTCTGATATTTTGCCACCAATGAGAACACGCCGTCATGCGGTTATTGATTTTTTTTTTGTCCCCCGTTTTTTTTTCTTAATATTTTTTCTTTTTTGTGCTGCTCTGCCGAGACTGAGCTTTTCATTACTCCTGTGGTGATCTGTTACATAGTCCTGTTGCCGTGGAAACATGTCACATTTGAGATGGACATGGGTAGGCAGCAGTTTGGAGCTCGATTGTGTGTTTCCAACTGGAAGAGAGACAGAGGCAGATATCGTTCTCTTTTTTAAAAAAATATCTTTGAGTATTAGAGATGTTTTGGTGTGAATCAAGAGGATGAATGAATTTTGTCTCCAGCTAGAATTTATTTGTTATCCCGCTGCAGGCTTTTTGGAGTCATGTGTGCTTTTTAGACGCCTTTTTAGACCCTTGGAGTTAATAAATCTCTCCAGCCGCAGCTTTGTGCAACTTGTGCGCCGAGTTTGTTATACTGTCACTTTGCAATTTGCGACTCATAATTCACCCATGATTTGCTGCAGTGTGGCATAAGTTTTTAATTCATCTGTGCCAGCGCTCAACATGGCTAGAGGCATAATGTTTGAGATTTGTTCTTGGTCTAAGGACACTGTGACCTTAAAAACAAGAAGTTTTTTGTTTAATTAATGCATGTTTTTGTTTTGGTTGTTTTGGTTTTTTGGGGCCTTTATTGCTGACATATTTCAGATATTCCATATATTCAGAATTGATAACATTAATCAGTGGTGCCTTCCTATTAAATCCTTTCATTGCCAGAGGCGCATAACCTCCAGGCGGTAATAATTCTGGGTTTTTATAATATTCATCAGGGTTAGCTGTCATTCTCCCAATCAATCATGAGTCTTGGTGCAGTTTGTTAGGCTCCAACACAGATTACACAAACAGTTACTGAAAGAAAAAAAACCTTCCTGAAAATTACTCCAAATGCAACACATGGGAATTCGTATTTGTAGTTGCTGTAAACGCACAATGTATGGAACCGTATTTCGATCGGTGCTTAATTACATATGACATCATGGGTGAGCATGGCTAGATACTATTCTGCTCATGTGGCTCATGGCAGCATAACTAAAGAGTTGTTTAACGTTTTCTTTGGAATTGTGTTTTGTCCATAATTGGCCAGATAATTAGCCTTTCATGCTATATACCTGTATGCATATTAAGTTTTAGAAAGAGAACATTTAATATAATTGCGTCATCAGCTATAAAGAAATGCATGTTTCCCTTCATGTATGTTTAGTAATATATAATGACACCTGTGTGATCACTGGGAGAATGAAACCGACTGCAGACGACGTCTCTGAGTCCTAAACAGTCGCTTGTAGCTCAAAGCGATAAAGATTAATAATAGAAGTTAGTGCAGGGTTTAGCCTCTTGAGTGACCTTCAACCTGATTGACGGCAGCTTATGACACAGATTCACCAAATATTCCTTATGGTTCTTTAGACAGTAGCCTGCTGCGAGTGGGAAAAAATGCCCTTTTCCCTTTTCCATTTTTTATTTATTTATTTATTTATTAATGAAAAGAGATCTGCATATTTTGCTTGAAGGACTGAATCAGTGAACTTGCAGTGATGATCCAGTGGATCACCTCTTACCTCTAGAATGAGGGCTGGGATTTCTGGGTTGGGATTACAGTTATTGCCCATAAAGGAATAGATTTCTGCAAATTCTCACATGCGGCACAACGATTTAATGATTTGGCCCAGTGCAGAACAGCTGTCTAGAAGCTCTGCACTGGAAGGTAAACATACACCCAACCTGGATAGCACCTGGTGCACTCCCTCCCCCTCTCTCTACATGACTTCAGGCTCCCTGTGCTCAGAAACTCCTGCTAGAATACACAAACGGTCTCTAATGTTGAAGTGAAGTTGTAACTCTATATCAGCTGGTGTGATACGCTTACACTCTTCTTCTTCTTTACTCTAACTCTCATGTTTAATGCTAGAGACGGAGAGACAGATGCAGTTGTTGGTCGAGAAAAGCAGTTGGTACTTTGACGTTTTCCTTCGTTAGCATCTTTTCTAACTAACTTCAGGGCAATGAGAGGATGCATGCTGAGTTGTGCATATACTAACATTTCTGTCTCTGCTTCTCACTTTTCCATCTCACCTGAGTTGCTCAGCTGCCATTTCTAACTGCCAGGCCTAGCTTAGCAGCTCACGGTGACGTCTTGGAATCGCCAACGCATTTGTGTGTCCACTAAAGACGGTGAGAACAAAAAGCATGGGAACGTACTGGACAAAAGATATGTTATCCTCTCGCACAGTTATTTTTAAAACGGCAAAGCGTGCACTTTATGCAAAATGGCCCGGGGGCAACAGAGAGGGATCTCACAGCTGACGAGTAGCTAGCTGAGAGTTTAACTCACGTCCATCGTGAAGGTGCAATGAAAAGAGTGAAAGATGATTTTCTTTTTTCTAGGTGATGCACTTAGACTTAGAATAAACACCCCTTCTCTTCTGAAAGATTGAAAATGTGAGGATGTAGTGGCAATTATTTGGTTGCCAAATGGTTATTTTGGAAAGTTCCACAAGGGAGTTCCACAGTACTTCATCATGCAGTCACCTAAAGATAGAAAAATGGCACATACTCACGGGCACTCAATGTCCGATGCTCCTTCAGTTGTCTCGCGTCGCAGTCTTGTATCATGATGGTAAAAGTGTGGCTCAGTATTACCTCAGAGGCAAAGTATTTACAGAAATTGCTTTTACAGTTTTCAGTGAGGCTGGCGGGACTGTTGCGAGCTCTGCAGCGGCTTCATTTGTCAAACAGGTTGTTACTCATGACAGCACAGCCGTAATTTCAAAAACATGTTACTTAGGAATTGGGCTTTTGGGACGCCCCGTACCATCAAGTGTGAATAAGCAAATTAAATTAGACGACAGGCTGGAACAATAGGAGCGCACGTGTAGGGATTAAAGCGAGCTCAGGTTTGATGTGTGTTGTCTTTCTCATTTTGAACTGACAGCTCGTTTAAAATCATCGGTGCGATGTATCTTTTGAGATGTAAGGCCGTGGAGAAATTGAATCGGGAGGCTTCATTCGGTGCAGACGTGGCCCTTGCACCCGTTAAAGCTGCGGGGTTTCTCTGAATGAATCTCGGGATTGGACTCCCAACACTGGAGAAGCCACCGTAATAAGAAAAAGACATCTGTGCTCTTTGCCAGCAACATGTTTTCTGCACAGCCTGCTGTCTCTTGCTACCATTTCTACTATTCCCCTTCATCTCGATGCGCGCCGACTCCTGCCAACTCCACAGGATTAAAACGGTGAACTAGAGGGCCAGAGCAAACTCCTCGTAGCTCCGCTCTTCATTTTCTCACCAGAGCACCACATCGGGACTCGGTGCTGTCGTTCTCTGCCTTACAGTGTTAGTTGCGTCCTTATTTCTTTAACACAGAAGTGAGGCCAGCAATAAAATCAACAGGCGTTTCCCTCCCGCTCAGCTGTTTGGATTGCTTTGCCATCCCTCATCTTTGTCAGTTTTTTCGTGCCAGCTGTCTGCGTCCACCTACAGCTACAGTTTAACTGTGTGCTTTGGTTGCTACCAGCACCATGTACCTGCAATGTTCTGGCAGCAGATTACAAATGGCCTCCCATTACAACTTGTGCCATTGAGCGTGGAAGGGGACTGGTATTTAGATCTGCTATCTGCCCATGGCATGCTGGGACTAGACCTCAGTAGCCTCAGGTATGGTGGCACAGCGTTTAATGCACTAATAATTAGAAGAGAAGCATTTTGAAGTCGGTCCAGCTGGGCGGCTTTATCTGATCCTGCTACGGGGGTAAAGGAATAGCCTCATCCATATTTTTGACCCAAATACCATCTTTTGTTTGATCCATATAGCACACAGTGGTTTTGATACTACAGAGGCAGGAGGGAGAGAAAACAAAGGGCGGAGGTATTTCAGAGTTAAAGCCTGAGTCAGAGAAGCTGGAAGGCTAAGAGGTGGGGGGATGGGAGGACAAAGAGGCGTGGAGGATGGGGAGGGAGCTGGCACTCAGTATAGAGCCCTCATGCCGAGAGTGGGAGCTTTATATAATGGCCAGGTAGTGTGCAAGTTTCCCCCCCCCAAATCCTTCGCTCCCCTCCCCACCCCACCACCACCACCAAATCCACCTACACAGCCTCCACACAACCACTGACGAACACACACATCCTGCAGAAACCTTTGCAGAAACTGCTTGGCACAACATTATTAGCCTCACCATCTCCCAGTCTCCAGGGACTCCAAAGAACTGCATTACTGTTCACCTCCTCAAAACCAAGTATATTGCAGTGAATTTTTTAGCTCCGCCAGCAAACACAGAGCTCAAAGGGAAACAATTTTGGCTGCTCAAGGCTTCTAACGCCGGTCTGGTGTCGTATAAAGGCTGGAGATGAAACGGCGTACAGTGATACACACGCTGAAATCATTCTTACCAAGATCTGAATGAGAAAAGCTTAAAGTGGTCAGTTTGATCATTAGCAGCTTCGGCTTAATCTGGTGGTCTCTTTTATTTTGAAAGCCACATATGAATGCAGTCTGTGTTGTGGGTGATTATATGCTGCGATAGTGAAGAAGAAGCATCTAGTTTTGGCTGCCTCCTTATTCACATGGGGCAACCACAGCAGGTCGATTCACGTGTTTGATTTTTCTTTGTTCTTTTAACACCAGATGCCCTTCTTGAAGCAACCTTATAGAGATTTTTGCATCTCCTCCTGAGATCAAATCAGGGATCTTTCACTTGAGAAGCAAATGTACAAACCACTGTACTGTGGACCTCATAAATCAGTGATTGATTGTCTGCTTATTCTTTTTTTTTCTCGACATTTATCGAAATGACTTCACGCACTTTTTCATTGATAATTAAGATTTGGATGTAAAAACAAGGCGTTGACCCAAACTTAATATCCTTAATAGCCACTGCCCAAAAACCCCAATGTGACCTAACTGGAAAGACAGAACAAAATGAGTCATCAATAAATAAATGACTCAGTTTGCTAACAGATCATGCAGATTTAGAGAAATTGACTTCAATATTAAACAACAAAGTGACAGTGTTTTTTTTTTTTTAAAGAAAAGAGAGATTCAGTTCCTCTTATCATACCCAGCATGCAATTAGTACAAATCGCATGCTAAGACTGCCGATCACGAGTGGTACATACAACCCACCTTATGCACTTTGCTGTTTCACTGTACTGTTTCTGTTTGTTTCTATGTTCAATTTTCTTTAAATAAAAGCTGTTATCCCCAGTCAACCCTGCACGGAGAGGTTTAAGGCAGCATGAATGGGTCTGTGGCTGTCAGCTGACCTTTGGTCGTGACTCTGGGTTGAATTTTTGTCGGGCATCGCTCGTCTTCGGTGAACACGGCATCTTTGTTGGGGGATGGGAATTTCATTTGATCATATTGACATTTAAATGTTATTTAACCGAACGCACAGCAATGAGAGGGGAAGAGAGAAAGAAGGGGACGTGTGGGCGTTACAGTTTATTCTTCTCAATGATTTAATTTGGTGCATTCATGGGGAACTCACCTGTGTGTAATGCAGAGCCTGAGGAAACCTATGAGTAGCGCTTGGGATTTTTGCTGCTTATCAAAATGTGCAAGCTTGCATCAAATGTGTCTGATTTGAATATTAATTTGGCAGATTTAAGATTTTTTTTTCTGCTCAGCTCGTCTTCAGTTTCCGTAAAACATTTAATCCGAAGCTTCAAAGTGTGAAGTGATTAATGCCAATGCTGCAAGCTTCAAGTTTAACTCAGTATCAAGGTGTGGTCTGGCGACTTTGAGTCTCGGTGTCGTCATGCGGGAAGGAAAATATTTATGGTGTTCTGTGTCACCTCAGGCAATGGAAAAAAAGCGAGCCTAAATTTGTCCTCCTGTGCAGGCTAAATTTGTAGCAGGCTATTTCAATCTCGCACCCAATCTTTTCTTAAGCCCAAGTGGAGTTAATCAGCGGTATCACAAATCTCTGAGTCTTTGATCAGCTCCTGGGAAATGTTGGTTTTTGAGCCGGTTGTGGCTTTTCAGCTGCTGTGTAGGTTTGGTCTAGTACACATGAGCAAAGTGTCGGTGTGTGCATGTCATATGACGGTCATGCAGCTGAAGAGTGCATTTGAGGTTTGCATCAGCATGCTGTGCATAGCTCCTGATGTTGTGTGTGTGTATGTGAGTGTGTGTTTGAGTTCCCATGCATTATTTCTCATCACATCACATGCTAACTCTTTGTGTGCCAGTTCTGCGGTGTGCTTTTCCCGTCTTTGTGGTTGCCCTTTGCGTGTGTGCTCAATTGAACTGAAGTACTTTGCATGACAACTGAAATGAGTGTGTGTTTGTTTTCTAATTTCCTGTTTGCACCTGTTGTTACTTTCTCTTTTAGCATTGTGTGATTAAAATTAAGATAAAAGCACGCTGAGAAAAAACAGACAATTACACGTAGACGTTTCACAGGAGGAAAACCACAGCTGCAGGTGAAAATTTGAAGTTATGATGGCTGAATTACACTTTGTTCTGGTGTTGCATATGCGTGCTCATTGTTACACTTTCATGACACCGGGGACATCTGAATAGGATGAAAATGTGTAACTGTACATTTAAATGCTGAGCTGCCATAAATATGAGTGCTAAAAATGTGTGTAGCAGTGCCGAATGATTGAAAAATTTGGGGAAAAGTTGACTTCAGCTAGTCCCAAAGCTGGTTCTGTTTGGTTTAAATCCAAAAGAAGATTATTATAGTTCAAATAAAGGTGAAGAAACATTAATGAGCCTTAGGCTTTTAAGTGCCAAAAAGATATTAACATTATTTAAAATCCCTCACAGAACAAATGTTACACACTGGTCGAGACAAGCCTCGATGATGTCAACGCTTCCAGTAAGAATGGCGCGTCTCCTGAAAGTTTTTTTTTTAAAAAAACCTCTTGCATAATCATATGTAGACATTACATTGTGGATTTTTGTCATTGTGTTCTATACTTTAGTGGGCAATGGTGATTTTATTGTACTGTCCTGTAAAATAAACCCATCGTCTCCACTTTGAAATAAAGCACTTCATTTAAAAAATTACTTTGATGCTTAGTTTGCATCCTTTTCAGGTCTAAATAATCCCAGATAGCTGGGCGAAATTAAAATTGCATCCTAGCTCAGGTCTCAGTAGGTGTACCTTTTTGTATAAAAGAAAACGGTGATTTTAATGAGTTTTGTGTCTTTATTCGGTTATATCTTTGTTTTAGGGAAAGTCTGACAGCCCTGATAATAAGATAAGATAAATCTAGAAGCAGTTGAATATATTGTTTCTTTAAAAATCGTATTTATTGATTGCCAGCACTCTACTTCACCATCATGCTTCCTTCAATCTGTAGTTTTTGAGTAATCATTCTGACTCAGAACCTCTGCTTTGCTCTCACCTTGGGTAGAAAAATAAAAGCGCAGACGACAGAGCAAGACAAAAGGCAAGCGAGCTTTTATCAAGATGATGTGAAAACGCAGTTGACGTCAGTACTAGGGGTGCAACGATACAAAAAATTCACGGTTCGGTTCGGTTCGATACTTTGGTGTCACGGTTCGATATTTTTTCGATACAAAAAATGTTCATGCCTTTTTATTAATTTGTCATTTATTAAATTTCCACGGCACATTCTGCACCACATCTCTGTGCGTTCATCATTTGTTTAAAGCCAGCTCACCTCCTGCAACCACTTTTCCGAGAATATGCGCTTCTTTTGTGGTTCGGACTCCTTCTGACATTTCTTTTGAGGTGGAGGAACATCACAGTAATTGCTTAAAGGAGCTTCTTCGACATCTTTAAGAGTTCTAAACAAATGTCTGTCCTCCTCCAGAAAATCTTATGTATGCAAACACGCGTTGCAACTTCTTATCTTGTGCGCGTTTTTTTATTTTGACAGCGAATGCGCACCTGCGGACCACTTATGTGCAGCCCTGGTTATTTAGCTCGTCATATTGCAGCCACAGAAATTCGTTTGTCCATGAAACCATAAAGCTGCACTTTCTTTTTGCCTTATAGTCTGATTTGTCATAACTTTTCCGTTTTGTGGTAAGCTTTTCTTTGGCTGTCACTTCTTCACCCTGACCTGTCTTATTTGGCTCAGCAGAACTAAAATATATATCCTGCTGCTTTTACACACGCACTCACATAACGCTCAGCGATTCTCTGCGCGATCAACCTCTCACATGTTTAAGCTGCGGGAGATTTCACTTGTCATGTTTGCATAGTAAGCTAACGATTGATAAGACGATGTCAGAGGAATTGGTGCGCAAATTATCATCACTCACCAATCAGTACTGTCGCTCTCTATACACAGTTGCGCGATTGCAAAGTGAAAGTAAAAAACAAGCGCAAATTCAAACGCGATTTCAATATGTCACATATTGACAGTGGCTCACCAATGCCAATGACATAATTACCCAGCTACATTTCCGAAAGAATGCAAAAGCATTGACATATATTTTTCCTTCCTACGATAGGCCGACGGGCAGGGCAGCCCGACTGGAAAAATCGCTAGCCCGGGACATCGGGCTAGCGATTTTGC
This sequence comes from Neolamprologus brichardi, assembly GCF_056152115.1. Lineage (NCBI taxonomy): Eukaryota > Metazoa > Chordata > Actinopteri > Cichliformes > Cichlidae > Neolamprologus > Neolamprologus brichardi. The sequence continues at coordinate 28,187,543 of NC_142104.1, forward strand.
GAGCCCTGTATCTGATTGAGGAATCACTCATCTTTGGAAAAGAGAGTTTATTACAGAGAAATGGCTCTTTCCAAAATAAAAGCTATACTATACGCTTCTTCTGGGCTATATTCTCAGCAGCATATTAAACATATCAGGTCCCCATAAGGAGAATCATGTGCTAACGGCTGTCTAAATGACTCGGCTAAAGTTTGTAGCATGCCTGCTTGTTGTTTTTGTCTGCTTCCACTTGTCTTTGCACTAGGATGATGTCGGCATAAATGTGCAGTCATATTCGTTGTGTTCCCACTAGTGCTGTCAGCCTTAATCTGAAATGACGTTAACGCCACAACACGGCAAATCTCCTTTAACGAGCTACCGCGGATTGCCCTGTGCACGGGGCTGGACGGCCAACACGTTAACGAGCTAACTGCGCTAACACACTAGTTCCCACTCATGTAATTGAACATTGCTGGCACATCCAACATACTGTTTTACTTTAGTCCATGACGCGCTTACCTTCAGGGTCATACGTCACATGAAAACCAAAATAGTTCCAAATGCCAGATCTGAATGAGGGTGGGGGAGGTTCAATTTGCCATGTTGCAAGGAGAGCTTAACTTCTGTCTCGCTAGCTTGCCCTGCGCTCAGTGAATCTGTGTTCGACTACTCCGCCTAGGCTGCGCTGTCGAGCGCAGATCCACTGAGCGCTCAACACAGACAGCACCGTCAGAAGGAAAGTTGATAAAATAAATTAAAAATGCTGCATTGTTCGATACATATGCGTACCGAACCGAAAGTACTGTATCGAACGGTTCAATATCGATACGAGTATCGTTGCACCCCTAGTCAGTACTATCACCAAAATAGCAAATTCAAACATACGTGGAGCTGATAAGTAGTACCGATTAGTAACTCACTGCCTGTCAAAGTCGGCGGTTTTCGAGGCCGGTGGCTCTCCTGACAGAACATCCTATTTAGGGCAGCTCGGGCATTGACCACTTTCCAACACCTCATCAGACAGACCCCCGTGCTGCCGGTTTCCTTTCATAATAGCTCCGCTGCATTTACTGCAGCTCAACAGCACCAAGAGGTGTGTGAGCAAAGCGTGTACCATGTATGCTGCATGCAGGCATTAGAATATGCTATTTTCAGTTTAGAGCTGTGTTTTTAAACTGATGCTGCAGTGGAGTTAAAAAGCAGGAGGTTCAGGTGTCCTGGATGTTAAAGTCCTGGTGGTTTTAAGTGTAAGATGACTGGCATTTGGATCTATTTCAAGGCTTGAAAGGCATGACGTTTTCATTGTTGAATCATCACTTCATAATCTGAGTAACCTTGAGTATATCTGTGGGGAGAGCTGTGTGCACATAAAGCTTGAGGGATGGTAACTACAACCTCCCAGTTGCATATTAGTGAAAAAAATGACTAAACGACTCCAAAACTGCAACAGTTAACAATGGTTACATGAAAGGATTGAATAGTGCGAAGAGAAAAATCTTTTTTCAGTGTGAGTATTTGAACAAATTATTTTAATGATCATTGTAAAACCATTAACTCATTTTTCTCATGTCTGCAAGATTTCAACAAATACTTTTGGAAGTCGTGAATCCAGTTGGTCGTTTTTGTGAAGTGTGTTCTGGAGGCCATGTAGAGCAACTTTGCGTAGGTGTGGAGGAAATTTCTTTCTGTGAAAAGGTTTTAAAATAACCTAATATGGCAGGAAGTTGCATGATGAGGCGCTTTGAAATTGGCTTAATTCGATAAATTACTTGGTTTAAAAAATTAGGCGTATGGTTCATAAGTCATGTGCCTGACCACGCCTCCAACCTTGATCACCTAGAGTTCTTGAGGGACAGGCATGATGAAAAGAATCAGGAGGCAGTCTCCAGTCAGGGGCTCAATTTTAACATTTTTCACCGTAGAGGTTTAGGTGGATCGGCTCCAAAGGCAGAAGAAGACGATGATTAATGGGAAGAAATAAAATGAGTTTTATTTTAATTCCTGCACCCAAAGAATGTTACTATCCATACCAAAAGGTAGAAGCTGCATCCTGAAATCTGTTACAAATATTGCAAAATAAACCCATATTCTAAAAATCACAAAAGAACAACAACATTTGAACATGTTTCCATGCCCCCAACAAAAGAGCTTAGCTGGGCTTTCAGCAGTGCAATATCAGCGTGGTGACCAGTAAATGTGAATCTGTTCAGCTAATGCGTCCATGTACCTCCAGCATTGCCACCCTCCTCCCTCCCGCCCCTCCCCGCTGTGTTTTTACTGGAGCTGTGGAGAATTTCATTCGGTTTGGAGGCTCGGCTGCTTTCTCTTCCCCATCCCCCATCATCCCTCTATCCATCATTCTCCACAGCTCTGGACACAGCAAATTATTACCCCCGCACAAACCGCTTTCCAGTCTGACAGGAATCTGCTGGGTGTCTGCAGGTATGAAAAGTCTAAAAAAGCTTTGAACGCAGTGTCCTCAGAAAGGCCTCTGATGGTATAAAAAAGCCTGCAATTAAATTAGCAAAAGTCGTGAGTATTTTCTCTTACAGGCATTGGCAGTAACGTTATTTGTAAAGTGTTTTTGTATGTGATTGCTGGCTGTCAGGAGACATTATATAAATTAAATGTGGGACTGTGCTGCAGGAGGCGTTAAATCCTTTTTGCAGAGTATTAGTCTGCGCATTAGATTTTTTAGAAGTGTTGCTACTGAATCAAATAAGTTCATTGGCTCATAATGGACCAGTTTTATCAAAATGAAACGAAGCATTTTTAATTTGTAAGAACATCCATTTCATGTTGCTTTAATTAAATAACGCAGAATTGGACTGCAGAATGATAGAAAAATACTTAAATATGATATAATGATAAATAATTGTTACATCGCAGCTAAGAAAGCAATACAGGAATTAAATTTCATTGGGTGTAAACCCTGAAAAGGTCATGAAGTTCTGGTTCCCCCAACCCTGAAGACCTATTGTGAGAGATGATGTCAGTGTGTTCTCTTTTTTATGTTTTAAGTCAAGCTCAGAGTGAACACTAAAGAGGTGTCCGCAAAAACAAATCCCTTTAAAAGCCATTTATCGGTGCCCAATTTGCACAGCTCATCATCCACACTGAAATGATGAAACAGTGGGATATGGCTGAATGCCATCTTGCTCCCCTTTGGTCAACAAAAACAAAACTGTACATCACAGGGAACATCAGCTCAGTTATTCTGCTGAGTCTCAGCTCATTAAACCTCCCTCCTATTCTCTGTGATCACTGGTACTGTCTCCAAAAACACAGAGACTCTCAATTTATTCTTATCTCTTTTTTTGTTGTTTTTTTCGGTTGTTAGGTTATGCGTTATATATATTTTTTCCTATTTAATGCGGGAAGCCTGGCTAGTCTGATGATTGGCATTTGATTTAACTATTCATCAGGATCCTGTCAGCCTTTTGCAATACTGGCCTCCATCTTTCAGGGCTCTCTGTATAGCCAGTGGATATCCTGGACAAACCTTACCGTGCTTTGCTTGTCATTGGTTATGATTGTGGATATCTAAAAAAAAAAAAAAAAAAAGCAACAACAAAAAAACCTAAATTGATTGGCCAAGAACAGTCAGATTGGAAGCAGACCACTGACAGAAAAGTTTACTTAAAATTTTGTCCTTGATTTGGCCTCGAATCAGCATGTTTATATACGTAGTTTATAGAGATTAGTTGGTCATTGGTGAGTCGGAAAGTATGCCTTCATCTGTGTGTTCTGTGATAAAAGAGGTTGAAAGGAGGTGTAGATCTAATTGAACTCTTTGTCCAGTTGTTTTCTCAAGTCCTGGGAACAGATCTCACACTGGTCTGTGAGACCTGTTGCTCAGCACGTCTGTTCTGCACCTGAAAAATAAATCTGCGAGCTGAACCTTGATGTTTCAGTGTTTGTTCTCTGCCAGTGGAGTTAAACAGGCTGATTAATTTTCGCGTGGTCCCATCTGTTCTTAAAATTCATGGAATCTTCGACTGTGTTGACTTTTGGTGGAAAAGCAACATTTTTGAGGCTCCTTTGCTGACTGTGACGTTGTTTCTTCTGTAGGTAAAACGATAGATAGACAGCTCTAATGAAGGCAACGAAGTGTATGGAGACCAAGCAGTGAAGATCATGTTCACAATATTTTCACTGGCAGAACCTCTTAATGTCCTCTGGAGCTGCAGACTTTGAATTTAAGTAACGGACTCTATGGCACTGAGGTCAGGATTCTAAGACTTTAATCATAACAGATACTGGTGGCTGTACCTTAGGAGGTAGAGCGGGTCATCCACTTATCAGAAATTTGGAGGTTCTGCATTCTGCATGGCTAAGTCTTCTTGGGCAACATACTAAACCCCAAGTTGGCCTCCAGTGCCTTTATCAGAGTATGAACGTGTGAATGTTGGATAGCACTCAGCCGTAGAAAGAAGTGCTTGTATGAACAGGGTGAATGAAGTGAGTGCTTTGATTGGTCAAGTAGAAAACCACTATGTAAGAACCAGTTGATTTACCATTTATGCTTTGGATCATTATCCATATAAAAGCCGCTCCATTATCTCTTGATAATAGCTCATTTAGAAACTGCTGTAATCATGCTAACGTCATTCTGTACATTTAAAGGTTTATAGTACTCGTGCACAATTGTAAGAAAAAGAGCCTGACTTTCTTTTCCTACCGTCATGCTTCACTTTGCATCAGTCCAGTTTGGTTTGATTTCTGCACATGAACCGACAGATCCAGGGAGGCTCAAGTCAGATGTATCCAAAAATAACGCTTATCCAAAAGCTGCAAATTTAATCTTAGCTGCCTTCTGTGGGTTCTTAAGTGGTTTGCACCATGTCTCTATTGATTCTCTTTGAAAGATTATGAGTTGAATTGTAGGAGTGATGGTCAGTGTAGAGCTGTGCGATATGACCAAAATCTCATATTCTGATATAAGACATCTATCGTCCCGATAACAATATAAATCACAAAAATTTTATATTTTCTGTAAATTCTGTGAATCTCGGGCAGCTCGACTTGCATGAAGTGTTTCCAGCTGGGCGTCGTGTACCTGGAGTCGAGTGTTTTAACCGACACATGAAACGATACATTTTTAGACATAAGTTGTAACGGACGCCGTTTTCTTTGTGAGTATTTATTACACAGCGTGCTGCGGGGAAAAGCCTGATCTAACGTTTGAGTCTAAGGTTTATTTTTTAGCACCTGACGGCTCTTTTTTTTTGCTTCTGATCTGTAAATACTCTGCATACTCTTTCACGTGATTCAGTTTATTTTGAAAAGTCTCAACAGGATCTTGAGCTTTATTGTGAAAGGTTTATGTGGAACATAAACAAGCGGACACGCAATGGTTTTACCGTCGTTGTTGCTAACGACAACGCATAAAAACAGGCGCTTGTCTGTCTGTAGTGTGGTTATATTAAATATAAGAGAAAGAGAGAACTTTAAGAAATTAATATAACCACTACAATGACCATCAAAACCATGAAAAAATATTGCAGCAAACAGTTTATTTTGCGACACCACGAAACAAACGATAGCGTAAAATGAAACGATAGACGTTTTTATATCGTCATCCGATATATATCGTTATATCGAACAGCCCTAGGTCAACGGACTCTGAAAAGATTTTTAATGCTGTTTCTTGCTAACTCACATGAAGGAATTTCATCATCCTAGGTTATTGTGAGATTCAATTTAACACCATGTTTTGAGCAGACAGATTTAGAGGCTTTTCTGTTTGATTTTTATTGTATTGTTTGTTTATATAAGCAAGATGTTATTGCAATAACAACACACCACAGTACGCTCGAGTTCATCTGCAAGGTCCATCCATAAATAGATACATGCAATAAAATACATAAAACCCAGCAACATGAGTTGGTCACAATAAATACATAGACTAAAATCACAAAGCAGTACAAGGTTGACTGGTTAACAACCTCCTGGCGACCTCCTTGTGTTTCCCAACCATTTGGCAAGTGGTTGCATGAGGTTGCTGGCTATTGCTAACCAAAAGTCACAAAGAGGGGGCTGGACCACAGCCCTCTATGAGATTTGCTTCAGTCACCAGCAGACTGCCACAGTCGTCTGTGGCTTGCTTGGAAGATGTTGACTTCTTTGCAAACACTTGCTACATCTCACCGAGTAAAATCTGAAAAAGGCTTCACAAACCGGAAGAGTGTTTGCCTTCAAAGTAAATCAGCATGTTTCAAAAGGCACATCTTTTTTTGAAGGCAACTATATTCGTTTCCGCTCTGCGTCAGATTTCTTGCAGTTTCACTACCCTTCATCCAGTATTTGCATTCACGTTGGTGTCTTCCGTGCAAACTACAGGCAACTCTGCCAGTCTGCTTGTGACCTGAGCAATCTCACAAAGGTTTTCAGTGCACCACCAACGCGGCCAATTTCCCCCACTAACTCACAGCTGGTTGCTAAATGGTTGAGGAAAACTGGGCTTGTGTTGCTGGAGCCTTAGACGAGAAGCGGCAGACCATTCATGACTACACGGCATGGTTTACATTTAAAGGACCCCGATCAGGATCCAGTTCGAGCTCTGCAGGTAAAGATCATCTACATGGGTGAAATCTGGTTTTCCAAATTTAATAACTTAAGTATACACATCTTACAGCTCCCACTGGATGCTGCATGTTGTTCAGTGCAAAGTGGAAACATGAGTTCACAGAGGACCCGGGGAGTCTGATTATGTAACCAATTATGAACGAGCTCAAGATTAGCAAATTTAATAAAACAATTAAAATCTTCTTTCTTTACTTCAGTTCGAAACTGTGCACTTCACTTTCAGCATGCTTTGCTGAAAATGCCACAGACTGGTAAATGAAACGTCTCTGCTCTGGTCACCAGTGTGTGTGTGTGTGTGTTTTTGTGTGTGTAAGAACTCCCCTGTCACCACTAGCTACTCTCTTTGTGTTGTATCCTCTCTCCGTCTTTTGCTCTCCTTTCTTTGTTGCAGCTTCCTTTCGCACCTACATGTCAAGTTGTTTCACCGAAATAAGACAATGGAGCACATTCTCCCACAAACGAGCTTTGTTAAACCGACGGCTTTTCGCCGCAGCCGAAGCAGTGACGACGCACGGCTGAACGCTGCGTTTCAGACTTATTCTGACTAATAAAGTGAGAATGTATTTCTGCTTTCATGTCGTCAGGAGAGCAGCAAGCAACATATGTCACACTGGTTGTTAATGTTGTGACACTAAATGTCAAAATACCTCTTTGATATCACTTTAAAGCAGTACATTGTTTTTCTGAGGCTTTGATCTGGGTCGTGAATAAAGCAGGCACAGGTTAGCTGTTTCGTCAGGCCACTGCTTCTCTGTGAAGTGTGTGTGTGTGCATGCATTAGAGTTTTTCACAAATTAACAGGCAAATAATGCTTTGTTTATAGCTGTTTGTAATATCCTAACAGGGTAGTCCTCAAAGGATTAATCTATTTTCATCCATCAGCTGTCGAATACAAACCTTATCTTCAACTATTTAAAGGCATTTTTTCCAGCAAAAGCACCCAGCATTTGACAATTTCACCCTTTGAAATATTTTAAAAGTCCAGTTCAGCACTATGAACCTATTCTAGGTTCCAGATACATCACATTTAAACAACAGAAGTTGACCCAAACTTCTTTAGAGCAGCAGTCCCAAACCTTTTTTGCGCCACAGACTGGTTTAACCAATATTTTCACGGACCGGCCGTCAAGGTGTCGTGGATAAATACAACAAAATAAAGTGATACGACCAAGACAAAAACTGTGGTATTTTGTAAATATATTAATAAACGCAAATTCACTGTGTAATTGTGTAACTCTATTAGCAGCGTCCTCCTGAAACGCGCCAACAATGCTGAGAGTAACATCCTCCTCTCTGCCCTTTAATGCTCTCTGGTCGCTACGGTAACGCCTAAATCTTTCTTTCAAAATAAGGCACACAACTGCAACACGGGAAAAGACCCAGGAAAACCGAGTTAACGATAAAGACCCTGAAAACCATGAATTTCACACCCGAACCCCAGTACCAAATGACTCATGGACCGGTACCGGGCCATAGCTCAGGGGTTTGGGACCGCTGCTTTAGAGACAGGCACGTTTACATTCAACGTTTCCAAAAAAAAGAAAATGTTTTAAAATACATGAAAAGCTGAACGGTGTGTTTTATCGTATTAACGAATTATTGTTGAAAATCTGAGTGATTTAAAAGTGTTAAAAGTATTGGTATCGGCAGTACTGGCCCTTTATTTATTGGTATCAATTCAGCACCAAATTTTGCAGTATTGTACGGCACTATCTGTAAGATTGACAAAATTAGAGTTTCACCTGAAGAAAACACACAGACACACAGATTTTTTGATGTTACTCTTTGAGCTGTTCTCCTTCTGCTTGAAACTCCGCTTGGTTTAGCTTTGCTTGTGTGAGAAGAACACAAGGCTCCTTCAGGTTAGAGCCATAAGCTGATGCAGTAGATTTTTTTTTTTTTTAAATTTAGTAGATTTGCAGGTAAAAAAGAAAAAAAATTGTCTTATAAATCACTCGCAAATGCCGATCATCTGTTGTTGACCCAAAGAGATGGAGCCCGATGGAGGCCACCTGTCCTGGAAGAAGAGTGATTGACAGAGGGAAGAGAGTGAGGGCTGTGATCTGTTCATCTGTCGCTCCTCCAACACCTCCACAGCCAGTGTTTTCTCTCCTCTGTTTGTTCTCTTTCTCTCTGTCTCTCTCTCTCTTTCCCTCTCACTCTCTTTTGGGAGCTAGAGGAATGCTACACATCCGCAGTGTGGTGGAAGTTTGTGTGTGTGTGTGTCAGTTTATGTTAGGTGATGTTTGTTCTTGTCCGTATTTGCCTGTCTTTTGTGTGTGTTTGCTTTGAAGTGAGAGAGGGTGGAGGCGGGGCTTAGTGGCGGTAGGGGGCTTAGCATGTGGGTATGAAATTGTGGGCGGCCGGTGTCCTTTTTTTTTCACCCCCCACTTGTCGTGCACATGCATATTTCATTGAAGTGGTCGTTTGTGTCGCCAGCAGGAGAGCCGCTGGATCGAACCAATAAACTGAGGGTCTCCCGATATCTGTCTGTCTCAGGATACTGAAAGAAATGATACTGGATTCAAATCCAAATGGTTGTTCTGGGATTTTTTTGTGTGGTTTTTTTTTGTTTTTGTTTTTTTAAAGACATCTAGATTTTGAAAAATCCATCAAGAGACAGCTGCTGGCTGTGTGCTGCACCTGTGATTGAGCTTTCTGCTGTAGTAGCCGTCTGTCTTTGACTGATGTGTTTTTATAACTGCAGTGCACTTCAGACCAGAGGCATCAGAATTACATTCACATATGGTCGTCTGCCTTCTGTTTTCTGCCTTGACTCTGTGCAGCAAAAAAGGACAGATCTATATTCTGACTGGTAAAATTTGTTTGCACGCCTTATTTACACGGTGGGGTCTCACCTTTTATTTTGGGGAACAAAAAGAAAGTCCCCGTAACATAAATCATCCGATTTAGGATGCAGACCTGCTGTGTGGTTAGCGTTAGGCAAGCAGTGGTTAGAGTTAAGGGAAGAAAGAAACGAATGTAAATCAGTGCTCGCGAAACACAAATGAATGCGGATGTGCATGGTTATGCATATGTGGCAGCTGTACACAAGATGCAGTGTTTGGTCTGTAAACAGCAGCCTGTGCTCTGTCACTTTGGAGCCCAGGTTGTGTAAAATGGTTTCCTTTTCCTGCAGGCACTAAACAACCCCCATAAACTGGGTCATCGCAAAACACTAACTTTTAACAACCTTGTGACAGTCAACTTCTAGAAAATTCGCTTGTAACAAAATTGATAATCAGTTTGTTGTTTCAGTAAATTCCTAACCAGGATTGGCTCAAAGTTCTAATTCAGTAGTTTTAAATCTAAATATTTGGTAACTATGTGAAATGCACTAACCAGCCACTTCATTAAGTACACCTTCCTTGTACCAGAATCAACAAGGTGCTGGAAACAGAGATTTTGCTGCATATTGAGATGACAGCATCACACAGTTGCTGCAGATTTGCCAGCTACACATCCCTCATGTGCATCTCCCGTTCCACCACATCCCACGTGTGCTCCATTGGATTGAGAATTTGTGACTGTGGTGGCCACTGTCATGTTCAAGAAACCAGTTTGAGATGATTTGAACTTTGTGACATGGTGGGTTGTCCTGCTGGAAGCAGCCATCAGAAGTTGCATACACTGTGGTCATGAAGTGATGGTTATGTTCAGGAACAATACTCAGGTAGGCTATGGTCTTTAAAAAAATGCTCAGTTGTAGGGCTGGGCGATATGGCCTAAAATCCATATCGCGGTATAATTTGAAGCACGTGCGGTAACGATATATATAGTGATATATTCTTTTCTTCTGTATAACGTATTTTCCACACTATAAGGCACACTTAAAATCCTTTAATTTTCTCAAAAATCGAGAGTGTTCCTTATGTATGAATTCTGGTTGTGCTTGCTGACCTCGAACCGATTTGGGCGTGCAGATATCTGTTAAAAAATGTTTTAGTACAACTTTGGTAAGCCGCACTGCTTGATGGATTGTCAGAGCATTACGGCTGCCGTAGTGAGGAGCTTTGCGGAGTAATCTGGATCCAAAACTCCGTCCATTTCAGGTCCCAAAGTCAAACGAACACTGAGAGTTAAAAACGGTCTAAATTATTTAATCTTTAATAAAATCATCAGCGTTGCTGCTTTACCAGGTGTAACAATTGAGTTTAACATCCAGGCATCCATGAAAACAGAGTTTATTAAATTTAACGGAGTTACAAGTTAACAGGAAGTTAGCTCGCTAGTTTCCACCTAAACATGACATACCATGTTCTGACTGAGAGATTTCTGAAACAATTCAAACGTACAGCTCTGATACCACTTCCGACATGAAGACAGAAAACTAAACAGCAGTGGCGTTTGCAGGGTTACTGAAGTTGGATTACCTGGTATATACTGTTGTGCTACGTGATTGCTAGCAACACAGCTATGTAAGCATAACATTAGCACAGTGAAGCTGGAGGATGAACACCAACTTTTTTTCCACTCGATAAAAGTTAACGTGAGGGATTCTGGTGGTTAGAGACAAATGCAATCGCATAGCAGGATGCTATACACGGAGCAAACTTCAGCCTGGAGAACAACTGAGATTATTCATCCACAATACCAGGTTAGTTATTAATATACTGCAACAACATGGGAATAGAGCAGCTTCCAGAGAATTCAACATTAATGAATCAATGTTACGGAAATGGAGGAAGCACAGTGTTTGGCTTTCCCCATATTTCAAAAGTGCTTCACCTCTGCTATGACTGTCGCCCGGCATAATTTGCAGATGATAATGGTTGTAGCAGCTGCAATGCTTTCGACCAGAACAGGCGCAGCTTGATGACGTCATCAACATGCGCTATCGCGATAGAGCGGTATGGTCAAAATCTCTATCGTTGGCCAAATCTATATCGTTTCTATCGTATATCGTTTATATTGCCCACCCCTACTCAGTTGGTACTGGTAGGCACAAACCCCACCAGCAGCCTGAACCATTGACGCAAGGCAGGATGGCGTTTATGCCAAATTCTGACCCCACCATGAGTCTTGGACTCGTCAGACTAGGCAAGATTTTCTGTTGTACAATTTTAATAAGCCCATGTGAATTTTAGCCTCAGTTTCCTGTTCTGAGTTGCACCCAGTGTGGTCTTCTGCTGCTGTAGCCCATCTGCTTCAGCATTTATTGTGCATGCGGAGACGCTCTTCTGCATAACCTTTGATTCTAAGGAGTGGTTGTTTGAGTCACTGTTGCCTTCCTGTCAGTTTTAAGCAGTCTGGTCATTCTCCTCTTACATCAGCGAGGCATTTCCACACAGAGAACTTCCACTTACAGGATATTTTGTCTTTTTCACACTCTGTAAACCCAAGAGATGGCTGCGTGGGAAAATCCCAGTAGATAAGGAGTTTCTGGAAAACTCAGACCTGTACATCTGATACCTTGTTCAAAGTCACTTAAATCACCTTTCTTCGCCCATTCTGATGCCCAGTTTGAAATTCAGCAAGGGGTCTTGCCCGTGCCTAAATGCCTAAATGCATGAGTTGCTTCCATGTGACTCGCTGATTAGACATTGAGATTAAAGAGCAGTTGAGCAGATATACCTAATAAAGTGGCTGGATATGCGTTTGTTTAAATTACAAACAACATTTAAAAACATACTGGTGCATTTTTTTAAATATACTAACTGAGATATTACAGGCCAAATACATTATCGAGCAGTATAAATATTGATGTAGTTGTTCATAGATATACGGCATAGTGCTTATTCAAAAAGTTCTGCACACCTGAAGGGGGGAAAAAAGGCAAACCATATCTGATTTGTCATTAGTCTCTGCTCCACTTCTAGTTCTTTTGCTATTTTTAGATTTTTAGCTTCCTGGAAGTGCTGCTGCCCAGTTTTGTGGAAATCAAGTTCAATTTTTACTTTCAGAAAGAGGACAAAAGCAAAAAGCAAATCTGGCGAGCAGGGCAGATGGTGAGCAGAGATTGCATTGTTTTGGGCAACAAAACTGTGCCACCACTGAGATCATTTGCAGCAGATTCAATTCACTTTTATTCATATAGTGCCAGATGACAACAGCAGTCACCTCAAGTAGATGCTGTTCCTCAGACATCTATGGACGTTACAGCAGAACTGCAGCCTTGAATTCCTGACACTGAGGGACAAATTAACAAAGGTTAACAAAAGGACCTGAACTGACGTCTACCTTGAGGGCTTGGAGTTAGTGGGTCATAGGTTGAAGTCCAGCTCTCATTAGCTGCTGATCTTCAATGTGGGCAGACAATTTGACATTTTTTATACTAGAAAGGATTTGATTTAGACAAAGATTTTGCACAACACAACCCTTGACTTGTTTTGCCTCTCATTTTATCAGAAAGTGTTTGTTTGGTTTCAAATAGTGTCATCCTGCTGTTTGAAGTAGAAATTAGATTTGCTGCCTTTTGCAGGCTCTGAAACCTTCGTGTGCAATAGTGGAAGAAGATTTACTGTAAACTGTCACACTTCAGGGGTTTCAGTTCCGTTCAAAGGTCCCGTTACTATAGCGCGTCTGTTTTAATTACGCACTACAGTCCTGTGGTCAAATGAGAGCCAGAGGTTGCTTTCACACCTGGGCCACCCCGTGCTAAAAAACGAAGTGAGATTAACATGTACATAATATTCAAGTGCAATCCGATTTCACTTCTTTCACCTTCAACATTCACACCACGACTTTGGCAGCGTTCTGGTCAAGTCGGGAAGGATTGCTCGGAGGAAGCGAAACAAAAATTTTCTAGGTACGGGGCAGTTCCCCTCCTGATGATTAGCAGATTTTATTAATGCCATTTACTTTGTTGTTGAAACATGTCTTCGAATCCTCCTGATGGACTACTGTGGAGGAGATAAATTAGATTGTGTGGGTTAGGTGGAAGGACAGAAAATCTATTTCCGCAGTACAAATTGAGGTTTGTTGTTTGTTTTTCATGTTTAAAACGTCCACTCTGTGGTTAGGTTTTAAAAGTAGCCTAAAGCGATCATGTATGACGTTTTAAATGTCTATTAAATGTGGAACCATGGGGTAAGTTTGCATCGATATATATGCATCAGTATAAAAAGCTAATTTAAATCTTGTATATTGAAGTGTCAAAACCTTTGCAGACACATGCAGATTCTGTACATAAAACTAAAAATGACTGTGTGTGTGTGTGTGTGTGTGTGTGTGTGTGTGTGTGTGTGTGTGTGTGTGTGCGTGTCTGTGGATTACTTTAATCAAAGCCGACAGACTGGGCACCAGCAGATCTGTGCGCTTTGTCATTTAAGGGGTGTGTGTTTGTGCATTTTTAGCTCCTCTGTCATTAAAGGAGATGAAGGGAGGAAGTTTATCCAAGGCACTCTTAGTGTACCCTGTAGGTGTGCGTGTCTTTAAGGATTGTGCTACGATTTGCTATATGGTTTCCTCATGTATAATGGATGCTGCTTAATGAGCTGATGTTTCATTTAAACGTCTTCATCCGCCCACTCCTTATCTTTAGATTAAAGAGCACGCGCTCAGCTCTTTTGCCCCGATCATTGTTTGCTCTTAACAATCTGACAAAGTCTGTGCTTTGTGTCTTCGAGTCTCGTGTGAAGGAGCCGAAGCCTCAAACACACAAAGACTGAAGTGACTGAGGTTCCTCCAACCTCACTGGTTGTCACATCGAGGAAGTTGTTGCTAGTTGCAGATACTTAAGATAGATTTATCTCAGGTTCTGGATGTACTCGTTACACTCGCTGAGAGTTTAAGTTAAAGCCCGTGGATTTATAAGGCAGTGAGAATCTTATTCAGTATTTGTACAGACGGTTTTGCTAGATGACGAACTGCTAGTGCTGCTGGTTCTGAAGGTAAACTGAATGGCACTTTTCCCCCCATGCTTTCCTGCACCTACTCCATCCCACTACCCCCTGGGAGGTACAGCCTCAGTCTCACATTGTGAGCTAGTAAAAGACTCCTTTGTTGGTTAATGCTTATATTTCTCTTTTATGAAAAAAAATGGACAGTACAGTGCACTGCTTCCCAGGGTGAGTGTTTTCTGCAGCGCTTGGACAGGTGCTGTTCTCATGCACAGGTTAGAAATGAAGCTGCTCTGACTTATTGTATGCACCTCAGTGCCAGGAGGGAAACTGTATGGTGTGTGTGTGTGTGTGTGTGTGTGTGTGTGTGTGTGTGTGTGTGTGTGTGTGTGTGTGTGTGTGTGTGTGTGTGTGTGTGTGTGTGTGTGTGTGTGTGTGTTCTTTCTAAACATCTGTGAGGCAAAGTGTTAGCTGTGCTAAGCTACAGCACATCAGCGTGCAGACTCAGCTCAGTCGTTTTATTTTTATTTTGTTGTTGTTGATGGCAGCCCAGCATCTAATTAGTTAAAAACAGAATATTAATTGAAATCATCCAATCATGCATAGAAATTTGAAGCTGTATTTGGAAGAAAAAAAAAAACATGTAAACACGTAGAAATATAAATCAGCCAGAAGTCTTCGTCCGCAGCAGCTTCCTCGTCCGCCTCTCTCCGTGGGAAGTCCCGAGCGATCCAAGGCAAAATGAGAGTAACACTGCTCTCATGTTAAAAACAGTCCCGGGCCTCTCATAAATCTGTAGCTCTGTCAGGTGCGTTGCATCGAGCGTGTAATTTACACACTCTGCTCCAAGTGGATACTTGTCTTTCGACCAAACCACCGTTCAACACAAGGACCTTTGCAGTGATGTTTTTTGTTTGTTTTTTTAATCTTTGAAACAAAATAGCTTTTATTTTCTGTTATGCAATAGTATATGCGTTGATAAACCTTTCTTGAACCAAAAAGTCAGCCAGACTGTGGCCCTGTTTCTCAGCTGGAAGCGATCCCCCAACTCCAGCACCGGACACAGTAACAACTCTGCTGCTGTGGGAATGCGTCAGTGTTAAACTGGCAGAGGGTTTATTTAGATATCCTCTTCTCTGTAGAGATTGTTTTGTTTTGTTTTTAAGTTAAGTAATCATGAGACAACAAACTGTGATCTAGGCAGTTCAATTTAAGGTTGGGCTTCTCCCTTATTTCCCAAGGGGTCGCCTCAGCAGATAGATCCAGATATTTGATTTGGCAGTTGCCTTTCCCGACAGAATCCATCCATTTATCCTGGCTTGGGTCGAGCACAAGGATTAGACAGGCTTGTAACCCTCTGAGGCTGGGTTTGTGTCTCCTCACAGCCTCAAACCGGGATCTTTTGTATGTAAGGCAACCGTGTTAGCGAGAGTCCAGCCAGTTAAGCTGAATTCAAAGGGTCGATGGAGCGTTTGACGCTAAATGCTGCACAGCAGCTCAGTTTTTGTTACTTTTTGTAAAGCCACAGGCAAAAAATGACAACATGCTTTAACTACTTACTTTAGATATTTGGTATTGAAACTTGAAAGTTGATTGCTCATTGTCTTTCTCACCCCTTCCTCCACCACAGCAAATGGTGATGAGCCTGCGGGTGTCGGAGCTCCAGGTGCTGCTGGGCTACGCCGGGCGCAACAAGCACGGACGCAAGCACGAGCTGCTGACCAAGGCGCTGCATCTGCTGAAAGCCGGCTGCAGCCCCGCCGTGCACATGAAGATCAAAGAGCTCTACCGAAGACGTTTCCCGGCCAAAATGGTCTCTCACTCAGAGCTGGCCTTGCCTGGGCCGCACCACCCGGCCACAGCTGGAGTGGTCGGGGGAGGGGGCGCGGCGCTGCCTGCTGGCCTGACGCAGCTGGCTTACGAGGGTCACGCCGGTCACGGTGGAGCCCCATCGCCTGCTGCGTTACTGCCGCTCTCGCTACTCGGCCCTGGGAAACACGAGCTGACCGGGCTGACGCACCACCTGCCCTCCTCAGCGACACTGCATCCGGTGCATCCAGATGTTAAGCTCCAGAGGCTGCCCTTCTACGACATGCTGGACGAACTCATCAAGCCCACGAGTCTAGGTGAGGACATGTGTACGTGTGGTTTTTGTGTGACACGTGAATGCAACATGAATCAAATAATACGTATTAATTTATTATATGTTTTTATTTTTGTATCAGCTGACAATATGAAAGCAAACCTTTTAGAATCTACAGGAGCAGTTTAAAGTGGCCCTCCACTTTATTGTTTTGGCTCAAACATTCAGGCATCTGTTTTCAACAAACAAAGCCCTGTAAATCCACTGTACACAGGCGGCTCAGCTCTAAATAACAGGCAAACCAAACTGGTAACTAGCTGGGGAGATGGTAAAGCATTCAGCAGCCCAGTGAACCAGTTACTACTCTCAGTAGCTGGTAGAGACCACAGAAAGCTTATGGAAGATGAACATAGCCACTATTTACGTCATTAGTTTATGGGGTCATGAGTTCAGCATTTTGGCTGAAATCATCCTTTGTGGGTGGATCCAGCTGACAAATCAAATGTGGTATACAAATAAAGTTGTATTGTAAATCACGGTCAAAGCACGGCCATACAATAGTGAAAATCATACCCTGCTTTATTAAATTTACAAAGTGAGCTTGAATTAAGCTGCTGCTGAATTAAGACTTAAAAACCAGCGACTGACAATGAACTCATCAGGCTCCAGAGTTCATACATGGTGTACAGCATGATTTAGCAGTGTTAATTTCATTGATCGATAGGTTTTAATCATAGGTTTCATCGACAACTTTCTTTTTTGTGACAAAAACAAGATAACAACTAGATAAAACTAAGCACGAGGATAAAAACATACGATGAAATGTATTGATGCCTTTGTCAACAAAGAAAAACAACGTCTCCTCTGGGGGGAAGTTGTTTGGAAAGGCAGGACCAGTTTAGAAATGATCCAATCACACTTGATGTCAAGGAAAATAAGACACTTTGTAAACCATGTGGAGCAAACAAAGAACACAGGTTTAATGCACTTCCTCACACTTTACCTTTTTAGACCTGGAGGCCACACCCATCTTTGATATACAGTCCATAATCAAGACCACAAGTAAAGCACCTATTTGCTGAGAGGTTTGCCATGGAGTCTTAAATGTTGATGATACTATATAGATGAAAACACTGACTGGTGACTAACACGAGATAAAAAAAGAAAAATAGATGCACACACATTTACTGGCCACCTGACCAGTACAGGGTTGGAGCTCTTTTTGCCTTCAGAACTGCCTCAATGCATAGAATTACTGCCATGTGATCGGCTGGTGGGATATTTGAGTTTACAAGCATTTAAACGGGCATACCCAATGATAAAATATGTGTTGAATGTGTGCGGCTGTATAAATGTCAGTCCAGTTCTCTTTATTATTATTATATTGTCATATAGGCCACTCTGTTGGAATTTGTGTCAGGTGGCTCGAGCGACGCTGCCACATTATGAATTGCGCTTCTATTCATTTTGTACATTTATATTTCTAACTGTGGCAGTAATGTGGATATAAACAATCAATATCAACACCGCAGCGATGTATGCCGGCCACACTGTGTTTGCTCAGCCGAGCCGTTGCTCTGTTGCACTGCTGTGAAAACCGTCCTGCACACGGCGCGCTTCACACCGTCACATCTCAGGCTTCCTAACAAAACTCAGCTTGTTTGCCATGTGGCGACACGCAGCTCTCGTGAGCGCTGAGGATCCTTAACGTGTAAGAAAGCTTCGAATCAAATCTTTTTGTTCTCAGTTTGCATAGCAGCTAATTCTGTGCACAGAGGAGATCACAGTGGTGGAATAAGTATGCAAGCTTGGAAATGAATCATTCTGAAGGATTATTTACAGATGTAGCGGACAGCAACATTCCTATTCGGCTTCATCGGGGCTGTGCTGGTGTGGCTTGATCACTTCTTTGTTGACACTGGCTGCGATAACAAACCTGCCAACTGTCAGAATTTGAATCAGATTTGGCTAAATTGTGGTGTGTGTTTGTGTGTCTGTGTGACATTATAAGATGGCTCTCTTAGATTAGTAAGTAAAGTACAAGTTCATTAGTCACTTATGTAAAATAATATTTATTTCAACTGTGACAGAAAACAAAACCGCTTTTTTAAGCCCTTCAGGTTCAAATATCCAGAATGTTCTCTTGAAGGTCCAACATTGATAATGCCCAGTGTTATGTGCCATGTCGTCCCTTTAATTCTCTACATACCCAACTTTTAATCTCGCCTTTATCTCGCTTAGATTTGTCGTTGCATTACATCTACATCCAGCACCCAGTCTGCACTTAGCATAATAAGACTCTTTGGGCTCTGGGATATATTGCAAATATATGGAAATGTCTAGATTTTCCTACATTAGCATTTTAATGGAGTAGAAGACCATCTCGTGATTAATTTGCCTGCAGATGCATGCACAAACAGCGAGCCTGCAGCTCTATCATCTCACTCTCCCTCTTCTTCCCTCTCGCTTCCTCACTCGATCCATTTCCTGCACACGCCTCATCCCTCTCCTCCCGCTCTGTGTCCCTCTCCGTCTTCTGTCGCCGCTGCCGTCCTCGGTCAAAATTTGCATGCAGAGTGATGAAATCGCACAGGCCTACACCTGTGCCACACACCCTCCCTCCATTCGACTCCGAATCGTACGTTCACATTGCTCTCGCGCACAGACTGCTTTCGAAAGAACACAAACATCTTTTCCAATAAATAATAAATGCTCAGTCCCTCATTGTTCTGGGGGAAACGGAGAGAGACAAAAGCCTGAGTGATAGGAGGAGAAACCCGGAGGAGGGTCTCTGGCATCGTTAGGTGAAGCTGAAGATTTGAATTTGCCTCCGAAAGTGAAACTAAGCTGCAGCTTTGAGGTGACGACCCTCTTTGTAATAATCGGAGGCAGAAAGGAAAGCAATTGATTCATTTTAATTGCCCTCTCACTGGAGGATCTCTGATTCTTGCTGGGAGAATTTCTTTAATTTTTTTTCCCCCCTCGTGCCTTGAGACAGCCTTTCCCTCCTCACTCACTGATCACACTCTTCCACATAATCTCCCTCCTCTCCGCTTGTGTACTCCTCTCTGATCTGCTGATTACTGCTCGCTCCCTCTCTCTTTCCTATTGTTGCTGCGTCTCCTCTCCTCTCGCCTCGCCTCCCATTCCCTCTCATTTTTTTTCCTCCCTTCCCCCACTTGTTTGCTTGCTTCTTCTGCTTTGCCAGATTTTTTTTTTTTTTTTTTTGGCCATTTATGTGCTCAACCAGGATTCTGACAGTTTTTGGTTTTTTGGTTTTGTTTTTTACAAGAGCACATGTGCAGACAGACTTAAGACAGTAGAGTGAAAGGCAGGATTTTTACTCATTTGCTATGTACTTGTTTCTAAAGTTTGAATGAGTCTATTGTCATAGCCAGGGTTGAGGTTTTTAGGAAGTTCAGACACAGTTTATATATATATATTTTTTTACCACGAGTGAAACCAAGATTAAATTGCACAAAATTGCAATAATGCACTAAAAAATACAGAAAATGATGAGCTAGTTCTTATGGGGAAACCAAACAGGCAAATAGAAGAGTAAACGGGGAAGGAAAAGCACAACAAATGTCTTAAAATAATACCAGAGATATGACCAATTGCTCATTTGAGTACCACCACAACCTCCTGTGTCCTAGCTGATGTGCTGGAAGCACCACAAATCATGTCCATGTACAAAAATAACCGATAAAAATATTGTCACTATTATCAAAGTGCCTCGATAAATTTCCCCGATTATGTTTTTCTTCAAACTGCCTCCAGACTATGTGGCAGCTGTTTTTTTGTGTTAATATGCAGCAGACTGATTAAATAACTTGCAGATCTCGATTCTTTTTAAGCATTTCTTAAAAAAAAAAAAAGAATTTAAAAAATTGATGCTGCTCTTTCTCTGTCTCCATCTGCGACTGCTCCAACAAAGTCACCTCTTCCACTAGAATTAATTAAACTTGTTGGCTTCCCTTCATTTTTTAGCAACTTTTGGACGCTTTAAGGCAGCAATTTATTTTTGACTTTCCATGGGATGTGTGCTATTTTCAAATTTAAGTCTTAAGTTTTAGCAGGCAGTGGGGGTTGTTTCGAATTCTTCTGGCTTTCTTTTGAAGTTTAAAACTGGATTTAAGGAATTACGCATTTGCAGCACTCATCTCATCCTATATGGAAGTATATAACACCATAAACGTCATGTTTCTGACGAAGCTTGATTTCAGAAACAGTTTATATGCGTAGCGAGATGGAGACGGTGCTGCCTTACGCTCCATAACTAAATCTCTCTTTGCAAAATCAGTCCAAATGCTAAAAACTCTGCTGCAGTCGAATATGTATCCCTAATAAGATTAAAATATGACATCCGTGGTTCACGCATACGGGAGAGAGACTGGTGAGGAATATGGCAGCCGATCAGCTACATAACTACGTTCGGCTCTACAGTATCCGAGGAACTGCGGTGCGTGTCGACGTCTTCTCCGATTTCCGGCCTTAACCTGATTTCTTTCACTAACCGGGTTTCTTGTGCGCATGTAAATGTAGTTATTATCACGCTCTCGCCATTCTCTCCCCTCCTTCGGCCTCACTCCTTATCGTTTCACCCGGAGCCCCCACCCTCCCTCCTGTGCAGCTTTGTGCTCTCTGCTGACTCTTGTCAGCGTGGAGAATAAAGGTTGGTTGGCCCACAGTGTAGGCTTGAGAGCCTACTGGTCAACACTGAGGCTTGCACCAGCATCTCCCATCTTACCCCACTGGTTGTGCTCCATCATTGACCGTGCTGCGCAGAGAACTATACATCACAGCTCATTATGGATATCATAGCACATGCATTATACATGATTTAATTACCATATCTTCGGGAAAAAAAGGGATGCAAGCCTATTCCGCGTTTGATGAGGACTTTGTGCATAATGGTTTGTTACATGAGAAGATTGCTGTAGAGGAAAAGCATGTGGAAAAAAATATCTAATAAGATTTTTTTTTGTGTTTTTTTTCTTTTGGATGGCTTCCTTTAGAAATGAGTCAGCCCATGATTATATCTTTGCATACTGAATCCTGAAACCCCCTTTGGAAAACTTGTTTTATTGTTAAGATTATTTTTTTATTATCTGTTAGGTGGTCGCTGTCATACTTACCTTCAGTGCATTTTCTAAGGTCACGAGGGGAAGGGGGAAAAAAAGTCAACCTTCAGCATTGCACACAGTTCAGCAGGACTCCAGGTGCCAGGACATGAATCACGTCTGCATGGTGCCATCTGCCTGTCAATTAAAGTGGCAATAGACAACTCCCCAGAGCTCTCTCCTTCGAGTGAATGCCCGTCCAACATTCCCTCTTTTTCTCCTCCTCATCACCTTCTTTGCTTCCTCCAGCAACAGGACTTTTTTTTTTTTTTTTTTTGTCTTATAACTCTACTGGCGGAGAGAGTTTCCAGAATCAACCATTTCAGCTACCTACGGAAAGCTACAAATTCTAAGGAAAATTAAATCACTGTTCTCTTCCTGGTTTGATTGTGCAACTGAGCCCCCATTTTCCGGCAAGATTTTTGTGCCCAGCGGCAGTCAGGGTCACACAGTAAAGTGAAACCGATCATTATTCTACAGCCACTGCATTGTGCATTCAACATTTCCTGCAACCCATCACGCCTATCATCATACTGATGAGACCAATTTAAACCGTGGATAATGATGGATAATGAACTCTATACTTAAACAGTTACTTCTTTACCAAAAACGATTCAGCACATTTTGAAGGATGGAAGGGTCTAATACATGTTTACGCAGTTTATTCATCTGCGTGTACAATGCTGTGCAAGTCTTGAGGCACCCCTTTTGCTTCTAAGCAACCAGACTTTCTTGTAATTTTTTTAAGTGCTGTTGAGTTATAGCGCTTCAGGCTTTCTAGAGGTTTTTCTTTAGACATTGGCTGCTTCTTCACTCATTTTTACTTGGTATATCTCAGCATGGTGTACAGTATGTAAGTATGCCAAATTGTCAAATTACACAAGAAGTGAACTGAAAATCGCTGGCAGCCGGTCTTATGAAGTGATGAATCCATCAGCCTACCTGACCTCTTCTATGCAAGGAAGAGGTCTGGAGAGAGGTACAACAGTGAGTGTCTATAGCAGGGGTGTTTAACTCCAGGCCTGAAGGGGTTTTAGATGTGTGTTGATCCAACACAGCTGATTTAAATGGCTAATTTACCTCCTCAACATGTCTTGAAGTTCTCCAGAGGCCTGGTAATGAACTAATCATTTGATTCAGGAGTGTTCACTCAGGGTGATATCTAAAACCTGCATGACACCGGCCCTTGAGGCCTGGAGTTGGACACCCCTGGTCTATAGCCATCTGTAAAACATGGTGGAGGCTCTGTCCTGGTTTAGGGCTGTCTGTCAGATTTCAATCCACCATGCAGTACCATCTGGAAAGTGTTAGATTGGCAACTGCTTTTGCACAGTACTGTAGTTTTCTTGGTTTTATCTGACTCATCCTGTAAAATGCCTTATCCTCTAACTTTCTGTTAGAGAGGAGCTTTTAGATGCACATACCTACAGTATGTATAGTGGAAATGGAAAAAACAGTTTCTTTGCTTTAAAGTTGTTTTGTCAGTATCTTCTTTAGTAACGGTAATGGCATTTAGATAACTAGCATTGCTCAGTATGTCATGTTTATGGTGATAGTTGATATTATGCAGCTTTGGAGGCTTTTTAAAAGCCACAAAATGATTGAATGTAGTAACTGCGCATGTTTACAGAGTTTTTAAACATTACCTACATTCCAGTACCTACATTCATTTTTGTTCCTTCTTCTGTATTTAGATTATCATAATCTTCACATATAACGCAAAGTAGTGTGGCATAAATACAGCCACAGAAAAGTTGATTTGTTCCTGCATTCAGGTTGCAGTGTGCAAGTAAGGGCTGCTCATTGTTTTATTGCTTTTTTCTCCCCTTTATATTGAGTCTCAGTTTGTCAGTAAATGGACTGTGATGTATATGAGAATGCATTTGTATAAAATAAGAGAAAGGAATTTTATGTAGTGGAGGTTTTTAAGCATATGGATAGGTATGTCATAGCAGCATTGCTGGTATTTTTAGACTTACTCGCAATGCCGCATTCCTCCAAACCTCTGAGACTGCAGTCATACCTTTTACCTTAGGTGGTAGCAACAATATTTGAGCAATCCCTGCAACAATCACCCAGTAATGCACAGCACCATGTTCACACAGTTCTTGTTTCTTTAGAAACGTCTACTGAAATGTTGAATTTCTGCTTTTTTCTGATAAGATTCTCCCAAAAATATTTCAGTTTTAGCCTGACACATTAAGTGTTTTTGGCTTTGTTTAGTGTGCTGTTAAGCAGTATATAGCACTACATTGTGACTGTAGCCTTGAGACACTTCTATTTTTCCAGTGCTAAAGTCCTTTTAGTCCTTTCCTTTTTTTCCAATGCCATATGTGTTCCAAGTATATGGATCCATCTGCTTTGGCGACCCTTGCGAATAAAGCAGTTTTATGAAATCCCAGTTTTAATTTTGGTAAGAGCTGGTGGGAAGCACCAAGGGAAGACAAGTACTCTATCACAGCGGCTGTTTGATGTGTGGTATTTTATAATTTAGTCACTAACCAAAAAATGAAAAGAAAACATCTGGGTAGTGTACGTCATTAGAGACTCAAATGTCACAACATTTATTTTCATCCACAGATGCATGAATTTTTCACCAAGATCTTGTGTTGTTGTAGTGCTGCGTAAAGCCTTCTCCCGCACATCCCAAAGGTTCTGAGTGATGTTAAGGTTTGGAATCTATCCATGTGTGAAAATGATGTCATGCTTCCTGAACAACACTTTCGCAATTTGATCCTGATGAATCCTGGCATTGTCATCTTGAAATCCGTCTGTGACATTAACATTTACTGATGGAAAGAACCTGGTCATTCAGTATATTCAGGTAGTCAGCTGACCTCATTTTTGGACACATAACTTTGCTGAAGCTAGACGTGACCATTGGAAGCAACCCCAGACCTTAACATTGCCCTCACAGGCTTGTATAGTAGGCACTAGGCATGATGGGTGCATCACTTCATCCGCTTGTCTCTTCTTACCCTGATGCGTCCATCACTCTGCAACAGGGGAAGTCTGTGCTCGTCAGACCACATGACCTTTTTCCTTGCACTGGAGTCCAAGCTTTCTGCTCTCTTGCAAACTGAATCTTTGTATTCTGATTAGCTTCACTGATAAGTGGATTTCACGTCACCGCTGTTTAATCCCAGTCCCTTGAGTTCTCTTTGCATTGTGCATGAGAAAATGCTCTTACTTTCAATATTAACCATGGCTGTGATTTATACTATTTATTATTGTTAATATTAATCTGGGTATCTTTTCCACAATGTGTTGTTTTTGTTTTTTTTTTGTCCTGTCTTCCTCCCCTCAACACCAACCGGTTGTTGCAAATGACCGCCTCTCCACGAGCCTTGTTCTGGGGGAGGTTTCTTCCTGTTAAAAGGGAGGGTTTCTTTTTCCCACTGTCGCCTAGTGCTTGCTCACAGGGGGTCTTCTGATATGATGTGACTTCACCAAATGTTTAAGACGATCTTTCTCTCAGACATTTCTTCTCCAAGATAGTGGTTCACCACTATCCTTATGGATTTTAATAATCCGTTAACCTTAATCCAGTTTTATTACTATCAGCAATCTCCTGAGTTGATTTCTTTGCTTGATGCTAGTCAATAATTTGTCCCTTCAGAAGGGAATGACATGTTTTCCAAAACCATAGGATGTTTCTTCTAACACAGTTCAAGAAATGATGAAAAGCTGCTCACTGCATCAGTTCGGGGGAAATGACCTGTAGCCAGGTCAAACATATTATTCTCTGCAGTGATTATCCAATAGAAGGCTCTTGTTAGCTTGTTGGCTTCATGTTTTTGTGTTTCACACAGGATTTGTATGTTCCTTGATTGGCTCCTTTTTAATATCTTAATAAACTGATGGTACCGTTTTAAAGTGAAAAACTTCCTTCAAATCAGATGCCTTCATGTCTGTTAAAAGATTTAATTTTGAAACATCAGTAGAAAGTGCTGAGTTTAGTCCCTACGAAAGAAAGTTTGAAAGCACAGAGAGTTATACAACTTGAATTTAATAAAATCTGAATGAAACACTTGATGTCTGCAAATCAGTGCGTTCAGGTTCTCGTCACAGTTATCCGCCCTACTGGAGTGTCCTCGAGCCAGCACATTTAATCGCCACAAATCAAATGGTCCGTACGTCTTGTTTCTGCTAAGCAAATCAAGAACTCTAAGAATCAGTAAAGATACTGTATCACACACACTATCAGCTATACGTGGAAGAATATGGCGGCAATGTTCCAAAACATCCAAGAAGCACGAGCCGACCTCGTCGCCCAGCATCAAAACACAACCGGAGATTTGCCAGCTCGTACTCTGACCTCTGTGTGATCCCGTGCGAAATCTTTATCTCTCTGTAAACAACTCAGACTTCTCACAGCGAACGAACATCAACAAAAGGAGCCTTGGCTGCGCTCGGCTATAAACACGCAGCAGAAAATGGCTTCCATCTCTCAGAGCCTATTAAAGCAGCATTATTTTCCTCTTCTGTCTGAGTTGGTGCATCATCATCTCGACAAACTGCCTGATTAGACAGACCCAACTCATAAGAAACCTAAACATCTGTAGCTTTGCTCTTCTCCTCTTCTTCTTCTTTTTTTAAGCTGGTCTCAGAGAGGAGGAACAGTGTCGTATCTTTGGGTGTCTTTGATTCTATACTAACATGGGCGTGGTGCGTGATGGCAAGAGGCCAAGCTCTGAAAACACAGCAGCACGCGTGCTCCAGTGTGTACGCTGACAAGGATTGCAGGACCAGAAAGAAACTTTAATGCCAGCCTGAGCAGTGCTGTGTGCACACTGGAATGCTTAAATGAGCCCTGTCAGTATGTAACTTTACAACATGTGGATAATAAAAGGTAATAACTGCAGGGGGGGGGGGGGGGGGGGGGGGGGGGGGGGGGGGGCAAGAAACACTTCTGGAAAGTTGTCATTGTGCATGAATGTGAGTGTGACATTTAGAGCCGACCTTTTTGTCACCGATCGTTCTGGCGTTGTAGTTTGAGTGGCGCTGGAAGGATTTTTGTCTTTGTTCTGTCTGTGAACGCTGCTGCATGTTGTGTTTGTGCACGCACATGTGGCACTGCCTTTGATTCTGTGTGCGCGGTGCGCCCGTGCATGCGGTGCACCAGAAAAAAAGTAGCAAGGCCACTAACAAGTTAATAAACTCCAGCTGGGCTTTGTTGTGCTGAAGAGTGGCTATGAAGCTCGAGCACATTCTCTGATGTTTAGCTCACATTTCTTCTTTTCAAAGCAGAGCCGAACCCAGATTTTACGTTTTCTTGCTGTAAAGAGCCTGGTAATAGTTACACCCCTATTTTTAATGTGAAATATAATTTATTTAATTCACTCTATTTTATCAGCTGCCAATTTTAACACCTTTTTAGACGTTGATTTCAGTTGTTATGAGCCTGCTGAATGGCAGTTATCTCTTGGTATCAATCCCAAGTAGGTGGCCTCCGCTTTCAACTAGTGGGTAGTTTTACCTCATTCTGCCCTTGTGAGTGGAGGTTCACGGGTTAAAACGGCATTAAAAGTGGCTGACGTATAATCGAGCCAGCTCTCAACCACAACAGATGAATTTGCCACCAAAAGCGAGCGAACTCTTGTTTTTACTCAGTCTTTAGCTTTGTTTTGGAACAAAAGGTTAGACGTCGGCACTTCCTTTATTTAACCCACTATTTACCATGTAAAGAGTGTACATTTGCTAGCTTAGCACAGCACTTATGAGCAGAGATTATACACGGACAGTAGACGCCTGTGTTGCTCTCTGTTTATCTCTCATTACAATGGATGGTAGAGGCTTACCGAGCCAGCTCGAAGGTAGAGGGGAGTGCGCCTACTGGCAATATGTGTTGTACTGATAACAACTGATAACAGCCATTAAATGGGCTGATAACAGCTAAATCACATGGTTTAAAACAGATGTGGTCACACTGGAACATAAATTTAGTTCAAACATAAATATGTCAGCTGCAAAACTTTTTTTCTTTCTTCACAGTTGCGTGCTTGTCGAAAGGTTTACAGTCGTTTCCTTTTTGGGAAGGCTGGCGTGTGGGAATCCCAACCCAGTCACATCCCCTTTTCACCTCCCTTTAGAGCTCATTAATCAGATAACCTATGTATTTTTAGAGACCAGTATGTATGTGCATATTCATTGTTGTGGGCACTGTGCACACTCCAACAGTGGCTAAGTAGTTGTTAGTTATTTTGGATCTCCTTTAACCTTTGCTGTTTTTGTCCACCGCATTTATATTAATAAGTGCACAACAAAATATTAGAGCAAATTCTTAATATAGCCGCTGCAGTTCAGGCGCAGTAGAAACTAGGTCTACAGCTAGGTTAGTGTCATTTCAGCCTCTTCTGTTATTAGGCATGCACGGGGAAAAAATAGAAATACATCTCTGAGTGATTCTATATACTCAGAAAAACTGCAGCTGACTGTATATTTTGGTTCCCGCTTGGTTTATTTCCTCTGTACTGTCAACATCAACCTATTGGAGGTCATTCTCCCATCTGTCACTCCTCCCACCATCTGCCTTAGATACAGTTTACAGTTTAGAAACAGTTTAAAATGCAGCGCAGTGCCAGGTACAGCGAGGGTCTCAAACCGCGTACCATGAAGGACAGAGAGTCTGCAGGTTTTTCTACCAAGTTTGCCTTCAGAAGTGCTGAACTGATTTCAAAAGCTCGACATTAAGCACACAGTCCATCACAAACTGCAAAAAATCCTTTAGCCTGTGCTATCTGCAATACCCTTGTTAGACCTTTAGATATTTCACCTCAGCTGTCCCCCTCTCTTCTTCTGCATTTACTCAGAATAATCTCCTGGTGCTCTGAGACACATGGTTGGAGATTTGTATTAATAGAAGCTTTTATTTATTTATTGTGATTATGCTTGCGCCTCAAAATTAATGTCCCGGTGATTTATTTATGTTTATTAAGCACCATTAGTCAGAAATGAGATTTCATGCTATGCCGGGAACTGTAATTCCAGCTCTTGATCATTGCTCTTTGTTGCTTCTTTCAGTGAGAATAAGTAGAAGCTCAGTTTATAGAAATTCTACTGCATATGATGTAGTCAATTTTATGAGCTTATAACTTTTGCTAAACAGCAGCCTCTGTCGCTTTAAGGGGTAATTAGAGGATGCTGTTGTATGAAATTCTGTTAGGCTCTGAGTCCACTCTGCAAACAAATATAAAATCTCATTTTAAATATAAACCAGCAGTTGTACTGTCCACCCATGTCAAGCCAGCATACACCTAATCTTGCTATCAAGACCAAAAGCATCTGAACCAACAGGAGCCGGCTGACTGGCATTAAAGTTAAGAGTCTTTGCTCTGCTGAAGTAGAAAATCTTACTCAGTCTAGCATAATTGCATGTAACTTTGACCTGCTGAGTTACAAATAAAGGTTGAGGGTTTTGATTAACCACCAGGTTACATATTGACAGACCCACCATGCCAGCGACTTGCTGTCATGTGAAAAGGAGACTTTTCACTGCAGTCCTTTGAAATCCCAAGTCCACCCTTACTCACTCCATCGGAATTAAGAGGGTCAGTAACTGATCATCAGCAAGTGTGAGCACCTCTATGAAAGCAGATATTTTGGCATTTTACAGTTTATTACGAGTGTACATCCCAGGAACTTCATCTCAAGGTCACACACTGAGCAGTACAGTACGTCAAAAGCAATTTCAAAGCATGGTAGTGGAGGGGTGATGATTTGGGTTCATTTTAAAGCTACAGGACCATCTGAGCACCTTACAGTCATTGAGTCAAGTCCTCTATATGCCAAACTGTTTGTCCACTGTCCCAGCTGTCATTAGGGAATCCGACACATGGCTAACACATTAAGACAACCATTCACACTCGCATTCACACCTATGGCCCATTTAGAATCACCAGTTAACATTGCCCATTGCTTCTCTTTGGACTGTGGGAGGAAGCCATAACCCACAGAAACACAGCAGAAAATGCAGACTCTGCACAAAATGCAAACTCAGGACCTTCTTGCTTGCAAAAGCGCTAACCACAGAAGACTGTGTCACTCTAGTATTCTAGTCAAATCTGAAGCCATCTGTTTGACAGCTAAAGCTTGGCTGAAATTGGGTCATGTAACAGGCCAGTGATCTCAAGTACAGCAGAGAACAGAATGGCTGAAAAAGAAAAGAATCAAGGTGTCCAAGTCCAGATCCTCAACCTAGTGCTGAAATGTCGAGGTGGGACCGAAAGCTGTGCATAAATAAATGTTTACATACGTCACTGAACTGAATAGTAAGCCAAAATTCCTCCCCAGTGATGTTAGAGACTGATAAAGTCTCACAGAAAATAATTTCTTTGAAATATTGCTGCTGAAGCTGGTTTTGCAAGCTATTGAATCATTGGTTATATTTAGTTTGTCCCAAGTACTAAACAGACTTCTGTGAAAAGATTTTTCCCACTTACATGTATATTATTAGAATATCTGCCAATAACTGGGCTGCAATCAGAAGTAAAAATATGATTTTAAAAAAGATTGATTTATTTATATCTTTTGCCTTCCTTACATGAGTGATCGCAACAGCAGATATCAGTGGACCAAACTGCTGCATCACCACAGTAACAAATCTCTGAGTTTGTTTTAAGCAGCTGTTTTGCTTCTTATTCTTGTTCTTCTGTAAACAATGAAGAGAAGTCTGCATAGTTTAGTGGGATTTAGCGCCTCCTGGAGGTAGCGTTTTGTACTTTTGGTGAAACTCGGGCTAACCGTTTCCCCTGTTTCCAGTGAGATATTAGATTTTCCTTTATTTTTTGTTAATAAATCAACTGTATTTGTTCTGTGTAACATCCATAGATGTGTTGCTTTTGATTTTCAGTAAAAACAAAGTAAAGAAACCCAGTTGTGGCTAGCGCTAGGCTAGGCTCATCAGAGCCCTTGACTAAATCAGAGTCCTGTCAGCAGGAGTTTGGAATAGTTCTGACAAGTGCTTAGTGGGCAGTTGGATTGTGTGCTGATAACATTACAGACTTGTTTTTTTGTTTTTGTTTTTTTAACTTATTACCTTGTAAAAATGCATCTCAAACTTCCGCGCTGTGCTATATCTCCATGGTGCAGCTAGCATATGTTGCTAAAGATCTGCATTATCAGGATCATTGGAGTGAACGGAGATGACGCGACTCTTCCATTCATCGGCTCTGGGCTCCATGTGCTGTGTTAATGGTAGTTTCTAGGTTACCAAGGAAACAGGAGAGTGATGAGATATGGCACAACACGTGTCTTGGCAGCAGTGCCCACTATAATACCAAAAGTTGACCGTTGTAGATTTAAATGAGAAATATGATCTGTGGCAAGAAGACTAAGTTTAGTTTCAAACTGCTACTTTTAATTTTGTGTATAAGCAGGACAGAAATCCCAAGGAAGATTAATGGTAAAGGGCTAATGAGGAGCTTGCATCTGCTTTCAGATATACATATATATATATTTTTTGCTACTTTAGAGCAGTTAAAGTTGATGTCAAACACTGTGCTTGGGTAAAAATACAGCCTTGTGTTAGTGAGAGTGAGGAAGACATCAATCAAAGGCCATTTCGACCTCTTTCATATCTCTCCCAACCACTCACTTTGAAACACCAGAAACAAATCCAGCACCAGTGAGAGAGAGAGAGAGGAAGTTATAGAGTGATAGGAGATAGGAAGAGCAAGAGTGAGGGAGTGAGAGAGCTTTTTCTATTTATAACCTGTGTGCCCGGAGAGGAGGGAGATGGTTGTTCGAAAGCACACTCGCGCATGATTTTGTTCCGCAGTGCACAGGCTGCTGCTTAAAACACACAGGAACATACAGCAAACACTGCACATGTCAAACAAATTATATACCACGCTGGTGATGAGACGGGTCATTACTGGGAAATTTAATGGCTGTTTGGTATGCCGAGAGGAGGTACATGATTGGTCCAGTAATCATCCATAGGAACTGTACTGCCACCCCCCCTGTCACACACTCACACGCCGTATATGGAAAGCATTTTTGTGTTCTTAAAGCTGGTGTGTGCGTGTGTACAGAGACTCATTTTAACTCACACACTAACAGTTCAGCATTATTTTATGTAGCTAAAGCAACAACTCCTCCTCGCTCCTCACTTACACAACCTGCAGACCAAAACATTCCCACTGAGATTTATCTGTTTCACAACATCCACGCAAAGGGAGTAAAACATCAACAGTGTTTTAACACTGATTATAGTGGTCTGCGTAAGGAAAACTTGTAATGAAGATTTTTTTTAAGAAAATCTTTTTCAGTGGAGATTTTAGTTGCTTTCATTTTTCAGTTTCATTCGAACTAAGAAGTTCCTCACCTGTTCTACATCTCAGCTGGAATTTTTTTTAAATATGTTTTTTTCTTGTTTTTTTTTTTACCTTTTTGTTCAACTCAACCCAATTTAAAGTGTAGTTTGATTTCATGTGTGTACAGAACACATGAATACAGGTGTAGTAGGTTCAGTGATTTATTGAAACATGCAGGCGTGACACGGGAATGCAACATATAGATAAAAATTGACTTTGCACAGTCAGTCAGGGGGCGACTGTGGTTCAGGGGGTTGGGAAGCTCATCTTGTAACCGGAAGGTTGCCGGTTCGATCCCCTGCTCTCTCTGTCTTGGTCGTTGTGTCCTTGGACAAGACACTTCACCTACCGCCTACTGGTGATGGCCAGAGGGGTTTCTGTCAGTCTGCCCCAGGGCAGCTGTGGCTACAACTGTAGCTTGCCAGTGTGTGAATGTGAGAGTGAATGAATAGTTTAATTGTAAAGCGCTTTGAGGGTCTCAAAAAGCGCTATATAAAATGCAATCCATTATTATTCTAACTTTATGGTTCAACACAGCCTTAGGAAGCTGTCTAAGTAGTCTTCAGGAATAGTTCTCCAGGCTTCTTGAAGGACATTCAAAGCTCTTCTTTGGATGTTGGCTGCCTTTTTTTCCTATTCTCTGTTAAGATTATCTTCAGTAAAATCGAGGTCCGGACTCTGGGGAGGCCAATCCATGATCGTTCTTTAAACCAAGTGCAGATGTATCCCACATGTCCCTTGTCAGGTCTTTGCTGAATGTTTGTATTTCTTAACAACAACATTCAGATCAGTTTTCTCAAATATATAGAACGCACTGCACACCATACTGAGAGATGCCATCCTCAGAAGCACAACATAAAGAAACGAGACTTTTGCACAGTACTGAATACAATACTTAAATGTCTGTAACTCCCATACCACATTTTTTATGAACCACGGGGCTTTTATCTTGCCAAACAAAAGACTTGAAGGTAGTGTCAAAGGTGAGCTCCCAAAGATGTGAGAGTATAAATATTAGTGCAAACAAGGACCTGAGAAACTGTCACGTTTGGAGTTTCACTACGACCTCTGTGGCTGCTATTTTTTGTGTAGTTGCAGTTTAAAACGTAATAACCCTAAAATGATCATTTGCTATTTTTACATTTCCATCTGAAATCATCAAACGACCATGTTCAAACATATTAATGAATTTTTCACAGGGATGATAGAATATATAAACCTTTTTTTAAACCCCTGAACTGCCTCTGGTTCGATGGGATACCCATCCGTGCCAAGAGAAACTAACTGTCGGTGTCTGTCTTTCACTTTATGACAGAAGATATTTAAGCAAGTTTCCTGAGAAGCTGAAACATCCTTAAAGTCCAAATGCAAAACAGGGCTCGGTTTGAACCTTCGTGACTCGTAGTTTCATGTTGACCTCCTACACAAATCCAGCTCAAACTTTTCTCGAGCTCGCACCTGTGGGTGGGCCTATAAATAGCACGCGCACATTTTCTCCTTCGTTTTCACCTTAGTGTGAGGTCTGGTTTTGGCGTCCAGGTGTTTCTCAGTTAGTCATTTCATGCGTGCGAGCCCTGCCTGATAATGCAGATGTTTATGAAGGAGAGCCCCTCTGCTACACAGCTGTGCACATATTTCCTCACCTGCTTCATGTATGGGGCATGTTATTTGTTCAGACGTTGTTTTTTATTATATTTATGTCTGAGGGTTAAAAAGTAGATGCATGTAATGTGAGAAAGCAGGCACGATTAATTCAGGTTTATATGTAATGTCCTCAACTATTAAACATGTCCTCTCCCGCTTTCTCTCTGTCTCTCTGCAGCGTCAGACAACAGCCAGCGGTTTCAGGAGACATGTTTCGCCTTCGCTTTAACGCCGCAGCAAGTTCAGCAGATCAGCAGCTCAATGTAAAATTTAACGCCGCTCCGTCAACGCAGGATGCTGAGTTGTTCATGAATAATTCAGAAATGTACAGGGTTTGCGCGGCTGCGCATTGATAAATGTGTTTCTGCTCTCAAAGGGACATCTCGGGGACCAAATGTGACTTCTCAGTTCAGGTTCAGTTGCGGTTTTGCCTGTCGGAGACCAGCTGTCCTCAGGAAGACCATTTCCCCCCCAATCTGTGTGTGAAAGTAAACGGGAAGCCGTGCAACCTGCCGGTGAGAAGCGCTCAGCCGTTTAATAAAGAATGTTAGAATGCCACCTGGAAAACGACATTAATGATATTCGCTTCTCATTTCTAGGGTTATCTTCCTCCAACCAAAAACGGTGTCGAGCCCAAGCGGCCCAGCCGCCCAATCAACATTACCTCACTGGTCAGATTGTCCACCACAGTCCCCAATACCATCGTGGTGTCGTGGACCGCTGAGATCGGAAGGGTAGGAGCCAAAGCCTTTTGCAGTGTGTGTGAATAACTGACACTTTAGATGCTTAATGAATGAATTTAAACATTTGCTGGTTACAGCTGCTCGAATACGAAGGCTTACTTTTTGCTTTTCTCAGCTTTGGTGTCGTTCTGAAGTTGAAAGCAGATATCTGACTTCCTGCAGCTCCCCCACCCTCGTCTAAGCCTCTTCCATCAGACAAACACGTAAACAAGCTTAATACAAATAAGGCGAAGCTAATTCTGGCTTTACAAAGAAATGACATAGAAATATTATGTGTGAATGTCTTGTGTTCAACTCATTGCACTCTTGCTCCTTTACTTCCTCTGCAGACTTTTTCACTCCTTATACTTCCAAGCACTTGAATCACAATATAGTCTTTTTTTATTTTTAGTAACACAACATAAGGGATTAGAGACAAGTTAAGGTTTGACTTTTTTTTAATGGCATCATGATCATTAAAAAAATTAAATAAATTCTATTGTGTGCTCTATCCAGATACAACACGGTTAATTAATCTGGTGTTTGAGCTGATCTGTGGGTGTTATTAATGTGAATTGTCTGTCTTAAATAGAGGTCCTGAAAATCTGCATTAATCTTGATTAATGTATGTCCCCATTTATGCAACGAGGTGCTGCCGCATGCCTCAGTGTATGATCAGATCACACAGTGTTCTTAACTTACTGTGTTCACATAGATGACAGACAAAAAAAGAAGAAGAAGAAGCAGAGAAGAGCCTATTTAAAAAAAGACTTAAAGAATACTTTGATTATATAAAGAGGCTTTCAAATTGGTGCGAAGCCCAGGAAGGGGCACAGTGTTCCCTTTCTACAGCCAAACGTAAGAGAAAACCAAAATTGGATAAAAACTACAACTTCAGGGGAAGATTTCCCTTTAAAATACATGGATTCAGAGGCGTTTGATGAAGGATTTCAGGATAAACGCGTCATGAATGTGATTAAGAAAATTCTGTCTTTATATTTGCTGGCTTTCATCGAAGTGGGTGGAGCTCGACGTTCCGCAGACGGACAGTAGAGGGCGGTAAAGGAAAGGTCTGAGAACAGAAGAGCTTGCTGACTGTTGCACAACTTACATTAGTGTCACAGCAGATGGATCGATTTCACTGAGACTGTGGAGGCAAACATTGAAAGTTATACTGAGTAACATGTTCAAGGACGTGCTGTCTCTGTCGTGTCTTCCCGTGTGTTCACAGAGTTACTCGATGGCGGTGTACTTGGTGAAGCAGCAGTCGTCCACAGTGCTGTTACAGAGACTGCGAGCTAAAGGCATCAGAAACCCAGACCACTCCAGAGCACTCAGTAAGGACCTCTTTTTAAGAGAAGCATCCATCCAGTGTATCAGCTAATGCTGTTCTTATGTTTCCACTGTAATTTAATGTATCAAAGGCTGAATTTGTGGTGTGGGACAGGGCAAAAAGCTTTAAGACTGAACTCTTATTTTGAAATGTTTTCATCCAGTCAGATGGGAGCTGTCTGTATATTTCTTGCATGCCGTTTTGCAAGTTGCATAAAAAGATTTAGGTGCAGTCAGGCAGTGATTCAGGATGCTCATCTGGCAGGAGAAGTCAGGACTTTGGTTCTGACACTCACACGTGTTTGTCCTTCTCCTCTACCCTGCAGTAAAAGAGAAGCTAACAGCCGACCCAGACAGCGAAATAGCCACAACCAGCCTTCGAGTGTCGCTCCTCTGCCCGGTAAACATGCTCCCTGCTCCTCACGAATTTAAGGCCCTTTTTCGAGGTTCAGTCATGCCCAAACACGTTGCTTCATTCTTTACTTTTCTTTTTCCTCTCATTTTACTTTGTATGTGACTCGACATGCCCTCGTACATAACTTATGTATGTGAACATGAACCACCTGTCTTATTGTCTTCTCGGCCCCTATCCTGTTTTGCTATATGGGTTTGTTGTGTTTGTGACATTTGTGTGTCACTTATACTTCCTTCGTGGCCTGACTACGTATGTGCTCACTGCGCAGCTGGGGAAGATGCGGCTGATGATCCCGTGCCGGGCGCTGACATGTTCCCACCTGCAGTGCTTCGACGCCACACTTTACATCCAGATGAATGAGAAGAAGCCCACCTGGGTGTGTCCCGTCTGCGACAAGAAGGCGCCGTACGAGCATCTCATCATTGACGGGTAGGTCGCTGTGGCCTGCCGGTGACCTTTGATCAAATAGTGCCAAGAGTGGTCCTCTTCTAAATACCTCAGTTGTAACAAATGCTTCTTTCAGTTATTGTTGCCTTTCTATCAGCTCAAAGCAGCCCGGCCGTTCTCCTCTGACCGCTGACATCAATGGGTTGTTTTTGCAGAGAGAACTGGATATTGGATTTTTTTCTCTTAGTTTTTTTCAGGCAATTTTCTGTA
The DNA here is from genome assembly GCF_056152115.1 of Neolamprologus brichardi. Classification (NCBI taxonomy): domain Eukaryota; kingdom Metazoa; phylum Chordata; class Actinopteri; order Cichliformes; family Cichlidae; genus Neolamprologus; species Neolamprologus brichardi. The sequence continues at coordinate 28,224,183 of NC_142104.1, forward strand.
AACTTTAGAGATGATTATAGAGGAAAATCCCAGCAGACCAGCAGTTTGTGAAATGCTCAGACCAGCCTGTCTGACACTAACAGCAATGCCACGTTCAAAGTCACTTAAATCACTTTCCTTCCTCATTCTGATGCGTCGTTTTGAAATTCAGCAGATCGTCTTGTCCCTGTCTACATTCCTAAAATCCACTGAGTTGGTCCCATGTGATTGGCACACAATTAGATATGTGTGTTAACAATCAGTTGAACAGGTGTACCTAATAAAGTGGCTGGTCAGTGTACGTGCCATACTATATTTTTTGCAGCAAAAAACAGCCTTTATGTTTAAAGTCCCAGAACACTGTAACAATTTACCTCTTCTCTCCTTTTCTTGTTGTTGTTTGTTTGTTGTTGCTCTGTGGAGCGTTGTATTGTTTTCTTTATTTACTCTGTTACTCAATGCTTGCTATGTGGTTGTTCTTCATATATATATATGATGGGATACAAATAAAATGATACAGCATAAGGGATTTACTCTAATAAATGTAGTGGGGGGGGTTATCTTCCAAACACTTGCTCAATATAAAAGAGCCGTTTGTGGAATGATTTTTAGAGAGAAACTGTTTTGTTGTCGTCTTTGCTTTTTTATGTAATGTAAAGTGGATGCGAAGTCTTTTTCTCTTGGTTGCTGTATGACATGTATGTTTGTTCTCAGGCTTTTTGTGGAGATCCTCAATAGCTGCACGGACTGTGATGAGATCCAGTTTAAGGAGGATGGCAGCTGGGCCCCCATGAGGTCTAAGAAGGAAGTGCAGGAGGTGTCCTCTGCTTCCTATAACAATGGGCTGGATGGTGAGATGAGGGGTAAACAAGGAGGGAGGGAAGGGGAATGCTAGCCTGAAAGCCTGCCTTTAGTGATCCCAGCTTTAATTAGGCGAGGCATCTGTTGGGAGAAGTTGTGTTTTTTTTTAACTGTTCAGTCTCTGAAAATCAAAAACATTTGCACAAACAAAAACTGATACATCACCGCCGCTCTACAGGCTCATGCCGGACCGCCGCAGGCTCAGATCAGCGGAGCTCCTCGGCGTCCAGCCACGGAGGCAGCGACAGCAGCAACGGCAAGAAAGTGGAAGTGATCGACTTGACACTGGACAGCTCCTCAGACGACGAAGGACCGGATTCGCCTCCGCCGCCGCCCCCAACGCTGCCTCCTCCTATCAAAAGAGCGTGCCCTTCGATGTCCCCGACCTCGCCACCTGTCATCAACAAAGGGTGAGGCGAGCACACACCCTAGATGCTGATTTAATCTCCGCAGGCAGGTTGAATTTGATTAAATGTGAAATTGATGCTCGTTTTAGCCGCTCGCGTGGGCAGTTTTGTCTCTCTGCTTAAATGATTCATGAGCACAGCATCTTCTTGACATTTCACGTCGGCGCTCGCAGTTGGTGCCCGAGCGTGTCGCCGAAACATTTGCGTCTGATGACCCGATTGACTTTCCATAAGTTGCCTCGCTTGCCTTTTTTGCAAACAGGAATCAAAGTTCAGCCAATCACAGTTTGTCGCAAAATTTCAAAACAGCCGACAAACAGACCCGACTGAAGTCTTGAATCCAGCTTTAGTATGGCTATGAAATTTAAACAGCTGCCTTTTCTACCAATCCAAAATTCATTAGGTGCATCTGCTGCTCCCATTTCTCTTTAATGAATCCTGTGAGTGTTACTTTTCTAATTGAAGGTGACAGGACGGTCCTGTGGTTTATCCCAGTACACGTGACACATCATAAAAGCCTTATTAGAAGTTACGTGGCTTCTTTAATTCTTCATCTCTTCATCTTCTTCCTCTGTGTTTGCCTTTAGCGTGTTGAACCTGCACCATCAGGCCTCTCCTGTGAGCCGTACCCCCAGCATGCCCGGGATAGACACCAGCTACATCCCTCCTGTCCCCCCTCTCATCCAGGACTACAGGCCCTACTACCACACCCCCAATGACCTTTCAGGTAATGACACACATACAGGATGCTTTGCAAGTATTCATGAATACATGTGCATTAGTAAGGATACTGTTGTGTACAGTGCATTTATGTAAACCTAACTATATCCTATATCATTCACAGTGTGTAGCCACATTTTGTTCAAATTGTCCTGACTTTATTTAAAATTCTACCAAAGAGCCACACTGTTCTAACATAACAAAAGTATTGTGCAAAAGTCTTGAGTCACCTCTCATTTCTTCCTGTTTATCTTCCAGTGAGCCACAATTTGTTGTCATTTTTCAAAGTGCTCTTGAGCAACAGTTCTCAGGCTTTCTGAAGGTCTTTGGCTCATCGTGGCTCATTCAGTAGAAGTAATAATTAATAATAAATGCTCCTAACTCAAGAGAAGAAGCAGTGTTGTGTTTACACATAACAGACAATTTAGTAACGCATTTTAAATTCTATCTTTAGCACTTTGTTAGTAGTAGCCTGACACAAAAGTTTGCCATTTTCAAACTTTCTTTAGTTGAATCAGATGAAAAATGCCAGAGCTAACACAGGTATAAAACAGTATTTTTTTTTTTGCTCTAACACAGTGATTCCTAAAGAGCTATTAGTTAACTGATCTCAGTGTAGTGTGCAGTGTGTCCTTAAAAACACTGAAGAAACTGGATAAGTGGAGGACAAAAGAAGAAGTGATAAGACCAAAAAATGGCAGGCTTAAAAAAAACAAACAAACTGTAGCCTCACTTTGATTAATGCAGAAAAGACATTGATTCATTATGGAATAACATGTGGAAAGTGTCTCATTTACAACAACTTCATGCTGAAAATGATCCCAAACATTACAAATGCATTAAAAGGACAAACTTTCATACTGTGATGGATGTTCGGAGAGTAACTTGGGTCAACCTGTCTTGCCCAGTTATATTTGGCATGCAGACTGGAGCAGCCAGGGATCCAACCACCAACAGAATAGTAGATAACCTGCTCTACTTCCTGAGCTACAGCCACCCCAAAGCTTACAGCAGCTGGTGTTCCCAGACGGTCTTCTATCCAAGTGCTAACCGTCCCCTACCCTGCTTAGCTTCTGACTTCAGCTGAGACTGGGCATGCTTAGGGTGCTATGGTCGTAAACTCTAACAATAACAGCACTGTATTTCCATGTATGATTGCAGGTGATTCAATATATTGTTGTGCCTATTTACCATTTTTCTGACAAGGAGGTGGCTCGAGACTTTTGCACAGTAAATTCTGAAAGAAAACACAATGGAAAAGGCAAAAAGCTTAAAATTGCAACTGAACTTTACTCTTTAACTTTTAATGAATCGACCTTGCCTATTTCACAGATTTGTGCCTCTCTGTGCTTCTGACTTCTCTTAACCCTTAAGAGCCCAGACCTATTTCTACTTTCATGAAAATTACGGGGGTCTTATATCAAATGAATCATATATAACCAAGTCTCTAAGTGTAAAGAGGCAGTGACACCAGTGTCACTGTGGGTCCTTAAGGGTTAACTTAAAAAAACAAACATACAATATGTATTTGCATTTGTGATATTCATCACTGACTCTTTCTCTGCTTTATTTCCAGAGTTGAATTTTTTCTCTTTTCTTCAAGGGGACAATCATCCGGTACGTACAGCAGTGTTTGATATTGTGTAAACGTGGCTGAATTTAGCAGCTGAAACACTTTGTTGTTTTCAGTAAAATCCTGGAAGCCTGTGAGAACAAAATGTTCAAAACGTGCTTATGAAAAAAAAAGAAAGCACAAGCTTTGTTTTAGCCCTCCTCAGAAACAAGCTGCCCTCTTTGTGTTATTTCCCATAAAATGTGGCTGTTACCGAGTGTTCTTATTTATTCTGCCTCTGGGCTGTTGTCTGTACTGGTTATTTAAGGAGAGATGAAGGTTTGCCAAATGAGAGTGTCTTGCATAGCTTCAGTAGTGCAATATCCAGCTGTTATCTGCATCTGGGATTTCTTCTGCCAGTGAGGATGAATGGGATGCCATATGTGTCTAAAATAGTATTAAAATTCAACAGCAACTGCACATCAAGAGTCAGTATTGCTTTGCATGAATCCACAGACTTCACAGTGAGGAGTTTTTGTTGGAGAGCAGTTTCGTTGCTTCCTGAAAGTTTTAAATACACTTGGACACCCACTGCAGGTTGTTCGGTGTTCACATATTTTTGTGATTACGGGAAAAACACCTTTTAAATAAACTACTGAACTCTCATTATTCTGTTGTTTGATGCTATCATTTAATTAGAACACTTTGAAACCAGGAAGTACAGAGTTGTGACCAACTTGTCGGGCGATAGTTGATTCTTTTAGTTTATCTGGATTTTTTCCCCCGGCTTCATCGCACTGTTAATGCTCTGAGGACTCGTGCCTTGATTATACTCTTTTGCAGACATGGACACAGACAGCTGGCAGCACCACGGATGAGTAGGCATTTGTGTTGTTACTTATTTGAAGTCCGCCACCTGGGGGCAACATTTTTCTTGTTCCCATAAACACAGGTTTAGACTAGGCTTCTGTGCTCCAGTGGTCACCTGTAATGACTTACAGGCGTAGGTCAGTTTTACACATTCTTCACAACTTCATGTATTCATACCTGTGACAGCGACCGTATATGCAGTAGAATATGTGAGACTCGCCGTATGTGCTTCCCCCCCCCCCCTTCTGGGTCATTGTAGAAAACATGACCGCAGCTTATGGGTATAAAGAATGAGTTCCTTAACCCTGCGTTCTTTTCGAAAACCACCAGATGGCGATATCTGTTTTCCCAGACTTTGGGTCATGTAGAAGTCTGAAGGGAAACTTCTTTCTGTCTTCTTGACTCTCTGACGCTCTTGACGCTCAGTCACTCATTTTGGGTCATATTCAGTCTATTTATCTGCCTATCAGCACTTTGGTCAGTGGTTGCTGTTTTTAAAGTGCTTTATAAATAAAGTTGGCTTGGCTATTTTTTGATTCCTGGTCATAATGTGTTCTACAATGGAACAAGTCATGACTTCAGAAACAGTGGATGACTATTTCCACCTTTCACACTCTCTGTGGTTCAGGTAAAAGTCGCTTCCTGTTTAATGGGAGTTCTATTTCCCCACTCTCACTAAACCATCTTTATATGGGATATCTCTGTCCCATATGAACAAAGACTTAGGTATACCTAAGTCTTATCTTACCATACGGGTATTACCTTACCTTGCAAAGAACCTTGAGATAGATGACTGTTGTTGTGAAGTGAAACTAACAGGATCACACTATACACACTTTAGTAAAATGGAACGCCATCCATCTATTGTCTTCTGCTGATCCGGGGCTGGGTCACGGAGCCAGGAGCCTCCCTCTAAACCTCCTCCAGCTTATCTGAGGAAACAGCAAGGCCAGCGGAGGCCTGCCAAGAGATGGAATCTCTCTGACGTGTTTTGGGGCAACCCTGAGGCCTCCTCCCACTGGGACATGCCTGGAACACCATGCCCAGGAGGCATCCTTGTCAGACGCCTAAGCCACCTCAGCTGGCTGCTTTTGATGTGGAGGAACAGTGGCTCTACTGTGAGCCCGCCCAAATGGCTAAACTCCTCACCCTATCTCTAAGGGAGGTCTTCTGAGAAATCTCTTTTCCACCACTTGTATCCATGATCTCATTCTTTCGGTCGCTACCCAGAGCTTGTGACCATATTTGAGCGTAGGGACAGCTTTGCTTTTACACTCACCTCTCTCTTCACCATGACAGAGCACTACATTGTCTGTTATTAAACTGTATCTTATGCAGAACAGCTCACCTGCCTGAAATGCACAATGATTGTCTGTTAGAGTCCTGTCTGTTTGTCTGGGATAGTTTAGTAATCTCTTATGTTTCTCTTATGTTCTCGCTGTTTGAATGTGTTGTTAGTAAATGAGAAACATAAAAGCAGGATATGCAGATGGGTGAATGACATTTGAACTACTCTCAGACTTAAACTGACCCACATCTGGGTCTTTCAGGACTTTGTGCCTCACTAACACCCCCTCCCTGCTTCTGTTTCTGCCTCCTTTCAGCATTACAACATGGTTATGGCAGCAGCGGCGGCTGCCTCGGCCTCAGAAGACCACGAGCTGCTTCTCAACCGCTTCATGCCCTACACCACCTCCTCCTCCGCCTCCCACCTGTTCCTCGACCAATCGGCAGCCTCTTCTGCGCCTTCGCTGACAGTGCCGACCAACGGGGCGAGCAATTCGGGCAGCACCAGCAGCCTGGTCTCGTCCAGCAGCCTCCGTGACACTCATTCGACACACTCGTCCTCACATTCGAGCTCACACTCCTCACACACGCATCCCGGGGTGGTGGCCAGCCGGAGCAGCACTGAAGCAGCGGTGGCGGCTATTTACGGCGGGATACCCGATGTTATATCGTTGGACTGACCCTGGATGAGTGGAGACGACGGCGCGGGCACAGCTGGAATCCAGTAACAAAACCCGATCACAAACTCAACCGCGAGGGGTGACTTTTAAGAAACTAGACTGTGCCCCCCCCTCCCCCCCCCCCGAGTCATCAAACTCTGAACATTCGAGGAGCCGTGACGACGAGTCGATCTCAAGAAGAGCACTAATAATATGAGCGGACAACTGACCCGAGTCCAGTCCCAAGTCATCGCTTAAAGGTGTGGACATTGTGTTGGTGTGCTGACTTCAGATCAGAAACCTGTCCAGCATGTGAACCCACGTTACTGCTATACTGGTACCAACCCGGCACAACGAGCAAAGATGCTACCTGAGCAAAAACACAAAGGAGGGGGGGAAAAAATCTCTTGTTTTCTTTTTTTTTTTAAATAAAAACAAAGGAGCGGCACCGTGTACAGAGAACAGAATCTATTTTCCTCTTTTACTTTTGTATGTTAAATCGGGACAATTTCAGTCTAGAGAGCTGCTTCAGTCGCTGTTTGTAAGTGGAGGACTGAGTCGGATTTTATTTTTTTGTGTGTGTTCTCACACAAACACGAGCTCATTCATATGCCTGTTGCCATGTGGTTTGCTCTCTTTTAGCTATACGCCATTTCCAGATGTCGGATTTGCATTTCTCCGATCTAAACTTCACTTCTCTCTGCGTGCTGTTCTCTTTTTCTCACGTTCAAATTCACGGCATTTTGTGTCTCTCTCCGACGACGGGAGCTTTTCAGACGCTGAATATACAGTTTATTCATGTGCTAATAATTTTATTATGCTTTTAAGTTATGTATGATATTTAAGCCTTTAGAAATATAAATATATAGATATATATATATATATATGAATATATATGCATTCCCTTTGACCTTCAGGTTGATGCTGTGGGGAGTGTGGAATTAGCCATTTCCATTTTATTTTAATGTTTTTCATTTCCTCTCCTCAATTCCCGCCTCCTTTTAGAGACTCTACCTGCAGACAGCATTTAGAAGTGAAACTATTTATACCTGCCAGTTTAGACGTTTTCGATGGAACAGTTTCAGTTGTTTATGCCCCCCCAAAAAAACAACAAAAAAAACACACACATGGTACCTGAATATGATCAAAATAATCAAGAGGGTAGTTTGATCTGTGCGTCACAGTCTTTTCAGTCTGCTGTCCTTACTTTAATCCACTTAATCCTCTGCCCACCGTGTCTCGTCTTCTCTGTTGATGATGAAGGTCAAATTGGTGTTGTAGCAGCGCTAGGCCTTTTTAAAGATACAGGCGTCCATAGCACGTGACCAAGCTTAAAGTTGTGCCTGTTTTTTTGTTTTTGGGGGGTTTTTGTTCTTGTTTTTTGCTCCAATTAATGTCTTAAAAGCTTACCCACAACCCCTGGCCCACTTTCCTTTTAAAGCATCTTCTGAAGATCAGACCTGTGACTGATATCATCTCAGGAGTTTTCTTTGGGAAAAGCAGATAATAGTGGGACACGGTTGAAGAAGACAATCTCAGCTTGTCCCTTTTTAGACCGGGTACGGAGCCAGATGGTTTAAAAATACATTGCCTGTCTGCTTCTTAAAAGAAAAAAAACTCTGCGATGTTCAGAGCGTGACGTGGAAGTGTCAGGGCAGCGCAGCGGTTTTAGGACGTTGTTAACGTTCAGCTTAAAAAAGTGAAAGGTTTGCAGTTTTAAGACTGGACACGCTTGCGCTTTCTGCTCCCCTCAGGTTATTAACAGATCCATGTTGCAGAGATCCTCTGTAATCTGGTCACATTACTGGTGACACCGTTAATCCCGGTGCCCGTGCAGCACACCCCACCTCCCCCTTTCTCTGTGTCCTTGAAACTTTCCCAGAGTCCCCTGTTATCCGTCTCTCTTAGACGCTCTTCTTCCAGAGGTCGGACACGGGCAGTTCCCGTCAGAGCCTAATTATCCCCGCCACCGTGAGATAATCGCTTCTGACAGCACAACCCATCACATTAGATCCTCTGCCCCGTCCCTCCACTCTCAACAAACCAGATACACCCCACACCCGCCTTCCCTGTCTCGCCCTCTGTGTCTCTCTCTTGGCATTTGTAAATCTTTTCCCAGGTCTTCTCATGGGAACCCCCCCCCCACCACCACCACCCCCCCTCAGACTGACTCGGTCATTTGCCAGAACAAGTCTCGTCTGTGTCGTGTATGTCGTGCAGTATTTTATTTATTTTGTATTCATATTTCTGTACATTATATTTTTACATAATGTTTGAATTCCATGACTGAGAGTGTGTGAGTCTCTGGGAACTGATGCTATATGACTTTATTTAATGTGTATTTTACTTTTTTTTCCCTGCCAGCATCACAACTTCTCAGAAAGGTGTTGTGTAGTCACTCATAAATAGAAATGACGTGTGTGTGTGTGTGTGTGTGTGTTTTCTCTGGAGCTGACTTGGGTAATATTTACAATAAGGGCACAAAACACATGCGTTATTATTACGCGCTTGATTTAATGCGCTTCGGGTTCCTGCTGCTTACCGTTAAGAAATGACCGAGTCGGTGTGAGTGAGCACCCGATGGGTTGTCAGTAAACTGTTTAATGAAGAGTTGCTGTAGATATTCGTTGAAATATTGCTTGATTCTGTCAGGAATTTAAAAGTTTTTCTATTCAAGTGGCGGTCACGTGCAGGTTTGCTGCTTTGGCCAGGCGGAAGCAAAACCTTTCAGAGCCTTTAGTGTCAAAAGATTTAAAGCCTTTCGCCATGTTCCCACAGCTGCCGTTAAGCTTTAGCTCATCTCAGTGAAACATTAATCCCCCTTCAATAACAACAAGAAACTATAATAAAAAAGAAGAAAAAGGTTCAAATTGACAACAGAGGTAAGATCACCCCAACCGCAGCAGATCAGCTGATTTCAAAGCCAGACCCAGTCACCTGAAGCATCTGCAGGCCGCTTTGCAACCCACCTTAATCTCAGCTCCATCTTTAACACAGCGCCTGACATAATCTCACATCTCCAGTTCTCCATCTATGTGTAAGCAAGGAAGGTCTCAACACAGAGCCACAGCAGCAAAGATAAATGATTGCAGGAATAAAAATTTAAAATTAGATTTTGGATTTAGTGATCCTCGCTTAAACAGCTGTTTAAGTTTAACCACCCGTTTTCTCTGTTCAAAGAAAACGTGTATTCAAATGGGATTATTTTTGTTTGTGTGTTTTGTGGCAGGATTTTCAGATTGCAGAGAGTCTCCAACCATAACTGTAGGCAAAGAGGAACCGCATTATTTATGATATTATTACCATTATGTCAATATTTAACTTTGCTGTTTTTTGTTTTGTTTTGTTTTGTTTTGTTCTTTTGATGGTTGTCACCCATGAGAACCATGTCACGTAGGCAGGAAGCTGCATGCGAGAGCATTCGTTGTGGAAATCGTGTGGATTTCACTCCCAAAGTGAACTGTTGCTGTTCGCTCGCGGCTCAGACTCGGTGAGTTGATCGTTTCTGGGCAGCAGGAACTACGTGAGCCTGTGCGTTTGTGCCTTTATCTCAGCTCCGCTGGCTTGCTTTGCTGGTGAAACCTTCGGTCCTTCACGTTCTCTCCCGTCAGTTTTATAACTAAGCAGCAGTGTTTGGATACTTGATGAGGTGGTCACAGTAACTGAATGAATCCCATCACCGTCTTAATTTATTGAAACGTCTGTCATGGCGCTCGTTGGGCAGCAGGTCACAATGGCAACATGAAGTAGGAGAAGAGACCGTGTTGAATGTGTTTGTGGTGAAGGCGGGGAAAGGTCCGATCCTCCTCCACCTCCTTCAGGTGTCCGCTGCTCCCTCCTCCTGTGGTTTCATTCGCGGCAAATGTTTAGGGCGAAGCAGTCTTTATTGAGCTGGGTTTATTTCACTCTAACAAACAGGATGGATAAGCACAAGGTCGCGGCTTTCTCAGTCCCTCCTCAGCAACACACACACACAGAACATATGGAATAAGGCCACTTTTGTTTTTTTTAAAGCAGTAGTTACTCCTAAGTGTGTGTTCAAAAGAACTCCACAGTCAGCCTCGACAAGCAACTCAACTCTTTGGTTGTCATGACCTTAAACAAAAGGGAAAAATCAGCGACGTGTATATTATGTTCGTGTGGAACCCTGAAAACTGAAAGATTCAGATCCAGACATGGGTGTTTGATGTCCGTTTGTATGCTTTTGTGCGTCGATTCAGAGCGAGAGAATAAAATAATTTATATATTTTTTAGAAAATGGAAGCTGTACTATTATTTAAAAAACAAAAACTAACCAAAAAAAAAAACAGGGAAAAGAAAAGAAAAAAAATACGACCGTGGCCAATAACGAGTTCCACGCTATGAAAACGATATCAAAGTCAGACTTGAGACGACATCTGCACTCACTGCCTTAAAACATTCACAGGTTCTGTTTCGTGGCTCCAATCTGGAAAACAAACCTAAAAGGAGGGAAAGGAGAAGACGGTGTACAGTTAGACCCGTGTCAGTTTGTACAAATATACCAAGTGGGAAAAAAAATATTTATTACCTGCATTGGACGAAATTGTTTACTTATTGAATGTTACTTGTTTATGTAGAAAAGTTTAGATGTAATAAAATGCATTCTGCTATTTCTCTCGGTGTGTTTCGTCTTTCTTCTTTTAATCCTTTTAGTTCTCCTCCCGAACGGAGGACATATGTAATTGCTACTGTTTGTTTGGAAGTAGTGTAGGCGGTAGACTGACGGTAGATACCAGTAAAAGCTCAAGATCACACCAAATAATAAGTTAAAAGATTTAGATTCCTCACAGTTTGATCATCTTCAAACTTTACAATAATATACTAGGCCTGAGGTACATGAATACCTAAGTTGGCTTAGTGTTTGACCTTCACTGTTAGCACCTGAGGTCAAAGTTCATCTTAAAAAAAAATTCAACAAATCATATTGAGTAATATATGAAAGGGCACAGAGAGAGCTGTGCAACACTTTTTTTCCAATAGCTTCCGCCCTACCGGTGGGGTGGAGTATTAGGCGGGGTGTGGGGAGTGTATATAATATATATATACAGTGGGGCAAAAAAGTATTTAGTCAGCCACCGATTGTGCAAGTTCCCCCACTTAAAATGATGACAGAGGTCAGTAATTTGCACCAGAGGTACACTTCAACTGTGAGAGACAGAATGTGAAAAAAAAATCCATGAATTCACATGGTAGGATTTGTAAAGAATTTATTCGTAAATCAGGGTGGAAAATAAGTATTTGGTCAATAACAAAAATACAACTCAATACTTTGTAACATAACCTTTGTTGGCAATAACAGAGGTCAAACGTTTACTATAGGTCTTTACCAGGTTTGCACACACAGTAGCTGGTATTTTGGCCCATTCCTCCATGCAGATCTTCTCAAGAGCAGTGATGTTTTGGGGCTGTCGCCGAGCAACACGGACTTTCAACTCCCGCCACAGATTTTCTATGGGGTTGAGGTCTGGAGACTGGCTAGGCCACTCCAGGACTTTCAAATGCTTCTTACGGAGCCACTCCTTTGTTGCCCGGGCGGTGTGTTTTGGATCATTGTCATGTTGGAAGACCCAGCCTCGTTTCATCTTCAAAGTTCTCACTGATGGAAGGAGGTTTTGGCTCAAAATCTCACGATACTTGGCCCCATTCATTCTGTCCTTAACACGGATCAGTCGTCCTGTCCCCTTGGCAGAAAAACAGCCCCATAGCATGATGTTTCCACCCCCATGCTTCACAGTAGGTATGGTGTTCTTGGGATGCAACTCAGTATTCTTCTTCCTCCAAACACGACGAGTTGAGTTTATACCAAAAAGTTCTACTTTGGTTTCATCTGACCACATGACATTCTCCCAATCCTCTGCTGTATCATCCATATGCTCTCTGGCAAACTTCAGACGGGCCTGGACATGCACTGGCTTCAGCAGCGGAACACGTCTAGCACTGCGGGATTTGATTCCCTGCCGTTGTAGTGTGTTACTGATGGTGACCTTTGTTACTTTGGTCCCAGCTCTCTGCAGGTCATTCACCAGGTCCCCCCGTGTGGTTCTGGGATCTTTGCTCACCGTTCTCATGATCATTTTGACCCCACGGGATGAGATCTTGCGTGGAGCCCCAGATCGAGGGAGATTATCAGTGGTCTTGTATGTCTTCCATTTTCTGATGATTGCTCCCACAGTTGATTTTTTCACACCAAGCTGCTTGCCTATTGTAGATTCACTCTTCCCAGTCTGGTGCAGGTCTACAATTCTTTTCCTGGTGTCCTTCGAAAGCTCTTTGGTCTTGGCCATGGCGGAGTTTGGAGTCTGACTGGTTGAGGCTGTGGACAGGTGTCTTTTATACAGATGATGAGGTCAAACAGGTGCCATTTATACAGGTAACGAGTGGGGGACAGAAAAGCTTCTTACAGAAGACGTTACAGGTCTGTGAGAGCCAGGGATTTTCCTTGTTTGAGGTGACCAAATACTTATTTTCCACCCTGATTTACGAATAAATTCTTTACAAATCCTACCATGTGAATTCATGGATTTTTTTTTCACATTCTGTCTCTCACAGTTGAAGTGTACCTCTGGTGCAAATTACTGACCTCTGTCATCATTTTAAGTGGGGGAACTTGCACAATCGGTGGCTGACTAAATACTTTTTTGCCCCACTGTATATATGTGTGTGTGTGTGTGTATATATATATGTGTGTGTCCATCCATCCATCCATCTTCATCCGCTTTATCCAGGGCCGGGTCGCGGGGGCAGCAGCCTAAGCAAAGAGGCCCAGACCTCCCTCTCCCCAGCCACCTCCTCCAGCTCATCCGGGGGAACACCAAGGCATTCCCAGGCCAGCCGAGAGATATAATCTCTCCAGCGTGTCCTGGGTCTGCCCCGGAGCCTCCTCCCGGTGGGACATGCCTGGAACACCTCACCCAGGAGGCGCCCAGGGGGCATCCTTACCAGATGCCCAAACCACCTCAGCTGGCTCCTTTCGATGTGGAGCAGCAGCGGCTCTACTCTGAGCCCCTCCCGGATGGCCGAACTTCTCACCCTATCTCTAAGGGAGATGCCAGCCACCCTTCGGAGGAAGCTCATTTCCGCCGCTTGTATCCGCGATCTCGTCCTTTCGGTCACTACCCACAGCTCGTGGCCATAGGTGAGGGTAGGGACGTAGATCGACCGGTAAATTGAGAGCTTCGCTTTTACACTCAGCTCCCTCTTCACCACAACGGACCGGTGCAGCGTCTGCATTACTGCAGCCGCAGCCCCAATCCGTCTGTCGATCTCCGGCTCCCTTCTCCCATCACTCGCGAACAAGACCCCGAGATACTTGAACTCCTCCACTTGGGGCAGGACCTCATCCCCGACCCGGAGTGGGCACTCCACCCTTTTCCGGCTGAGAACCATGGCCTCAGATTTGGAGGTGCTGATCCTCATTCCCGCTGCTTCACACTCGGCTGCGAACCGCTCCAGTGCGAGCTGGAGGCCCTCACCCGATGAAGCCAACAGAACCACATCATCCGCAAAAATCAGAGATGAGATCCTGAGGCCACCAAAGCGAAAGCCCTCCGCCACTTGGCTGCGCCTAGAAATCCTGTCCATAAAAATTATGAACAGAACCGGTGACAAAGGGCAGCCCTGGCGGAGCCCATCACCCACCGGGAACGAGTCCGACTTATTGCCGGCAATGCGAACCAAGCTCTTGCAACGGTTGTATAGGGATCGAATGGCCCGTAGCAATGGGCCAGACACCCCATACTCCCGCAACACCTCCCACAGGACACCCCGAGGGACACGGTCGAATGCCTTCTCCAAGTCCACAAAACACATGTAGACTGGTTGGGCAAACTCCCATGCACCCTCAAGTATCCTCGAGAGGATGAAGAGCTGGTCCAGTGTTCCGCGACCAGGACGAAAACCGCATTGTTCCTCCTGCATCAGAGGTTCGACTAGCGGACGAACTCTCCTTTCCAGCACCCTGGCATAGACTTTCCCGGGGAGGCTGAGGAGTGTGATCCCCCTGTAGTTGGAACACACCCTCCGGTCCCCCTTCTTAAAGATGGGGACCACCACCCCGGTCTGCCAATCCACAGGTACTGCCCCTGATCTCCACGCAACATTGCAGAGGCGTGTCAGCCAGGACAGCCCTACAACGTCCAGAGCCTTCAGGAACTCGGGGCGGACCTCATCAACACCAGGGGCTCTGCCACCAAGGAGTTGTTTAACTGCCTCAGTGACCTCGCCCCCAGAAATTGGCGGGTCATTCCCCTCATCCCCAGACTCTGCTTCCTCCTTGGAAGACGCGTCAGTGGGATTAAGGAGGTCCTCGAAGTATTCCTTCCACCGCCTGACAATTTTCTCAGTCGACGTCAGCAGCGCTCCGCCAGCACTATACACAGTGCAGGTAGAGCACCGCTTTCCCCTCCTGAGACGCCTGACGGTTTGCCAGAACCTCTTCGAGGCAGTCCGAAAGTCTTTTTCCATGGCCTCTCCGAACTCCTCCCACACCCGAGTTTTTGCTTCAGCCACTGCCCGAGCCGCATTCCGCTTGGCCTGTCGATACCTGTCGGCTGCCTCCGGAGTCCCACAGGCTAACCAAGCCCGATAGGACTCCTTCTTCAGCCTGGTGGCTCCCTTCACCTCTGGTGTCCACCATTTGGTTCGGGGATTACCACCACGGCAGGCACCAACCACCTTGCGGCCGCAGCTCAATGCAGCAGCTTCGGCAATGGAGGCGCTGAACATGGTCCATTCGGACTCAATGTCCCCCGCCTCCCTCGGAATGCTGTTGAAGCTCTGCCG
The DNA here is from genome assembly GCF_056152115.1 of Neolamprologus brichardi. Taxonomy (NCBI): domain Eukaryota; kingdom Metazoa; phylum Chordata; class Actinopteri; order Cichliformes; family Cichlidae; genus Neolamprologus; species Neolamprologus brichardi. Next base: position 28,239,320 of record NC_142104.1, read on the forward strand.
GAGGTGTGCGTTGAAGATCTCGCGGACTGGGGCCTCTGCTAGTCGTTCCCAGCACACCCTCACTACGCGTTTAGGTGCACCAGGTCTGTCCAGCGTCCTCCCCCGCCACCTGATCCAACTCACCATCAGGTGGTGATCAGTTGACAGCTCAGCCCCTCTCTTTACCCGAGTGTCCAGAACATATGGTCGCAGGTCTGGTGATACGATTACAAAATCGATCATCGACCTACGGCCTAGAGCGTCCTGGTGCCACGTGCACTTATGGACACTCTTATGTTCGAACAAGGTGTTCGTTATGGCCAAACTGTGATTAGCACAGAAGTCCAATAACAAAGCACCGCTCGGGTTCAGATCAGGGAGGCCGTTCCTCCCAATCACGCCCCTCCAGGTCTCGCTGTCGTTACCCACGTGAGCATTGAAGTCTCCCAGCAGGACAACAGAGTCTCCAGGTGGAGCACCTTCCAGCACCCCCCCCCCCCCCCCCAGGGACTCTAAGAAGGCTGGGTACTCCGAACTGCCACTCGGCGCATAAGCGCAGATGACAGTCAGGACCCGTTCCCCGACCCTAAGGCGCAGGGAACAAACCCTCTCGTCCACCGGGAAAAACCCCAACATACCGGCAGCAAGCCGAGGGGATATTAGAATACCCACCCCAGCCCGCCGCCTCTCACCAGGGGCAACTCCAGACTGAGACAGAGTCCAGCCCCTCTCCAGGAGACTGGTTCCAGAGCCCAAGCCGTGCGTAGAGGTGAGCCCGACTATATCTAGCCGGTACCTCTCAACCTCACGCACTAACTCAGGCTCCTTCCCCACCAGAGAGGTGACATTCCATGTCCCTATTGCCAGTCTTGGCAGCCGGGGGTCAGTCCGCCAGGGCCTCCGCTCCTGGCCGCCACCCGGCACACAATGCACCCGACCCCTATGGCGCCTCCTGCGGGTGGTGGGCCTGCGGGAGGATGGGCCCATGTCTCCTCTTCGGGCTGTGCCCGGCCGGGCCCCATGGACTAAGGCCCGGCCACCAGACGCTCGCCCTCGGGCACCCTCCCCGGGCCTGGCTCCAGGGCGGGGCCCCGGTAACCCTATCCCGGGCAGGGTAAACTGTTCCCTCTGTGTTTTTTTTCATAGGGGTCTTCTGAATCGCTCTTTGTCTGGTCCCTCACCCAGGACCAATTTGCCATGGGAGACCCTACCAGGGGGCAAAAGCCCCCAGACAACATAGCCCCTGGGATCCCTGGGACACACAAACCCCTCCACCACGATAAGGTTGCGATTCACGGAGGAGTGAATATATATGTATGTATATATATATATATATGTATATGTATATATATATATATGTATATGTATATATATATATATGTATATATATATATATGTATGTGTATATATATATATATATATGTGTGTGTGTATATATATATATATATATATGTATGTGTGTATATATATATATATATATGTGTGTGTGTATATATATATATGTGTGTATATATATATATATATAGATATGTATGTGTGTATATATATATATATATAGATATAGATAGATATAGATATAGATATATATATAGATATAGATATATAGATATATATAGATATAGATATAGGTCATTTCAAGAAAAAAAGTTGAAATATGGAGATTACAGTTGTTTCAAGACAAGCTGCCACGGTTGCTGTATCGTGTGAGTTTGTGAATCGATTCTGAAATCACACTTCAGAATCGGTGTAACAAGGAAGGAAATGATTTCTCTTTTAGCTAATAAGCACATTGTGGTGATCATTAAGGACACGGAAAAGAAGGAAAAAACACAAACTTGGAAGAGTTGGCCGAATATGGAAAAAATGAAATGCTCTGTCATGGACAGATGCGAGTTTATTGATGGTTCCCACCCTCGTGTAATAAAGAGCATGTATGTTGTATCGCAAGACGGCTGATCAACTTGTTTCACAAACTCGTGTAGGCTACACAAAGCATTTTGTAAAGTATAAGCTGTATGTAAAGTAGAGCAGCCGTGACAGATTGTCTTGAAATAACAACTGTAATTTGCACATTTCGACTTTATTCAAAAATGATCAATAATATATATGTTTTTCTTAATGTGGCCCTAATACTCCTCCGCACGGAGGAAGCTCTTGTTTTCTCTGCTGGATCATGGTGCATTATTTTATCTGAACACTGGGTGGCGGTGGAGAGTCGTCTTGAAAAACTTTTCGCTTGCTTGTAAATGACGGTCAGAGATTGGACAGACTCGCTCGGTTCCGGCGATGACAAAAGCGCAACCTGACAGGAACATTTGATTAATTAACATAATTATGAAATGATTAACTGCACGCGCCTTCCGGGGTTTGATGAAGGAGCGCGCTCTGATGGTCGAACCTTGAGCTCGCCAAACACTTCAACTCCACCTTCCGGTCGAGAGGCGGAGGGTGGAGAGGGGTGGGGTGAGTGGTCCTGTCGCGCTGAGGAGAGCGGAGATGCGGGATGATGATGTACCTTGGAGAAAGGAGCGAGCGAGGGGAGGTGATAGAGACAGATTAGTTTGTGGCACTCTTGAGATGCAGCCGTGTTTGGATTTAGCTTAAGAAAAAAAGTGCACACCTGCATCTAGTTCATCCCGAAGTGTCTGTGAGCTGCTGGCTGGCATTATGAGTGAAGAAAATGAAAGCTTTTATTTGAACAAGTCAGTGACCGAGATGGAGCTCTTCCAAAACCTCGTGGACATAGACGTGACCGCAGACCGGACCCCGCTTCTGAGATTCTTCATTTGTCTTGTGTATTCGGTTGTTTGCGCTGCGGGTCTGATCGGCAACCTGCTGGTCCTCTTCTTCATCAGGGTCAAACAAGAGAGGAAGAAGTCCAGAGTGAACTTTTTCGTGTTCAATTTGGCCGTTACGGACCTGCAGTTTGTTCTCACCCTGCCCTTCTGGGCCGTGGACACCGCGCTGGACTTCAGCTGGCCTTTTGGATACGCAATGTGCAAAATCATCCTGTCCGTCACCGTGATGAACATGTACGCCAGCGTGTTTTTCCTCACCGCCATGAGCGTGACCCGCTACTGGTCGGTCGCTTCTGCCCTGAAGAACAGAACCGCGCGGAGATCTTGCTCCGCCAAATGGGTCTGCGCAATTATTTGGACACTGGCGACTCTGGCGACTGCGCCCACGTCGATTTTCTCAACAGTCACCAGCGTAACTGGAGAAAAACTGTGTCTGCTGAGGTTTCCAGGTGGACAGTACTGGTTAGCACTCTACCACATACAGAAAATCGTAATAGGCTTTGTTTTGCCCATGTCAATCGTGTCCATCAGCTACATCATGCTGCTGCGCTTCATCCGCAAACGGAGTATGAAAACCAGCAACCCCAAACGCAGATCCCAAGTTACAAAATCTATCACCATCGTCGTGCTGTGCTTCTTTCTTTGCTGGATGCCAAATCATGCCATGACCTTGTGGAGCGTACTGGTCAAACTGAACGCTGCAAACTGGGATAACGCGTACTACACGGTTCATACGTATGTGTTCCCACTGACCGTGTGTCTGGCGCACACCAACAGCTGCCTTAACCCAATCATTTACTGCCTAATGAGAAAAGAGTTTAGGACCAAACTGAGAGGTCTGATACACAGAGGATAGTGGGTGTTTTGTCGAGTCCTGCCGATGATTTTACGCAGCGCGAAAGGTGTTGGCAGACAATGACGCGCTTAATGCGCACGCAGAAAACGAGCCAAGACACCCAGAATGAGCAATCAGGCCGAGCAACATCGTGTCAAGACTCAGTTCAGCTCATGAAAAAAAAAGAAAGAAAGAAACTTTTAATTTTGATGAGTGTTTCTTGATTTTAAAGTCTACTACTCCATCTACTATTTTAAAGCGTAATGTGGCTGAATCGTTTAGCTTGTAGGGCTGGGCTCTATAGAATCACCTATTTTGTGTAAAAACTAGTCCAAATATCAACATTGTGGCACAACAGCTGTTCAAAATGATCTATGATGTTTGTGAGTGTCTCTAGTTCAAAGTCCGCGCGTAATTGCGCATGACAATACGCTTAGGTGTGCTGGTGGTGTTACTGCACAGTGAGTGGCTAAACGCCTTTTACATCCTTCGGTGAATGTCTTGGCAAATACTGTTAACAGCGTACACACAACCGCACTTAAAGGCTTCACCGGCTTGAAGCAAAGAGGTGAAAGTTGCAGGTCACGTGTTTTATTTTCTTTTTTTTTAGACATAAATCATTTACAGGTGCAAAGAGACACAAAAGACAAACTGAAATATGATTGTTGTAAATACCGAGAAAAATGTATCTACTCTTTGTGTGTGTGATAATAAAATTGTTCTTCAGTTGTCACGTGGGTCAGTTGTCCTCACAACTAATGAAACGGGTGATCTGATTAGCAGGTGTTTACCGGTTTGACTCATGAGCAGCTGATGTGACGGTGAACAGAACATGAAAACAGAACTGCCGCCCGTCTCATCACCGCTTAATGACGGAAGCTGATGATCTCAAATTAAGCGACTTTGTAATGGCTTTCCGTCCTCACTTACTCATCAGATGAAAAGAAGAGCCTCTCAATGAGCAGGTGTCAGGTAAATACAAGTTACACATTCATATCAGAGATTATGGTCTATTTTTGGATGAACACTGGACAGCTGTTGACTGAATTGAACTACGGTAAATGTAAAATGTCGAATTAAAAAGAGGGAGACAAGTTTTTCTTTAATTTACTAATGCGTGTATACTTTTTTAAACAGTAGCTAAGCTTTCCTAGTTATTTCTGTTCTATTAAAAAGCCAGAAATGCGACACGTGATCCTGTAAACAGAAATATTTGTCACTCACTGTGCTTTTAAGAAAGCGAGCTCGTTACTGTATGCATCATTCATCCTTTAAAGTGCAGAAATGAAAGTAATATATGCATATATACATACAAATGAAACTACGATAACAATTAGAAACTGTTCATTTCTTTGTAAGTGAGAAAACTTCAACAAAATCAGGACGGGATCAAATAAATAATTGTTTTAATAAACAACCCAAATCTCAGCACATGTTTCTTTCTGTCTTTTTTTTTGTTGTTGTTCGTTTTTTGTTTTGTTTGTTTGTTTGTTTGTTTGTTTGTTTTGGGGGGGGGGGGGGCTGTACCGCTTGCCCTTAACTGAATTCAAAATCCTGCTCCTCACATACAAGGTCTTAAATAATCAGGCCCCATCTTATCTTAATGACCTTGTAGTACCATATTACCCTATTAGAGCACTTCGCTCCCACTCTGCAGGCCTACTTGTTGTTCCTAGAGTATTTAAAAGTAGAATGGGAGGGAGAGCCTTCAGTTTTCAGGCCCCTCTTCTGTGGAACCAGCTTCCAGTTTGGATTCGGGAGACAGACACTATCTCTACTTTTAAGATTAGGCTTAAAACTTTCCTTTTTGCTAAAGCATATAGTTAGGGCTGGACCAGGTGACCCTGAATCCTCCCTTAGTTATGCTGCAATAGATGTAGGCTGCCGGGGGATTCCCATGATGCATTGAGTTTTTCCTTTCCAGTCACCTTTCTCACTCACTATGTGTTAATAGACCTCTCTGTATTGAATCATATCTGTTATTAATCTCTGTCTCTCTTCCACAGCATGTCTTTTATCCTGTCTTCCTTCTCTCACCCCAACCGGTCGCAGCAGATGGCCGCCCCTCCCTGAGCCTGGTTCTGCCGGAGGTTTCTTCCTGTTAAAAGGGAGTTTTTCCTTCCCACTGTCGCCAAAGTGCTTGCTCATAGGGGGTCATATGATTGTTGGGCTTTTCTCTGTATCTATGAAGCGCCTTGAGGCGACATTTGTTGTGATTTGGCGCTATATAAATAAAATTGAATTGAATTGAATTGAATTGAATTAACTCCAGTTCTTGAAACAGTTCTCTACATTACTGCTTTTATAAAATAGCTACAGGTACAAAGATAAAATTGTGAAAGAGCCCTTTTTCTGCATTTGGTGACGTTTGCTTTTATGAGCAAAGATCTTACGCATAAATCCAATAAACTTCACCAAAGTAATTTTAAAAAGACAAAATAACTCGTTTAGATTTATCACAATGATGTAAATGGCGAAAAGTTTAAATGTATCAATCAAAGCATCTTTTTTAGTTTAAACAGGAAGTTCTACATGTTTTCCTTACTCCCCCCACTTCACCACCATTACAGGTACACTGATATCATACAAACAGGTAACAGATGTGTCTTAGTTGGCATTACTCATATTGTGAGGATATATCATAAATATGTCACCGTTATTTAAGTTTTAGTAAGTAATTTTAGTAAGTAAAGTCAGCAGAAAATGAATGTAAATTCGATGTCGTTCACAAGCTGACACCTGAGCTGGCATACAGATGCACTTCTCATGTACACATGTAGTTTGCATGGTGGTGAACTTGGAGTCACCACAACATATGTTCAGTGGGAATTTAATGGCCATAAATAACTGAGTTTCCCACCACCTGTTACAAAGTGTGGCAGCATGGAGAGCAGCGGCATTGTTAGTCAAATGAATGATTGCTGGGCAACTAAAAAATGTCTTTGTTGTACTCTGAATTATATCAGGAAGTCGTAGGCAGGGATGGAAACATGAGGCAAGCAGAGCTGTGAAAAGCCTGAGATTACTGTAAAAAAGAACTTTTACTGGACGTTCAAATGAGTAAGGTTTCTAACCATTGTGTTTAGCTTATGATAAGATGATTGATGATGATCAATACGCTGTCACCAAATATCACTATTATAATAAAACAAGCATTCCCTCTACACAGAATCACCCAGCCAGTTTGATTTACCAATACTTGATGACTCCTCCAACAGAAGATTGTGTCAAATGAGTGAAGAGGGTAAAGTGCATAACCCAACTGAATAATGAACAGTGTTTCTTTATGAAGTCTGAACATCCATCCATTCTCTTTAGCGTGTCCTTATCAGGGTTGCAGGGGGTAGTCTTAAAGTCTGAACACCTCAAGGTAATTGTGCTGAGACTGAAAAGAAAGCTCTTTCTTTCATTTCTTTCTCTCTTTCTTTCATTTGTCCATCAAGCCTTGGAACAAGAAATCTTTTCACTTTTTCATAAGTCACTAAAGTCCCATCAGTCTTTGTTGGTACTTTAATCATGAAGAGGTTCTGCAGGTCTTGCAAAGGTCATCTCATACCACTTGGAGGGCTTTTCACAGCACTGACATTTGGGAGGAAAACACAGTTATTTATAGCGCTAATCAGTTGCAGAAACGGTCTTCTGTGTACCTGAGAGAATGAAAGTGAGAAAAATCTCCAGGGCTGCTAATAAATCCCAACCATTTCACATAAAGAGATGTGTAAATGTTTCTTGCCATTATGCCTTCTTGCTGAATAATAATGTCCCTGCCATAATGGGCCTTAACCAGGGAAACAGAGGAGGACCAAGGTAGAGTGAAAAAAGGTAGCCATAACAACAGTATTAAAATTCCTTCCACCGGTTTCTTTGTGAATTTCAGACAGTGAACATGTCACCTTAGTGTTGCTCTTGTCTTCTTCTCTTTTATTTGACATGCTGTAAGGACACAGATAATAATTCCTTCTGTTCAAAGTGCTGTTAGTCGGTTGATAACAATTAGAGCTGAAATATGCAGTACTGTGTCTGTCGATGTGCAAGTGTACATGGAAATACTGCATTTATGTATATGGATATATAAATATTTGAACGTAAAACAGAGTATGTATGATTGTAATGAACTTAAAGGTCAATATTTGGTATGTCCACCTTTATTCTTCAACACAGCCTGAACTCTCTTGTTCAGCTTTCTTCTAATTTCTTTAAGTTGTCTTCAGGAATAGTTCTCCAGCCTTCTTGAAGGACATTCAAAGCTTTTCTTTGGATGTTGGCTGCCTTTTGTTCTGTTTTATGTCAAGATGATCCCACATTGTTTCAGTAATGTTGAGGTCCAGGCTCTGGGGAGACCAATCCACGACTGGCAGTGTTACATTATGTGATTTTCTATCCATTTATGCTTTCACTCCATTTTTACTGTGATCTCCAACACCACTGGCTGACATTCAGCCTCAGTCCATGACAGAGCCTCCACCGTGTTTTACAGATGGCTGTACTCACTGATGTCCCCTCCTGACCTCCTCTCTTCTATCTTCCACTTGTCCGTTTTTTTTTCAAATTGCACACCATGCTAAGATGTGCCAAGTATTCAGCTAACTGCTCTTTTGGAATCATGGTGTTGGTAAAATAATTCTACTTTATGCTTGTCCAACTGTGTCATCTTTAACATTTTTCATAGATTCATTTAAAGAAATTGGAACAAATTACATATTGTTTCTATCATGACTGTGAGCAGGCAGGCAGGAACGGTGAACACAAGAGCAGGACTCGCGGAGGCAAAAGTGAACTTAAACGACTCAGCTTTATTGCTGGACAGCAGGCAAAACAGGGAAAGTAACTAAACTAATCAGGCAGACGGAACACACAGTGGGGAATGAGGGACAGCACGACGATGAGCAGGGGAAGATGCAGACACTAAATACAGGAGGTGAACAGGAGTAAGGGGAAATAGCTGGGCGACATGGCTGACACTGATTACACAGATGAGACAGGGAGAGCACAAAACTGAACGCACTGACATGAGACACAGACCTTCAAAGTAAAACAGGAAGTACACGACAGACACAGAGATCCAGACTAGACACTGAACTTAACAGATACACATGAGCAGACATTATAACATCGGGGACAGACAGAGGGAACACAGAAAAGTGGGACCAGGGCAGGCACAGAACAGAAACCTAACAAATGGCAAATCTTAATGAAAGGCATAACCAGAATAAACAAGAACATAAAATATTATAAAGAAACAAAACACTGAGTCGTTAGACTCAGGACCATGACAGTTGCAACAAGTTGCTAGTAATAAATTGCCTAAACATATAATTTAAAACTGGTTGAGTCATAGGTCACTGTTCAGTGGCTTAACAAACAAAAACATTCATCCATAAATGGCCAGGTAATAGGACTGGACTGAAAATGAGTGATAAAGCAGCTGACGTCCAAAGAAACACTCGGAAAGACCTTCAGAAAACCTGGAGAGCTTTTTCTTAGGAACGCTTTAAAACATTACAAGTAATTCTGGCTCCTTGGAAGCAAAATATAACGACATGAGATGTAGCGAGATATATGCACAGTATTTTAATATAATATGGTGCACTAAAAAGTATTTGCCCTCCTCCTGATTGTTTTTTTAATTTTTTGTTTTTGCATTTTTGTCCCACACGTTTCAGATCATCAAGCAAATTCAGATATTCAGACATAGATTTTGATATAGACAAAGATAACCTGAGTAAATGCAAAATGCAGCCTTTATTAAATGATGAATTTGTTTATTCAGGTCAAAATAGTTACACAATCCTACCTGGCTCTGTTTGAAAAAGTAACTGCCCACTAAACCTAATGACTGGGCGTGCCACCCTTGGTCGCGAGAACTGCAGTTAAGTATTTGAGATAACTGGCAATTAGTCTTTTGGAGGAATTTGACCCACTCATCTTTGCAGATTATTTTAATTCATCCACACTGGAGTGTTTTTGATCATGAATGGCCTCTTTTGGGGCTTTTTTAAGCCATTCGGAGTTGGACTTGCTGTTTGTGGATCATTGTCGTGCAGACAGCAGAATTCATGGTTTCATCAACAAAAGCAAGCAGCCCCAGACCATCACACACCACCGCCATGTTTGACTTGGTGCAAACTGCAAATAAAAGACCCCACAAGAATTGATTGTTGCTGTTCATCAGTGCTTACCAGTTCACCAATGTGTACAATCAAACAGCAAACTGAGGGGTAGAAGGAGCTGTTTGAATGCAGTCCAGTTGAGGCTCTTTTTTTTTGTTAGATTTTTAATGCTGCTATTAACAGATTTCACTTATCTGCAGCTTAGACTCAGAAATGCCATTACTGTCAAATTAGACCTTTATAATAGCTTTTCACACCGGAAGCCCTTTAACATAAAGTTGAAGGCCAGTCCTTTGGTAATTTATGTGGGCTTTGCTGCATTTATGCCTGCTCTTGGTGAATTCGATGCAATGGACTGAAATTTACTACTTTTTTATTCTTTATTTATTTGTTAGGTTGCTTTTTAAAGACTTTTAAGAGGCAGAGAATGAGTAATTAATGCAGTAAGATTTAGCTCCAAGATTTTGCTTTAAAAAATATATAAGTGATCAGAAAAGGCTTATAGGTTTAAACATTAAAAAAAAAACAAAAAAAACTTCTGTCTTCTTTGAGTCTTTTTTAACACTGTGTTATAATTTTCTGTTGTTTCTCTCAAGTATAAATATTTACATATGAACTCACTTTACCACCACACCAATGGATAAACACCATTAAAAGTTTGCAAAGATATTTATTGGTCTCAGAAGGGTAAGTTTATACTGTAATGTTTCTTCTGTTCCTTTGCAGGATGTTGGTGAACAGTTGCAGCTGGTAGGGTCTCTGTCTTTAACACAAACTGCATTAGTCTACTGTGCAAAAGTCTGGAGCCACTCCTCTTTTCTTTATACCCTCCTGAGATCCAATGTTCCCTCTAATTTTTTCATGTGTCTGAGCGAACACACAAACTCCCTGAGCGAACACTTGGACCACTGTCAGCAACAGCAGACGTGTGCACTGTGGTCACACCAGCATCGAATCCATCCAAGTTACATAGTTTATTAAAATAATCAAATTACAGCATTTATGTTAGACTACTTTTAATAAACTGCTTTAGCCCACTTAGAGTGAAAATTTAAAAAAAATCTTGTTCATGACCTGTGTAGCATGTTAACACTATTGGAAGTAAAAAAAAAAAAATAATAACTTGAACTCCAATTTTGAAAACACAACTTTCTTTTTTGTTTTATTTTGTTTTATTATTATTTTTATATAAAGCTGTGACTTGTATTATGAGTTTGTGGTCTGGGAGAGAGGCCTGTAACTCTCTGTCTGCAAAATACAGTATATAATGACCAATGTTGGGCAAATAATTATATAGTTACTTCTTCAAAAAAGTAACTCAGCTATGCAAACAACAAGGTTTTTTGCAGCTGTTTACCTAAAGATGCAGCCAAGGCGTTTTTTTAAATAAACATTTCAAACTATTTACAGAACAATCAGCTGTTCTGCATCAAATTTGATGCCACACAAATTATTTGTGCCACTCCAAAACTAATTTCTGTCCACTATGAGATAAAGGAGAACAACAGCCTGATACCTGCAGGCCTGACAACAGGAGATGTATCACTCCTGTAACACCTGTAACATTCAGTAGTCGCCTCATTGTTCTGACACACACAACAAAACTATTGATCTCTCACATCTCAAAACACTGTAGTCACTCCTAAAACTTCCTCCCTCCCTAAACAACTAAATGTCATGTTTCCATATGATTTTTTGATTGGTCGACATGGTACATTTTTCGAACAATAGGAAAGGGTGGGGTTTTTTGGTTTTGTTTTTGCTCACAGGTGGAGAGTGTTTTTGAGGTTTTCCGTATAAAACGCAGTTTTTACCGTTTCTTCCTGCAGAAAATATAAACAACGATAGTATTCGGGAAGAAAACCAAACATTGCAGATATTTTTATCATAACTCTGGTTTTACGTGGCCTATCAACGCAATTTAAAAACTGGTATAAAGTCCACACTTTTTCCGTCAATTGTTTCTTCTGTCCTGCTCACATCTCCAGTGGTTGTACACGTTGTCATTAACGTGGCTTCACTCCACATCAGCCGCTTTGCTAGCTAAAACACCGGCGTCAGTATATAAGGACGCTGTCATAGCCTGTCAACGACGTTGATTAGCTGCGTATATACGACTGTGAATCGCATTATTGGCTGGACTATGGGATAAGGTGGCATTGTTCTAATCCCATACGGGAGCTGCCAGTCGCTTACTGACTAACACTGCAAAACAGAATTGTTAAAGTTTTCATTTTAATTTCAATTCAGGTTAGATTTTTTTGTGCGCAACGCAGATTTTCTGTGCGCAGAGACCGTGCCAGCAGTGCGCAAACACTGCCAGTGCAGTCAAAGCCAGTTCAGTCATGGATTGGCCTCCCCAGAGCTTGGACCTCAATATTATTGAAGCCGTGTGGGCTGATCTTAAATCATCAGAGAACAGAACAAAAGGCAGCCAGCATTGATAGAAGAAACTATTTAAAGAAACTTTAATGTAGCTTGATTAAGAAAGTTCAGGATTTGATAAAGAATACAGGTGGTCTTATCAAATATTGACTTTACTATATTTACATGTATCTTTGTCCATGTTTCAACAAATAATAGCACCTATTTTAGTATTTTACTAGTACACTGAAATGAGAGTGACTCAGGACTTTGGCGCAGTATTGTATTGCATGAAATTCCCTGACCTGCAAATGAAAACACTTAGAATTTGGCACATTTTATCCTTGCAATTAAAAATACATATATCTCATATGATGTTGTGATTACAGTGTGACAACTCAGAGTTCATGGGAAATATGTGGCCCATAAATTGTTTGCCAGCCAGAAAAGGCTAAAAACTCCTGGCGCGCTGAGGGCACAAAAATTTCATCCCTCTTCTGTCTGTTGCTTGACAGAAATGATGTTTAGAATCTGGTGGTTTGTGGCTATATAAGACCAAAAAAAATTTAAAACTTGAAAACCTACAGCTGGTTGAAGCCAGCACGTGACTGGGTGAGCACTGCCCCAGATGATGTTTTGTGCTCATTTGAGGTAGGTGGTAATGCCCTCCAGGGATAGCAACTGGCAGCCAGTAATCTTTCCCTCTGTTTTTACCACTCCTTACATGGCATACAGTCTGGATACCACACTGGTAAGCATTAGAAATTATTCAACTGCAGCACCATAGAAAGAAATGAGCAGTCTCCCCTAATGACACCTTGAGAAATTTAAATACTACTAATACTGAAGGGGCTGGGTTTTTCCTGCAGACAAATCACCTCTTGGGTGTTAGTGGTGTTTAAAACTATATATACGTGTGTGTGTGTGTGTGTGTGTGTGTGTGGGTGGGTGGGTGGGTGTGCATGTGTGTAGTAGATATTTGCATATTTATGAATATAAAATCTTGAGTCTGCCTGAAAGTCAGAGAAAATCATTGTACGAGTTTGACGAGGAGCATTTGAATGCAGCACGCCCCCAAGGGCTTGACGGTGGTCAGGTGACCCGCAGCAGGCAGGCCATTCTCGGCTTCCCCTGGCTTTGGCTCCAATGTCGGAGGTGTTTGTGCCTGGAAGAAATGGACTCTGGCAATGCAAGAATTTAATCATTCAGAGGTCCGAACAGTTGACTCCGTGAATGGCGCCAAAACAGGACCCTAAACCTAAATTTCAAGAAGGTCGGTAGGGGGAAAAAAAGCACCGATGGTGCCCAGTTAGCGGCTGGAAGGGGGCGGGTTTGTTGTTGTTGTTCTTGCAGCTGCAGCTCGACGATAGTGATCCCTAGGGAAGGCGAAAGAGGCTTTATACAGCTCAGATATCAATGAAAACATAGCTTACGTTGACGTAACATTGCAATGAAGCGCATACAGTAAAGCTAGCTCAAGCTGGAGTCTTTACAGACGCTAACGGAAGGCTAACTGTTAGCTAGCTTTGCTATTCGTGCTCTGCATTAGCGGCTCGTTTAATTGCATTAGTTGTGGGTGTATTGAACATCATAACGTGCTTTTGACATTAGTTTTCCCCTCCTCGTAGGTGAAAGAGTCCTGTGCTTTCACGGGCCATTGCTCTATGAAGCAAAGGTTTGTCCCGATACTTTATGAGGGTCTTATTACTCATTTATTCCCAGTTAAAAATAAACTGATCCAAGGCCTGTGTTTTCTCGCTTTTACAGTGTGTCAAGATCAACGTAAAGGATAAGCAGATTAAATACTTCATTCATTACAGCGGATGGAACAAAAAGTGAGCAGCTTGAGTTGAATATAGGCTGACATTTCTCTCTGTGCGTCTATTTGGATAGGAATTATAACATTGTGATGACGTTTTGAGAATCTGTGATGGGTTTTTTCTTCCTTTGCAGCTGGGATGAATGGGTTCCTGAAAGCAGAGTTCTCAAATATGTGGACAGCAACCTTGCCAAACAAAAAGAGCTTCAAAAGGCCAATCAGTGAGTTAACCTCTTCCCACACAGACATGACCAAGAAGTGTTTTTGTGAGTTTTCGGTTCTTCCTAATGTCCAGTCAGCTTTTTAGAGTTTCTGTCAAAGAAAAGCAGCAATAAGAAAAGTAGGGGGCCGTTTGTGCTCGGTTTTGGGCATGACTGGATAAATTTAGAATTTGCAGCTTTTAGAGTTGACATTACACAATATGGTCTGCCCAATCACATCCAATTACAGATTCTTGGGAAGTAAAATAAATAAATGCTATATCAATATATTGATCAGTATTTTTGTGTGGATACATACGTATATAATCAGATTTTCACTATACTGTTTTTGTGATATCTCAATATCAAAATCAGTTTTATTGTGAGTCCCGTAGTATTTACAGGGCATTTTTGTTTTCCCGTGAACAAGAATGAATCAAAAATAAGATAAAATGGAGAGCTATAAGAATATGAGATGCATATGTTAAAATAAGTATGAAGTATCAAAGTATAAATATGAATTACACAAGCTATATTAAAGCCTACATACAGTTGTTTAGTTGTTACTGTCAGTGTATATAAATATAGTGTGTACATGGATTCTTATGAAGCTTATATGGATTAGTCTAGTCTGTGTATGTTACGGTGCAAATGAGGAAACGTCAGTGTGAGACTGAATGTGTAGGTAGCACCAGTATTGTGCTCTGTACAAAAGAGACTCCCAGAATCGACCCAGGGATCTTTAACTTGTTTGTAAACCGCTACACTGTGAGGCCACTTTGGAAACAGTTAAGTCAGTGCTGCAGACAGTGTATTTCTAAAATACCCCCCCACCCCCGATCAAACAGCAAGGCCGTGTCTGCATCACCACGGTGTGATACATCACTACAACTCAACTGTGGTCAGTAAAAGTAATTTAGATACATTTCTATAATTGTGCTCTCTCTCTTGTTTTTTTTCTGCAGGGATCATTATGTTGAGGGAAAGATGAGGGGCTTAGCACCAAGCAAGAAGATTGCTGCTGTGCAGCAGAAAAATGTTGATCTGTGAGTGTCCAGCTCTTTTCCCTCCTCTAATAATTCATTTAATAACTCAGTTCTTGTGATGCAACCTTGATGATATTATTTATTAAAGTGCTATATGCTCGCATGTAGTCAAAGCAATGAATTGCATTAAGACAACTTGAGGTATTTGTGTCACATCATAAGAACAATCATGATGTCCTTTTTTGCATTGTAGGAAAGTGAAAAAGGCAAAACAGAAGAGTAAGTCAAATATTTGTACAAAATATGTTTAATGAATTTTGTAGCTTTCTTCCAGAATATTTTTTGTTCTTATAGTAAAGATCTTTGGTGTTGTGGCTTTGTGAGGTTCAAGTACTGTTGTATGGAGTCTGATACGATCTGAGACTTATTAATAAACATATTCACCTTTTATTTCTGTGCATTATTTAAGCTGTGATGGCTGTCCTTTTTTTTTAGCCCCAGGGCCAGGTGAAGGTACCAGCAGCGGCGAGATGCCCCAGGGGCCACGAAAGAAGAGGGCTCGGGTTGATCCCACAGTGGAGAGTGTATGTATCATCATGTATTGGAACTGGACTTTTTATAAGAATAACAACTGAGCTTTTTTCTTGAGGTGTGAGCAGAATGAGGAAAATACTGAGATGTTGGGGGTGGGGAGAAAGGTCCACACTCAAGGCAGTACAAAACATCCTGGTTCTGTCTCATTTCTTCAATAAGCTTGTGAAATTGTTCAAAGAGTCAGTTATTCCTGCATGAGTGAACCAGTCTACCCCGTGGGCGTATACCCACACTTGCTATCGCAAATACAAAAAGCAGCAAGGTCATATATTGTGTATGTGTGTATCCAGGAGGAGATGTTCACCAACCGTGTGGAAGTGAAGGTGAAGATCCCCGAGGAGTTGAAACCCTGGCTGGTGGATGACTGGGACCTCATTACCCGACAGAAACAGGTGAAAATAAAATCACAGCAGGTTTCACTTGTTTCCTTCATATTTATCCATATATTTATGGAAATGCGATGGCTAGAAATGTCAGGTTCTGGACCACTTGTGCTCGTTTGTCTCTGATTGCACAATGGATCCCAAAATCTTGAATCAAACTGACCCACCCAATACGTGATATAGTGAAGCAACACTGCTAATGACAGCTGGACCTCTGGCTACCACTCACATCCTAAATGGCAGTTTCTAATGGACAAGTCTGAAGAGAGCGCTTCAGCCAGAATCACTATCTGGAGCATGCTCATTTGTTCTTCTCATTTCAAAGTCAGAACATGCACAGGATGCTCTGCAATGTAGGACTGGGAGTAAATGTTACAGTTGAGTTTGAAATGAGTTGATGTCTGGATGTTTTTATTGATGGAAATGCTTGTGTAACATTTCTGTTGCTTACAGTTATTTCATCTGCCAGCTAAGAAGAATGTAGAGACCATCTTGGAGGACTATGCAAACTACAAGAAATCAAAAGGAAACTCGGACAATAAGTAAGAGTAAACATCCTGACGTTCTCAGAATAATGGAGGCATGAGGAAGCACTGATATCCTGTGATGAAAATGTTCAGCGGCACAGCATCTGTCAGCCACATAAGACTTAAATTCCTTCCACTTTACAAATTTGCTTTTAATAGAGATACTTGTAAACACTTACTAACACATATACCATTAGCTGAACTATATTTTTAAGGGCACAAGACCACTGATCTCACTAAAACTGTAAGTCGTGTATTTTGTGCATTATAGCCTTCACAGTAAGTCAAACAGCGCTTTTAAACCACAGGAATTTTTTTAATTATTTTGGATACACGGCTCGATTTTTTCCCTCTCTCAGAATTGTAGAAACTGGGAGCTCACTCATTTTTTAGGCTCCTTTTTAAAGCTTTTTTTAGGCATCCTTTATCTGAGTACTTCTTTAAATATCACAGCATGCTGCCTTTTGCATCAAAATAAAAATACACCAGAATAAGTAAGTTTTTGTAGTCTTTTTTTTCTTTTTTTTAATAGTCTGTAGCCAGTTATTGGGGTGACAGTTGCTGTTACCAGTCTTCTTATAATAGTACTTATGTGCTTTCTCACATTTGCTGCATCACAGCACAACAAAAACAACTTTGAGAAGTAAGCCCAGCAACTGTTCAAAACTGTACTATTGACTGTTCTATAGAGAGGTGACCTCTGCCGTCTCCAGTAATCTCTCCAAATACGTGACTTTTCTCTTCTCCGTTCGCTTAGGGAATACGCTGTGAGTGAAGTGGTGGCAGGGATCCGGGAGTACTTCAACGTCATGCTGGGCACTCAGCTGCTTTACAAGTTTGAGAGGCCGCAGTACGCCGAGATCCTGGCTGAACACGCGGATGTGCCAATGTCTCAGGTGTATGGAGCACCGCACCTGCTGCGTCTGTTTGGTAGGAACACGTGAAACATATAATAATAATAATAATAATAAAGGATTGCATTTATATAGCGCTTTTCGGGACCCCTCAAAGCGCTTTACAATACCACTATTCATTCACTCTCACATTCATACACTGGTGAAGGCAAGCTACAGTTGTAGCCACAGCTGCCCTGGGGCAGACTGACAGAAGCAAGGCTGCCATATCGCGCCCTCTGGCCAACATCAGTAGGCGGTAGGTGAAGTGTCTTGCCCAAGGACACAACTATCCGAGCCGGGGCTCGAACCGGCAACCTTCCGATTAAAAGACAAACACCCAACTCTTGAGCCACGATCGCCCCTAATATATAATACAGTGTATCCGGAAAGTATTCACAGCACATCGATTGTTCCACATTTTGTGATGTTACAGCGTTTTTCCTAAATGGATTAAATTCATTTTCACCTCACAATTCTACACACAGTATCCCATATTGACAAAGTGAAAACAGTTTGCTTTAAAATTCTTGCAAATTTATTGAAAATATAACATTTACACACGTTTTTACGTATTTGTTCAATACTTTTTTGAAGCACCTTTGGCAGGAATTGTAGCCTCAAGCCTTTTGAGTATATTGCTACAAACTTGAGCAGCTTCTCCCATTTTTCTTTGCTGAACCTCTCCATCAGGTTGGATGGAGAGGATCACTCCACAGCCATTTTCAGATCTCTAGGGGTGTTCAACGGTGTGAAATTCTGGGCTCTGGCTGGGCCACTCAATGAAAATCGAAGAATAAAGCCACTCTTTTGATATCTTGGCCGTGTGGTTATAGTCATTGTCCTGCTGGGAGATGAATGTTAGCCCTAGTCTGAGATCAAAAGCTCTCTGTAGCAGGTTATCATCAAGTACATTGCTGCTTTCATCTTTTCTTCAACTCTGACTAGTCTCCAACGTCCTGCTGCCCATACAGGCTTGATTACAGGCTTGAACCAGGTGGTCCACCAAAGAGCAATGCTGGAGCTGTTTCAGAATAACCACTGGGTTCTCAGTCACCTCCATGATTAAGGCTCTTCTTTCCCAATTGCTCAGGTTCGTCATGAGGCCAGTTCTAGAGATGAGAAAGGCCAATGTGCTCAGTGGAAGCTTCAGTGCTGCTTCAGTTTTTCTGTACCCTTCCCCAGACCTGTGCCTCAGTACAGTCCTGTCTCCAAGGTCTACAGACACTTACTTGGACTTCATGGCTTAGTTTGTGCTCTGACATGACCTGCAACTATGAGACCTTATATCGACAGCTATGTTTCTTTCTAAATCATGTCCAGTGAACTGAATTTACCACAGGTGGACATTCAAGCTGTAGAAACATCTGAACAGATGATCAGTGGAAACAGGATGCACCTGAGCTCAGTTTTGAATGTCATGCAAATTTGCACACTGTTTTTTTTTTAACTTTGTCATTATTCAGTATTGAGAAAAAAAATGTAACCCATTTTGGAACAGGGTTGTAAAATGACTGTGCGGAACAAGTGAAGGACTGTGAATACTTTCTGGATGCACTGTAAACTATATGAAGCATAATCAAGTTCTCACTTGGTAACAAGAAAAAAACCCGAAAAAAATCTTAAATAAATTTGGTCGCTGTTCCCTTCACAGATGCTTGTTTGGGCATCTCAGACTGTTTGTGTTCGAAAGTCCTGCTCCATGATGAAATGATAACTCTTCATTTTCATTTTAGAAAAAGGAGACGAAGTCACAGAGAGCCTAATGAATGTGATAGGTAGAGTAAGTGAGAGCAAGATTGTGTTGCTGTAACAAGGCACGTCCCACCATTAATTTCATTTACACTGAAAACCACAGGATGATACGGTTAAACTCCTCGTTGGCTTTTAACCTGGGAGGACAAAAACCTGGGGACACGGTGCACAACTCCATAAATGCTGAGCTAAAAGGAGAGAAAAAAGTGGTCTCACTCTACTGAAGACCTCGGTTTGGTCTCAGTGTCCTAGCTGGAGACCCAGATCTCATTAGCAGTGATGCTCCTCCGCATGAACGTTGCTTCAAAGAAGTTGATTTTGCTCTCAGTGCAAGTTTAAATTGCAGTTGCCAGTCAGATCAGAACTTCCAAAGACAGATAGAAAAATAGTAGGAATGCAGTACAAAGTGCCAAAATTTGAAGCTGAAATCATTTTTTGCTTTTCACGGGCACAAGCATAGAAGGTTTAATTTCACCTTGTATAAATATTAAATACTGCTAGAAGCATGCAAAAAATTTTAATTTATAGTTTTCTAAGCCCATTAAAAGTATGTGTTCCTAATCATCATGCTTCTTTTTACATGTCGCAGTAGAACTTATATCTGCTCCTTTCAGTTCAGTTAATTCAATATTTCTGGTTCACCTTTTAAGCAGTTTTGTAAATTCATGATTGAAAGTGCTAAATAGGCTTACTCTCTAAGAGAAGTCCCAATGTAAAAGGATTGAAGTATTAGTTATTGTACACAAAATTATGATGAATCATCTGGATTGTTAGACGTGACTGAAATTAGCTGAAATTTCATTTTATTATTTTTTCCTAACAGTCTGGAAAAATGTCAGAGGCCTCCACCTGTAAAACCATTCCTGTTTTGGGGGTTGGCTCATTGTTGCCCCTCTAGCTCACATGTTGATAATTTCCTTTCAACCCCCTCTGCTAACCAGATCAAAATCCCACATTTAACTGACTTCATGCTATACTCTCATTACAACTTGGTCCTTATTCCCTGATTTTCTTTTAAGCAGTTTATTTAAAGTATTATTTATTTATTTAGATGTTTGTAGCACCAGTCAGTTTATTTGAAAAGTAGGCTTCTCCCCTCTTTATGTCACATTTTTGGATTGTGATGATGTTATAGAAATCTTACCTCAATCTCCAAATTTACCGTATGCATTGCTGCTCATACGCTGTATGTTGTCCTCCACCAACAGTTCGTATTGGAGCCATGCTGGCCTACACTCCCCTGGATGAGAAGAGTCTGGCTCTGTTGCTCAGTTACCTCCAAGATTTCCTCAAGTAAGCTTTTAACTCCCAGCACAACACCAGTCACTCCATGTCATGTTTGGCCGATTCTCAAATGTCATGTTGTATTCACATTCACATTAGTGCAGCCAGGCTTGTTGCAGTTCCTCAAAACATAAACCATGAAATCGATTTTCTGCTCTGGAAAGTATTTTTCTTGAGACTAACCGTACACGTTGATGTGTGAACAGCACTGCGGATACATCTACACTGACTGATACAGTGGTGACATAACTTGACATGCAGGTATGGTACGGTCTATATGGTTGGCCTCGGGCTGTGTGAGAGACATGATTGAGAGAGAAAGTAATTCTGAACTCTCCCCTCTTGAACAAAAAAAGACCTGCAGTGCGGAGACACTCCTTTTTTTATATATAGAAGTCTTTTCAGCTGAAGGACCAGAAGTGTGACAAGATAAAGCACCCATGCACACCTAACCTGTAGGACCATGACTTCATACCAAGGCGTGTTTCAGAATGGTGCTCTATGAGTTTGAGATGGGAATCACCATACATCCCACGATACGATATTATCACAATACTTAACACATGATACGATATTATTGCAATTTTTTAAAATATTTTGCGATATTCAGATTCTGTACATAAAGGTAAACTTTATCAATTTTCATTTTATCTAATATCAAAGTCTCGCACTCAGTCTTTCTCTCATTTCAGTTTTATTGTTGACAAACTGAACGGTTTGTATTACAGTCTAGTCCAACTTAACTGAATGCAACCATCTGGTACAATTATAGCTATTCTGAACTATGCAGTTTGTGAAAACTATGCAGCCCCTTCAGCAACTGAAGAATTTGAAAGTAAATTAAAACAAAATATAATTTTACATTAAATAAAAAAGTTTTAAACTTAATTAAAATAAAACATGTCTTAAATTAAAATAAGTAAACTGTCATGTTTATTGCTGCCAAAAAAAAGTTAAACACATTTGGACAGTGAAGGAATGTCAGGATTCTTGCTCAGAAAAAGGATCAACATGCTCTGAAGTCAGAGCACAAAAACCTTTTTTGTAACAAAATATCGATTTCTGCTGTCCCTGTATCGATACATTATTAGCAAACAAAATATCACGATACTACACAGTATCGAATTTTTCCCCCACCCCTACTATGAGTGAAGTACAGCCAGGCAGAGGAAGAACACATTTGCAAACCGCTGTTGTAGTGCAGCAACATCCACTCTCTGGGCCTGTGTGTCATGGTTATCACAATGGAGGGAAGCAAGAATGATGAAATTTGGCAACTCCAGCCAAAGCTTATCTGAAAATTGGGTGCAAATCCACCCAGCCAATAAAATCGGGCCATTATTCGCTCCAGAGTTTTGTCATATCCCAAATGCCCTGCCATGGGGTTATCGTTTCTCGGCAGCTTTTTGGCACCAGCACCTGGTTGTGTTCCTCCTCTGTGCGACTCACTCGATAATGCTTATACTTAGTCAATACAAAGTGCGTGTAGGTCAGCACTGTGTCAGGGCGCACCATGTGACCATTAGTTCTTATCACTTGGTCAATGGATAGCTTAGGGTGTCATCAACACACTGCTCTGATGGGAAATCTCTCATAGAGTGAATTACAGGGCCTTCTTGTGAGGGCCCTGCCAGACGGCAGCATCGGACAACCCACAGATACTACATGATCCTAAAGGTCGTGAATGCATCCCCACACACTACCTCAACAGGTTATTACAAGTGCTCTCTTCCTCGGGCCAGCGAAATGCCTGTGTTTTGGCCTGAAAAATCTCCATTAACCCTTTAACCTCTTAAGCCCCAACGCCCCCTGATACGGGGGCAAAAAGCAGGAGATCAGGTAGGCTTGGGGCTTAAGAGGTTAAAGCCGGCTGGAGCAGGCACGCTCGATTTTGCGCAACTATTTTTAAATCCTGGTAGCTCTGCAAAGACGTAAGCTAGCGCAATAATTTTTTTTTGCATATGAAACCGGAGGAGTTGTACTTACATCTTATGCCATCAGCTTGTCCTGGGTCACAGTTTCCTTCCACATATAGCTTTGCAAAAACTGCATAAAAAGCACTTGCAGCAACAAAAACATAATATTCCAGAAACACGCTTTGCCGATCCGATCAGCTGTTCGTAACACTTCCTACGTCCATCAGCGCGAACTATGGCATGTCCGCCATGACCTGCCCGAAACCGGAAGTGACGTCATTTTGCGGAAATGTAGTTTTTTTTTACCATCAGGGCCTCATGAGCCGATACTGGTGTTTTTATAAGTCATGTTTGACTTTATGACTTTCTGTGTCGTTTCTGGGATGCTTAGGACTCATATTGCACTGCTGGAAATAGTTTATTTTGATGCATATGCTGCTTTTTTGCAAATTTGCATTATAATATTTATTTTTGTTTTTCCTGCAGTATATAAAAAATGGTGTATTTCAAAAATAAAACTATGAAGGCACTCAAAATAAATTTCCTGTGGTGGGAAACTATTTTGTGCAACTTTTTTGTATTTACAGTTTTGAGGGATAAGCCTCTTAAATTTCTCTAACTAGAAATATATGTTAAAAAAACAAAAACGATTTTCAATTTTTTTGTAGTTTATTGCACTTTTTTGCAATTTATGTAATTACTATGCACTTA
Source organism: Neolamprologus brichardi (assembly GCF_056152115.1). Classification (NCBI taxonomy): domain Eukaryota; kingdom Metazoa; phylum Chordata; class Actinopteri; order Cichliformes; family Cichlidae; genus Neolamprologus; species Neolamprologus brichardi. The sequence continues at coordinate 28,262,474 of NC_142104.1, forward strand.
ATGCAGACATATTATTAAAATTTAGGCTGTAATGGTTGTATTGATGTATAGCAACTTGAAATGCTCCCAAAAATGGCTCCACAGCATGTAAAAATATAATATAAGCTCTGGCAGACTTGGTTCTATGGTAGGTCTTAATGGGTTAATCAGAATCAGAAAGACTTTATTTATCCCCAAGGAGCAATTAAGATACAACAGAGCAGCATGACGTTGAAGATAAGGACATGGCATAAACAGGCAATAAGAGTGAGATAGTAAATACACAGAATATACTGTATATTTTAAAATTACACAGTTTTAAAATTAAAGTGACTGAGGGGTCATTTCCCTTGCCCAGTGCAATGGAGGGAACCACAGGGGGCAGTGGGAGCGGTGGTGAACCAGCCGAAACCCCACCCTGACACCACACCCTGAGCCCACTGCTCCACCCCTCCCCTGCTGCTGAGTCACAAATCTCACCCCTTCACAAGTACATATGGAGGTTTTAATTTCTTAAATGCACCATCTTACTGCAGTTTCTTATCCTGACTGTTTTGCATAGAGAAGACGAAGGGTAGACAAAAATGCAGACACTGCTGTCATTTCCTATATAACTTGTAGACTTATTGAAGTAAAACACTGGTGATTTAGCTTTGAGCCTTCATCACTGATCCAAAGCGTAGTCATTTCCTTGATGCTTGGAAAGGTTTTTTTTCTTTATAAGAATAAGAAAACATAAACATTCTCATTGAGTTCTCAGTATGACTTTCCCATAAAGGTTTTTTTTCTGCCCGTTTGTTTACATACATATAAAATCAAACTAAACTCGACTTTTATTCAGAGTTGTAATTTGGCAGCGAAGCATCTGCCACAATCTAATCTTACTGTAACAGTCATTTTGTAAATGCATGAGCCTGACGACTGCTGAACAACACACTCTGCACCAGGCTTTCCTGCTTCCCTCCTCACTGACAATCAGTTGTTTGTTTCCTTCAGGTACCTGGTAAAGAATTCATCGACACTTTTCAGTGCCAGCGACTATGAGGTCGCACCCCCAGAGTACCATCGCAAAGCTGTGTGAGAGCTCTCAGCAAACCTCTTTCCTATTGAGACACCTCATCCCACTCTCCCAGACCACAACTGAAATATCTGTGACTACCCTTTGGATCGCAGTCTTTGGCGATATTTTTCACTTGAACTGATTTGCTTCCCCCGCCAGGGTCTCAGGAGCTCGTCACGGTTAAGAAGAAAAAAAAAATTGTGAAACCTTTTTAACTGAGTCACTTTTCTTTTTTCCCCTTTTCCTTTTCATGTACCTTTTTTTTTGTTTGTTTAAAGTTTATATAAAAGTGTGGTTCTTCATCGTCCGTTACCACAGAGCAGCTCTTCTGTGTTTTTGCATTCCAGCTGATAGATATTTGTTGCATGTGGGTATTTATTGGTGTTTCTTCGGCCAAATGAGGTGCAGTTTAATGCTGGTCCTCAGTCAGTGTTCAGCAGTTAATGTTTTTGTATCTGTATCTTGTGTATTTGTATCAGTTTGTAAAAAGAAAAAATATATATATGTTTATACACAGTATCCAGCTCGTTTACTGTGCGTTCTTTTTCACATCAAGTAAAATATTTGGTTTTATCGCTCTCCTTTCAAGACATATTTTGCTGTAAATGTCGCTAATAATTAAAAGCAGCAGCAGGAAATGAAATTGAAAACAGAGCCATCCTCCTGTTTTGGTTTAGTATTCACCTGACGAGACAAAGGGTCAAATTATCGATCTTTCAATTACATTTGTTGACTGTTAAAGTACAAATCAGTTTTCAGTGTTAATCCTGCAAATGTAAAACATCCAAAATGCCTCCAACCAGATTTGGACACCACGTGACAGACTACAAAATACATATCCCAAATCAGCATGGGAAAATTACCAAGGAATTATTAAACATGATCCAGTCATGGAGTCTGATTCCTATATATGTTGGTGTGTGTTTGTAATTTGAAATGATTTTTACTGGTCAGTAAATGGAGTTCTGTGGACTAAAAAATGTGCCCTGAAAAATGTTGTATGAGAGTTAGAGAAATATACATATCATAAACAGTGCTGTGCAGATGTCTTGAGCCACCCCTCATTTCTTTATATTTTGCTTTTTTACATTTTTTGCAGTGCCTTTGAACAATAGTTCTTCAGGGTTCTTGGAAGTCTTTTTTTATGCAGTGGCTGCTTTTTTTACTCATTTTCAGTTCAGTCCTTGTACCTGGCCATTCTAAGTTTGTTTCTTTAAGCATAGAGTCACTCAGTGTCAGGGGTGAACCAGTGTTGTCTACAGACGAACCTGTTTTAAAGTATCGTTAGATACTTTATGATGCACACTTGGGTGGACAAAAAAAACTTCAAGATATGAGTCTATAAGTTGCTTTTACTTGTCTGCAAACACAGAAACACAAGCACTTCAGGTCAGCGGAGCTGCGCTCTGCAGGCTGTCAGTGCACTAAACGAAACAGGGCCTCTGTGACCAACTCTAAGGACCCCCAAGCTGCCCCAACCCTTCCCTGTGCGAGCTTCACTCATATGTCCAGAATAATGAAGATGTAAATAAACGTTGACAATAAGTAACCCAATAAAATAAAATGATGCCCAGTATCTATGAAAATACATTCTTCTGTGTCCCAACATTCAATGAGTCCCACATTTACTAGCAGTCTGTCTTAAAACCACATCATTTTGTCCTATTTATTTTGTTGATTTTATGAAATAGTCCAAAAAACAAACAGACACGAAATTGGATTTTTGCACCAACAAGGTGATTCCCAAAGAGCTATCAGCTCAACACGTGGCAGTCTGTGCATGCTGTGCAGTGTGTCTTTAAAATATTTGCTGAACCCTCATCAGAAATGGTCTCAGTGGAAGGGTGGCTGTCAATAAGTTATTCTTAAGTAAGGGAAGCGGGGAGAAAAGGCTGAGGTATGTGGGTAAAAAATCCTCAGAATTGTACACTTCGGTCCTGAAGCACCGTTTTTGTCTGTACTATATTTAAAAGTTGCATCTGTATAATTTTTTGTGTTTAATTATAGTTGTACACAGCACATCTGGAGTCAGGATGGAACCAGAGGAGCAGCATGTTAGGGACACACTACTTCCACTCCAAGGACTCTTGCAGGTTAATCCACCTATGATACTGATGACAAATACTGCATATAAATATAGATTAAACACTACCATTCTCTATCTGCGCATGAGCTGTGAATGCGGGTAAAAAATTCCTGACAGCGAGTAAACATTGACACCATAACACCCGCCTCAGTCTGTGATTTACAGTCAAACGTTTTATGCCAGGTCACTGCACGCGGGTGCGCACACACCCAAATGTGTGGATGAGAGATGCTCTCCAAGGAAACGTGGCTGTGGTAAGGGTGTTGCCATGGGGACATAGACAAAGGAAGAGACACGCAGCATCAGAGTCTCGGTCTTATAAAGTCTTGGTAGCTTTAAGGACAGTGAAAAATACAACATGAGAGGAACACCAGGAAATCCTCCTCTTGGTAATAATTCATGAGACCTGTTAATAGATGTTAACTGTTATTGAGTAGCATTGTAACAGTAAGCCTATATACCAGCTGTTATGTTAGTTTGCCTGTTTATTTACTGGTACTTATTACTTTCACTGACTCACTGGCTGATTCACTTAATCACCCTGCTCTGGGTGACCACAAGAGGGCAGCCTTTTCCCTTCCCCCAATTTGCTATTGTTTTTCCCTCTTTGTAGATTTTACAGTTGAATGCACTTGATATATTTTTATGAGGTGAAATAAAGGGAGAGAGAAAAGAAGCATAAAACAGACTGTAAACTGAAGACAGCAGGGAGCAGTCTGCTAACTGAACATCTTATACAGACTATATTTGGACACATACCCTCACTGTTTTATAATTTAATATTTAATCAGTCAACCACTGTAAACTTTGGCCTAAGAAAGTCATTTTCTTGTGACACACATTTGATATTATATTAACTCAGTCGTGTATCTAAAAAAAAACCCTTCAACATAAAAGAGTCTTTTAAAGACTCTTCAGAGAATTCCAAACATTCCTATTCCAAATAATGGCAAAATAACAGCTTGTAGAAGAAAATCGATTTCATCACTGGTGTTGCACTTACAAAAAAAAAAAGAAAAAAAAAGAAAAGAAAAGAAAAAAACCTCTTACAGATGCTTTATGCTTTTGTTGTTGCTGTTTTCCTTTTTTCTTTGCAAGGTATAAAGTTACCAACCCTTCAAATAGGCTCATACTCGGGTAAACTGGTAAAATCTGTGAGGAGTTCAAGTGCACATTTCGATACAATACGTTGGACTTTGACATGAGGGTAATGACAGGTAAACGCACAGTTATTATTAAAATATGTTTCAGGGCACTCTGGGGAGGAGGGGGAATTAGAGGATATTGGGATGTTTAAACAGCAGATAGTTGTTGTTATTTTTTTTAAAATTCAGTTTACATCGATGTTTACAGGTAACTGTTTGTAGGTGTTTCATTCTCCAGGTAATCCTGACGTCACGCCGGGTTCTGTCCCAGGACGACTCCAACTATTCCCAGCGGCCACTCTCCAAGGAAGTCCCGCCCTCCGCAACTGCCCATTGGATTAAAGGTGAACAGAACCCGGTTGGTTTTGTTTGATTGGCTCACAGGTTGTCAGTCGCAGTGCGACGGGAGTTTCGGGAGTTTGAGGTTAGGCGTCAGGTGAAACCTGCTCTGTGAGGAAAACGGCGCAGATTAAACGTACTTTGCGGCTTCCTTCAGCATTGCTTTTGCACTTTTTAATGAACTTGTCCAGTGTGGGAAAAGTTTAACACCGGAGACCAACAACTTTAAAAGATGAAGAGCCTCAAGTATCGATTGAAAAAGCACGAAGTTACCATCACAGTAAGTTGATCGTTTGCTTTCTCGGTTTTGCTCATTTTCCCCGTTTCCCACCACTGGAGCGGTCAGCTGTGAGTTCATGAACGGCGCTGGGACCCGACGCTGTGTTGTACCTCCGCGGGTTGCTGTCTGTAACCCTCGCCTCTCTGTCTTAGCGACCACGCTAACCGCGGTCATGTTCCCACGGTGGCTGCCCGCGCGCTCCCCTGGAAAATAGACACCCCGCCAGCACGTTCAAGCACCTGTACACACACGCGCGCGCAGGCGGAGGTCGTGGCCTGCTCGACACAGATTATTATACTGCAGATTTAGGCCAGGTTCAGATTTTTATAACCTGGCCTAAATCAGCTGGAGCTGTGCTCTTGTTGTTGTGGTTGTTGTTGACAAAGCGCGCTCTGGAAGAAAGCGCCACAAATCAATACTACAAAGTGCCTGTTCTGCTGTTTTTTTTTTGTTTGTTTTTTTATCACAGGGGACATTTTTGGTCCGTAAAAAAAAAACAAACAACGCTGTCGTGCACTTTGACCCACCTTTCATTTGTGTCTTGTGAACACACTGAGAGCTTTTAAATTATGTTTGTTTTTTGGTTGTTTAAATGCACCAGTGTGTTCTCTTTACCAGCCTATAGCTACTGAAACCATGTCCGTGAAACTTTTCTGTAGATCTGTTTAAGAAAAAGTCTGTAATCGTCTTCATGATCCCGCTTGAACAAGGATTTAGTGTGGTGGTGAACTGCTTGTTTTTCTAATATTTTGTCCATCGTATTTGGATCAACATGATTGGTAGACATATTTGGAGACTGGAGCTTGGTGTTCCCCATTCAATGCTTACATAATGTAAAAGCAGGAAAAATAATGGTGCCTGTTTTATGTTTATTTTGTTTAACAAAAGCAGCGCATTATTTTTATTAATTATTGCAGAGTAGCAGACCTTCTAACTTGAGGACCTGAGGTGGGCCTGAGTTGTTTACCGTGAAGTATGGCATGACATAGATGACAAAGTTGAACATTAAACTTTACAATAGTCCGAGTTAATCCCTTGTTTTGTTCAACTCTATTGATTAACAACTAAAATGGAGACAATGTATTTAAAGTCTAACTGTGCAATTCCACTGTATTTGTCACAATTAGCCATCAGTGCTCCATGCCTCCAAAAGTCTATATAAGTTTGTTACAATCTGCATGACCACACAGCCGGAAATATCCATCACTTCTAGGCTTTTCCCATAATTTGAATCCCCTCATCTTTGACCACAGGGTGGAATTGATTCTTCACAATCCAGCGATGACGTATGAACTTTGCTGAATAGACAGCCATCACAATTCTGCACAGTTCAGCATGCAGTGGGTGTCTGGCACTGCACTCTGTTTTCGGCTCCCAGCAATTACCATGAGAAAGGCACAAAGCCAGAGGAGCTGTGTGTGGTAAACTATCCGGCCCCCATTGAAATAAAAGGAGAGAGGGAGCGAAGAGAAGAGAAGCCTTTCGAGATTGAAATGGTATTGTATGTGTATTGACGGCTGTCTCACCCCCTTTGACAGAAGTAGAGACACCCTTTTTTTAAAAAAAAAAAAGCAGCATGAAAACCAAAAAAGCTTGCAGACTTTATGTTCCACTTGTTTCAAAGCACCCTGAGGAAAAGCTCGATGTGGGCTGTGTTGAGGAAACAGATGTGACATTTACACTGGGCTAAAATTCCCCTTGCATTCCTCTATGAAGGCAGAAGAGGAAATATTAGCACACCTACAGATAAAAGGTGTGTTTAAAAAAAACCCAACAAAGCAAAACATGGGTAATAATTTAAAATGTTTAACAAACCTGTTCTGCTTCACTCACCGAGGCATTAAGGTGAACGGTATTAAGTGCTAAACGTTTTAGATGTGTGCCTCGCTCACTGGTTCACAATGAGGTGAACTTGCTTGCTCTTTCTGGGTGGCGTGACTAATCATTAAGAAATACATGCACATTTTTCAAGTAGGAGAGGCAATCATGGGGGTGGGGGGTATTGAAACTGTAACTCAATCCTGGCCAAAGAAAACAAATCCATGGAGGAAACTCCATTTTTCCCCACTCCTTTTGTAAATGTATCAGTTGTGCCCCCTGTTGTTGAAATTCAGAGAAAAAAGGTTTTGTTTTTTAACAAAGAAGCCATAAGCATCATATTTAGTGTCATTACTGTTGTCTTCCACAGTTGCCTGCTTATTGGCTAATCAGGTTTTCCCGTCACGCATTACCAAGAACTTATTTCAGCTGAGGAATGCTGACTATGTTACCAAACAAAGCTGAAAACTTAGTATCCAGGTTTCAAAATGCCATGGCATTCCCTTAATACCAGCTGTAGATTAAAGACAGGATGAAGTCTGTTGGTTTGGCTCACGGTTGCAAAAGGCAAGCCTCCAGTTTCAGTTATTCTTTTGTGTAGAGGCCTATTCTTCTGTGGAGAAGCGTGATTAACTACAAGGCTTCGTACGACAAGCATTGTCATGTTTAAATGCCATGATCATGTGATGGAAAGAAGCGACACAAGATTGTTTTTTCTGTCTGACAGTATGGGGCTGTACCTGTTCCACTCAGTTTAGCTGCTGATATTTTCTGAATGTTGAAGTTCACATGTAATCATTGTCTGTTCCTAAAAGACATTCCTTTGTGGAAAATAATATTGGGTTACAAAAAGCAGATCCCTATCAACATAAAAATAAATATAAAGCAAAAAGAAAATGTGCCTAGGAATGTCCTTAGCAAGATTCCGATCAGCATTCCTCAAACATTTTAGATAACCACATACTGGGGTTGCAAAAAAAAAAAAAAGGTGATATCTGTTTGTTTCAGGAGATATCGGTGTGCTATCAGAGCCGAGGCTACAGAGGTACGAGCAGAAAGTTATAACTCCAGCAGGGTAACCAGAGAAAAATGATTTCCTGGTTAGATTTGCGATTTGGCTGCACTGTCGCAGTATCTGCTTGTTGTCACAGTAAACATCCATCGTGTCAGCTGGATTTTATGCGTTCAGTACAGCCCGTGAAACTGAAACCACTGACATGCACAAATGATTTGGTTATCAGAGAAGGAGACACTAAACCTGTCAGACATCAGTTTGAGTGCCTTGATGATAGAAAGTCTTTCTAATGCAGATTCATCCACGAGAGCCTTGTAAGACCAGAATGAGCAAAGCAAAACTGAGGTTTGGATTTTTTTTTCTCGAGATATGGCTGTTAGAACCAGCTAAAATGTTCTGTGTTACTTGCCTATAGTTGTTTAATTCATTGTATTGTTGTGGCAGACACCCCTCCTGGTCAATTCTTTTAAAAAAATCCACAATCAAATTTAAAGACCTTCTCCTCACAAGGTTTTGAATAATTAGGCCCCATCTTATCTAAAAGATTTCGTAGTACCATATCACCCGAATAGAGCACGTCACTCTCAGAGTGCAGGCTTACTTGAAGTTCCTAGGGTATTTAAAGGTAGGATTGAAGGCAGAGCCTTCAGCTTTTAGGCCCCTCTTCTGTGGAACCAGCTCTCTCTACACCCTCTCTATTTTTCAGATCAGGCTTAAAACTTTTCTTTCTTAAAGCATAAATTTACAGCTGGATCAGGTGACCCTGAATCCTCCCGTAGTTACGCTGCAATGATACACTGAGTATTCCTTACTCACCCTTTTCACTCTCTCTGTTTATACATCACTCTGCATGTAATGATTAGTTATTGTTAATCTCTTACACACTTCCTGCTTCACTGAGGCCTAAAGCCAGATCTGTACCTCTGTCAGATCTCCTGTGGATGGTGGCATGTTGGGGCACCTACCTGTAACCAGCAGATATACAGGATACAAGGCTGTGGTTTATGAGAGGCTAAAAATCACTGCAAAATAGAGTTTCTGGGAGAAAATACAGTGTGTAATAACAAAAAATGCAGCTTCAGTTAGTTTTCCTTGTGATATGTAGTGAAATGTGGCTGCCCTACTGTTTTGGGTAGGTATGGCATTGTTTTGCAATGTCAAACAAATCAAATCAAATCAAACATGTCTGCTACTGTTGGATGATTGTCGGTTATGTTACCACTGAGCGATGACAACAGTGCTTAAAGATGCTCATCTACTTTGTCCTAAGCCGTCATTATACACCTGCACCTACATCATCGTGTCCATGATCAGGATATCATTAAAAGTCTGCTGAGTCCATCGTAACGTTTAGTGTAAGGATAAAGAGAAGGAAAGGTCAGGAAATGAAATAGTCCAAGGTCTATATGTAACATAGTAACACAACATGTAGACATTGTAATAGATTATAAGAAGTGTGGGTGGGCTGACGTCCAGGTGAAGGACTGCATCTTTTTCTCTAGCTTTCATTTCACTCGTAGGAAGCAAAGTATTTTGCTTGATGTTAAAAAAACTTAGACAAGTTTCGGATGTCTGTATCTGTATCTTGTTCAAATTCAGTCTGTTCCCTGACAGTACAATTTTTCAACACATGAAATTTTATAACTGGCAAGGCTCCTGACTACGATAGCCGTAATGCTCCAACAATCCATCAAGCCGTGCGACTTTGTAGCTTACCAAAGTTGTACTAAAACATTTTTGACAGATTTCTGCGCGCCATGTACCACATAAAATCGGTTCGAGGTCAGTAAACACAACCAGCATTTCATACATAAGGCACACTGTTGATTTCTGAGAAAATTAAAGGATTTTGCGCCTTGTAGTGTGGAAAATATGTTATACAGAAGAATAGAATATATCGCGATATATATCGTTACCGCACATGCTTCAAGTTATACCTCCATATGGATTTTAGGCCATATCGCCCAGCCCTAGGAAAAACATAGATCCAGTTTATGACCTAGTAATGGCCCGATAACTATGTGTTTAGATTATTGTCTCATTGCTTCACTTGTGGTTTTCGGCATGTAGCTGGAGGCTGTATGTTTTGTGAGTTACAGGACTCGCGTTGAATTCTTATGACATGACTGCAACTGTAAAAATGCCTCTGGTTAGTTAGCACTAAAGGTATTTTTATTAACAATAAATTTTATGGTGGTGAGTGGCAGTCACTCTGCAGCTTGCTGTAGGTCAGCGTTCATGGTCACTGTAGTTTTTTTTTCTTTTCTATTTTTTCTGGCAGTTTTGTTTTTGGATGGTTTTTGCAGCGTGTACGAGCCATATTTAAAACATGAAGAGGGAAGCTCAGACCTGTCAGTTTAATGACTGATCATGAAGACCCCCATTAGCCTCCTGACAGGTTGAACACTAATGAGAAGCTTCCTTTAGGCACATTTGTAGCAGCACACTGTAATGAAAGGGTATTTGCTGCTTTTCTAGTATAGCCAGCTTTGTTCTTGGGCTTTGATTATGTTAAGGATTTCAGCAGCAAGTGTGACTGAACGCGTAAAGCTCATTTATTAAATCTGTAACTGACTTTAACATTAATCTTGATGTTTAAAGGTATTTTTTCATTCACAGTGATATGAATTTGTGTCCCAACTTTTTATTGTTATATTCATAAATCCCTCTTTAAAAAAAAAAAAAAAAAAAATCTATTAACTTTTATATTCTCAGAGTTCAGGTTTTTGAGCTTGGGAATGAATTTAATTGTTAAGAAAAATTAGTAGTAACATAGTACTCCATATTTCCTGGCTTCCTGATCACACCCAGATTTTTTTTTCTCTCTTCCCAGGGCTTGCATGTTCAATAATGGTGAAATGTAGGATCCTCCCTTACCCTTTAAGTAGTGTTATTTTACAAAATAGAGAGCGGGATTGGGAGGTGTTGTCGATGGCAAAAGTACTGTGGGACAGAGGAGGCACATGCAGCAGGAATGTTTTGTTGGGAAGTTGAAACGACTCTGGTTTCAAAGTTGTTTTTAACAAAAGGAGGGTGTGGATGGGAGAAGGGAATGTGATGGTTCCAAACCTTTAGGCAGTGATCACTATCAGCTTCTTTAGATGTTTCTCTGCTCAGGGATAAAAATGGTGATTGTGATAAAGTCTCCCAATGAGCTCGGTGCAGATTTGACTTTCCTGCTTCTTTGTTTCGAGGCTTTGTTTGAATTTTTTATTTTTTTTTGGAAGGTCAGTTAGGTGATAACAAAGGTTTTGTATATTTTATCGTGTAGTTAAAGAAATCAGTGTTACGTGCTTGCTTTGCTGGACTGCAACACTGTCTATCTCACTGAGTGACAAAGGCCTTAAATACATTAAGAAAACTACAAATTTGGCTAACAAAAATAAAAATAACAATAAAATAAATTGAGAGTACGCTTTTTTTTTTTTTTTTTTACAGCCACGCACTTTTTGTGCAGCTCAAGCCAGGGTGACTAAAGGAAAGCCTTGAGTCAACATGATGTATCAAAGAGCTGTCTTAATAAAACCCTCGTGGTTTCAAAGATGCTGTTGAAGGATTATTTGTTACCCGCAGCTGCTTTTAAGTCTAGACACTTATCTTAGTATCTTGGTACTGACCTTTTCAGAAATGGTACCGGCTAATTACTCATTAGAATTGAGCCTGTGTGAAACCAAATTTGCTCTTTTTTCCCACCTGCCTGGTGTCACATGCTGAGGTTTGTCAAGCCTGCGGTTACTGTCACTCCTTGGCGATCTCTGTAAAGATCTGCTGCTGTGTTTTTACCCTCTGCAGAGTGCATTGCGGGGCGTTGAGGGAAGTGAAGTATATTCTGTCTGCAAGTGCGTGTTTTGTCTGGCTGTGCCTCGGTCTGCAAGGCAGGACAAATAAACAGAATTTATAACATGCCTGTCACTAAGCCAGGTCCAGCTTTTTAGTACATATTAGACTTTGTTCACGTAGAGACAAAATGCTTGCTGAAACAGAACCCTGCTTTTCTAAACGGCTGTGTTGGAGGAAGATGAGACGTCTGTTTATTTGTACTGATAAACTATTGCCTTTGTGGGGAGCTTGTATGTTTTACAGCCTCCTAAACCCCCAGGAATTTCTTTCTACCCACTGAGCGTTCTTAAACTACCTACTTATGAAGCTCCTTTAGCAAGTTTAGGCTGCAACTTGGAGACACCCAGCAGGCGTTCTTAACCTCTGCTGGAGGGGGCGAGATTTGATTAAAATCCTCTTTTCCACCCTGCTTAATTTTCACAGTGTGTGTGGTGTTTACTTTTTGGGGTTCAGTTCGTATGGACTGAGTGTTTCATTTGAGCTAATCCTTGGTCAGACTGTAAGGCTGTTTAAATCTCATGACGAGCGCCTGTCTGACTAAATGCCGTGTATGCTTGCCTGTTAGATAGCAGGCTTTGCTTCATTATGAAGCTCTCATACCAGTAATAGGGACCTAGTGTTTTGTTGTTTTTAATTTTCCATTTCCCTATAGCTGTGCGCGGTTGGAATAGTGCTGTGCTGGGTAATTTATTCAGACATGCTGCCTCTTAGTATTATTTTATGAGGAATATTTATGTACCAGTGCACAAGACAACAAAGCCCCGTCTTATTCCCCCATTAACAGTAATAGTAATTGACTGTGTTGACCAAAGAAGACAAACTGTGAAACAGACTCATCGCATGTTTGCTTTAGGCTGGATGTTGTATCGGCTGTATAGTCAGTGGCAACACAGTGATCTGTTGTTTCAGGATTAACGTCTGGCTCCATAAGAGCGGCCGTGAGGTCATCCCAACAGTGTTACCCGTCGGCGTTCCCATGCTGTGCTCCCTCCCCCTGCTTACATGGAGCAGAGAGCTCATCCTGTATTGCATCAACCAGGGAACATAAATTTGTTTCTGGTGGTTAAGTGCATGTGTGTTTTTGTTGTTGTTGTTGTTTTTGTACCATGTTTGTCATGTGTGAGCTTTGCATTCAGTCAGTTTGTTTATGTGTAACATGAACTGTGAGTGTGTGTCAGGGCAGTGATGGGGAGGTTGGCATGTGAGAAGGGGCTTAGTTTATTGACTGACTTTGGGTGGGCTTCAGCTGACGTCAGAATGTACGTACACACACACACAGTCAGTCAATCAGTCATGCTGAGCAACAGAGGGACAAAGATTCTGCTGATGAAGGACAAACTGCTGTTCAGCAGCAGGGACTAAGCCCTATCAAGCTGTGCTCTCTCTGTTTGTATGTTTCTGTCTGTCTGCAGATTAGATACGTGCCTCTGCCATATGAAAAATGTGGAGTCACTAACATAGTTGGACGGTTTTGTTACTTTTTAAAAAAATCACTGTTCCCTTTGTCATCACGAACAAACAAGATAGTGAGAGAAACAAAGCGGTGCAGCCAATTAGTGCCTTTCGCTTCAACACCACTGCTGTGTTCAGCTACAGGTGGTCACTGGAGATCTAGACAAGTCTGCTTTTTATGACATTATACAGTCATTTTATTATTTTTAAAATTAAACAAATGCTTTGTTAAGATGTGTGAAGTTCATTCACCAAGCAGTATGTATTATTTGTGCAATAGCCACTAAAAGGTTATAGACTAGATGGAATACCTGCTAGGACTGGGCGATATATCGAGTTTTTTTTTTAAAATATCAATATATTTTTATACGAGATATAAGATGTGACAACATCGTTTATATCGATATAGTCTATGTTACGTTATAATTATACTTGTGGAGCCGCAAGTTTGCCTCTCGTTTGTCCACTTTTGTCTCTATGCAGCGTTACTGGGCCTCGCCTCTCCTTCACTGAACACAACTCCCCCTCCCCCATAGTTTCACCTGCAGGCAACGACAAGATGGACGTGGCAAATCTCCTCTAACGAGTTACCGTGGATCACCCCGTGCGTGGGGCTGGACGGCGTCAACGTGTTAGCGAGCTAACCACGCTAACGAGCTAACCGCGCTAACGGCTTACTCAATTTATTTTTGAGTAACTTCTTCATGTACATCTATGCTGTATGTTAATAAAAGTGCCTGTTTGACATCTGGGACACAGCTTTGACCAAGAACTCTCTTTTTGTTCTTACCTTATGACTTTAAAAAAATATATCGAGATATATATCGTATATCACCATCCAGCTAAAAAATATCGAGATATGAATTTTGGGTCATATTGCCCAGCCCTAATACCTGCCACACAGAGCATGCTGTCTTTTGCTGTATATCTCTTTATGGTGGCGTGTTTTAGTGCGTGTTGATGGAAACCCGGTGCAGCAGAGTTAACTGATGCTCTATTTGTGGCGTGAATGTGCATCTGCTGTGTTTTGAGATGTGGAAATAGACTTTTCTTGGAAGAAGGTGGTCATAGGAAAGAATATGTGAGCATTGGACAATGTCAGAGGGGCAAGACAGTGCCTGCTTTGTAACAAGCATGAGTCAGGTGTTCTCCAGAATTTCATTTTTTTCTGATAGTTCTAGTCATTGTAGTAATTGTTAAATTATTGTTTATTGGATATTATTTTGTTACATACATTTATGTTACAGTTTTTGTTTGTCAGAGGTCTTTAGGTATAAGACTAGGGAGATTTTATGAAGTATGTTTACTGACGTTTTGGTGTGTTGCATGATAATAGTATATATATGGAAAATTAGTAAGCTCGTATTTACAGTAAATACACCACATGTAAGTGCATTTCAGTTGTAGTATTTCAAGTTTTACACCAAAGTTTGTGTGTGTGTGTGTTCATGTGAGAGTGAGTGACTGCGGGAGTGAGAGAGAACCGACCAAACAAGTGTCAACATAGTATTTCTGCCCAAGTACCAGCATGCCCAAAGCGTTTCTTGCTTAACCACATACTGCCATTAGAGACCAAAGAATCCTGTGGTTTTTACTATGCTATTCTACACATACAGTTACACAAAGGATGGTGTGGAGTGGGATCGCGTTAACAGTCCATTAAAATTTTGGATTAAATCCACCAAAGTCAACTTAATGAGCTTAAGTGGGATTTATATTATTAGCATATAGGTAGTACAGTGTAAAGATTTCAAATATGACACATTTGACCTCTGACCTCTCAAGTCATTAGATTGATCTGAAGGTGATAATAAGTGTTAATAATGATGTATAGAGCGATTTAAAGCAATGTTTCTGTTTTCTTTCTGTTTTTGCCATACAGGGAATTGTATACGGGGATTTTAAATATCAGATATTTGAGATATTATTTTATTATGACTTTGTTATCTACATTAGAGTACCAAATTATTACAATTTAAATACATAAAAATTTGAATATCATAACATTTTTATTGACCCATCTACTAAAGTCATATAAATATAAAAGAATAAAAAAATAATTGTACTTAAATCATTTCAAGTATATCAGAATGGGTTTATACAAGGCAAATAACAAAAGCCTGCTCTTTGTACTTGTTTTTACTGAACTGCAAATGTTTTTAAAGTGCATTTAGAAATACTCATTTTTTTGTTATTTGGTATGTACAAAATCTCTTAAAATTAAATACTACCCAGAGAATGAGCTTCCTCGTGGAGGTTTGTGCTCTTGGGGTGCTGCTTGTTCATAATGCTTCCTTCAGCAAAATAACACTAACCTGCTGCTGTCCCACAGATCCTCCTGTGTGTTTTTCCTTCAGGGGCTGAAAATGTAAATTTTAGGAACATTTTTAAAATATACTACCTCTTTAAGGAAGTCAATACTTTTTTAATTTGCTGTAGTGTTTCTGCATTAGTGACCCAAGTATTCCCTCACTAGCAGCCCACCTCACTGGTACTGCAGTGAGGTGGGCTGCATCCTTTCTTTTTCTTGCATGGAGCTGAAGCTGCAGAGTTGTGGTGGCATATTGTCAGTGGCAAGTGGCAGTGACTTTCTTATAGAACGTGGCTTACTGGTTTGTCATTAGACTGCCTTTCCAGGTGAGTTGGCAGGGGCAAGGGCCACTGGGTTTAGGGAATGAGGAAGGTGATCCCGGGCCTGGCAGCAGGTCACGGAAGTTGAGGGAAAATAGCTGGGAAAAGTTTTGTCCTCTGGGTCAAGTGTCATCTAAAATGGTTTGACCTAATAATTGGGTTGACTAGTCTCCACTTTGGGCAGCACAAGTAAGAATATCTTTGGAGGATCACCAGGAAACTCCCAGAAAGCCACTTTACCATATGGGCTTTGTTTTAGTTCCCACAGGGTTAAGCTTTACGTGAGTGTCTTAAACCTTCACACTTTATGCAGATTAACAACTCACCTTACTGTACGCTAACAGATTTT
This sequence comes from Neolamprologus brichardi, assembly GCF_056152115.1. Classification (NCBI taxonomy): domain Eukaryota; kingdom Metazoa; phylum Chordata; class Actinopteri; order Cichliformes; family Cichlidae; genus Neolamprologus; species Neolamprologus brichardi. Next base: position 28,278,468 of record NC_142104.1, read on the forward strand.
TAGAGCTTCACACATTTTTGTATCCTGATCTGTTTCAACAGTCACTGCAGAGTTGGCACCATGTTTCATTTTTTGTGTGTCATAGTGCAAAGGCTGCATTCTTATGCAGTTGGTAAATTTGTGCTTAATTTAAGTCAATATTTCCTTTTACTTTCTGTTGTTTCTTGAGCACTGAATGTTCAATAGATTCACAGCTGCTGAGAACAATAACCCATGACAGTGATCTTATATAAGCACCTGGAGGTTTGTACTAATGATTGCTAGAATTTTCTCATACATACTTGTATCTGTAATACATTTTCTGTTATTTGCAGAAATACTTGTAAGATACAATTGCTTTGGATTCTCTTCAGCTTACCATTGTGTTATTAATGCTTTTGATGCTTATCACCTATCCTCTTGGTCAGAGCATGCAGATATACATTGACTTGTTATTTTTCTGCTCACCACCAGAGGGCGTTTCTGTCTGTTCTTATGCATCCAGCCCTGGACGAATGACTCTGTGCTTAGCAGCTATCCAAACATGCTTCATATACATTCCGACAACCAGTGCCTCGTTTTCTCCAGACACCTGGCTTGAACCATCAGTGTCGGCCCAAATGCACGAGGGGCTTTTACTGTGAAGCATCAGCTTACCTGTTCCAAAATGACAGATTGACTGCAAGCATGCTGCATCTTGTCACTTTCACACCTCCACCCCACTCCTGTCCTTGTGTGTTTGGCTCACATACTCCCAGTCTTTCTCTCCTGCACCCTTTCTGTTTCTGGCCCTCAGGGGTTTCAGTTACACCCTACATGCTCAGACAGTTGCACAGCTCACCGCGTTACGCACAGGTCTGTGGTCACAGATTAAAGGGATGTGTGCGATGGTATGGGCGCTGGTGTAAAAACACTCCTGCCTCAAACTGCAATGCTAGAAAAGGTATGCCGGAGAGCTGCATCTATTCATCAGTAACAGAGAAGGTTATTATAAAGTGTCCCACTGAGTTACTAACAGGATTTCCCATCTTTCCTTCATGTTCACCTGACTGTTCATGAAAACTGCTCCGTGTTCCTGCATTGTTTGTTTACGTGCCACTTCGAGAGATTTCTGTGGCACAGTTTCTGATATTTAAGCTCTTGAAGGTCTCGTTTACACTGACCCAGCTAGAGTTTTGGATTTTTAACTGCCACAGCATATCGCACCAATAAATCAAATTGTCATTGAGATATTCACAAAGCATGCAGCTATTTTAATGCCACAAACAGGTATCTCTAGGGATAAATGATAAAAATAGTAGCAGAAGATTGGTGTCCTGTTTGGACATGTTGCTAAACCAAAAGTACAGATTTTATGTTAGTCATGCAATATATTGGTCATCATCTTTAGGAAGCTCTAGTTTGTTTGAACACGTGTCATTTAGTTACTGTAATGTGTGTTTATCTTAAATATCAAAGAAATGCAGCAGTGCATCATTTTCTCAGTTTTGCTATGTAAAGCAAAATTCAAAGCATGCTCTAGTGGTTGTTGTCCGATTGATTGGACCAGTACGCACCATTTAGCCTATGTTATTCTTACTTGTTTATTCTCTATGAGGTTGCAGGGGCTTGTAAGGTCCTCTTAAGGTTTCAAACAAAAATGCACAGCTCACACACAGCACTGCAAATATGCTGCCAGTTGCCGGTGGATGTTGTTGAACTGATGGTGGCTGGTTAAAAACTTAAAGTGTGTCAAGAAAATATCCCCCACTCCACCATCACCAACTGTTTATACAAAGCTGGATGGATTTGTGCTTTTTTGTCGTTTACTCCAAATTCTGACTGTACCATCCAAATGCTATGGCAGACCTCAAGGCTCATCAGACCATGCAACAGTTTTCCAGTCTGCTTTTGCCCAGTTATTAGTGAGTTTGTGCAAATTGTAGCCTCAGTTTTTGTTCTTAGCTGACAAGTAACCCAGTGTGGTCTTCTGCTGCTGTAGACTCCCTGCTTCAATGTTTGGTGTGTGTTAGGGGTGAGCAGTATAATCTTATAATTACATCACGATATATCAAGAAAATTTGTGAACACAATATTTCTGATGATAAAGGGAAAAAAAGCGAGAACATTTTGTTGATGTTTGCAGGCAGCAGCATTCGGAAGTGTACGTTAATGAACAGGATTTTTCAACTGAGCTACTGTAACTGATGATATACTTCCTAGATTGAAATGTGACTCTATTGAAACAAGGTTCCAGCAGTACAGCAGCAGAGCAAGAATAAGTCAAATATAAGCACAAAGGTAGCCTATGTAGTGTTTTCCTTGGAAATTGTATGTGAAAATAATTCCCAACACTTCACTTTAACAAGACCTAAAGTAACACAACCTTGTACCTCATCAGAATATGCTCAAGAATGTCATATAGTAAAGCTAAAAAACTACCTGGGATGTTGTATCTTGCTCAGTGGAGTCATTTGGGCTGCACATCTACAGCTGCTAGCACCTCTTCATTCACAGACTGTTTGTACTTAGCGATGTGTCTTTTCCACCTTTAGCTGGAGCTGTTTTCTTGTATATTTTGCAAAAGTTGCACTTTGTTGGAGGTTTTATAAGAAACTTCATATATAGGTACTAGATCATCATTGGAGGTTGACACGCAGCTCTTATGCTCTGACATGCCTGGGCTAGTCTCACTGTTACACACAGTAGGGAACGTAAATGAATGATATCGCAACTTGACATTTTTATATCACATAAAAATGCATACAGTATTGTCACAGAGGGTATGATACAGCGCAGTCTCTTCTGCATGCCTCGGTGGTTATTTGAGTTACTGTTGCCTTTCTATTAACTTGAAGGAGTCTGGCCTTTCTCCTCTGACCTCTGGCATCAGCAAGGCATTTTCCTGCAGAAAACTGTGGCTCGCTGAATATTTTCTCTTCTTCAGACCATTCTCTGTAAACCCTAGAGATGGCTGTGTGGGAAAATCCCAGTAGATCAGCAATTTCTGAAATACTCAGACTAACTCTTCTGGCAAAAACAACCATGCCATTTTCAGAGTCACTTAAACCATCTGCTCTATTCTGATGCTCTTTATGACCTTAAGTTAGTCATCTTGACCATCTCTGTATGCCTAAATGCACCGAGTTTGATTGGCTGATTTAGATATTTGCATTAATGCAGAGTTGAACAGGTTTATGTAACAAAGCAGCCAGTGAGTGTATATGTCTCTAAACTCTTACTCGTGTCCTGTTTAAGCTACATTTCGACTGCATTATTATATCTTATTCTGAAGCCTCAATTTAGCTTCAGATGAATTTTGGAACATTTCTCCATTTGAGCTCACATGAACCCCTGTGAGGAAGATCAATGCATCCATTGAGTTCACCCATGTGCTGCATTACGCGTCTGACTTCTGAAGACTTCTGAAAATCTGAAGCTTGAGATAAAGCTCTAAATGGGGAAAAAGGTTCTGCCTGTATTTACAGAGACACATTTCCTATAAATTGTCAAAGGGTTATATTTCATGGCTTAATGTCTGTGTCTTCGCAGATGACTTTTATAATCAAGAGGATCCCCGTAGTGGATATCATAAAACTAGATCTGTAACTGCAGTTTGACGTTGGACACAACTATCACTTACCATATTGGCGTAAAGCTTTATGTTGTGATCCTGACTTCAGTCTCTTATCAGATGACCGCTTAGATATTTCTTGCTGGTGATTTCATCTGTGAAGATATTGGAGACCTATTAGTCTCGCCAGCAGCTGAGAGAGGCAGGAAACCGAGGTGTTGGAGAAGTGACGGAACATCTGAGCTGAAGATGGCGAGAGTCTCTAAATGACATATTACCAGGCAGCCAGAATAATTTGTGCAGACAGGTAGAACAGCCTAACCTGTCTGATCCAGTGTCAGGTGACGTCTTGTCCTCTAGGTCACTGTGTTAAAATAGAAGCTTTAGCAGAATATTGAGTCAGTAACGTCTTGTATGCAGGTTTAATACAGACACTGTAATAAAAAAACCTTAATAGGCATGGCTGCTCCATGCCTATTAAGGTTTTCTGTTCAGGACTAATTAAAAAAATTACAGAGATTTTTTTTTTTTTAAAACTTCTGTGTACATCTCTTGAAGTCTCACTGTGGCTCCAGTTACAGCAATGCTAATGAGCCCTGCCTTTGTGGAGGTTACTGTATCACAAGTGTTCAAGTCATGTGTGTGGATGGGCTTTTTAATGGTGTAGATATTCAGCCCAGCAGATAAACATGACCACTTTTTTCACTAAATGACATAGCTTTGGGTACCAATTAGGAATACATTTATTCAATGTTTGAATAAATGGGATATTGGTCTGATCCAAAACGATCCAAAAGCTGGACTTTTTTTACAGTCAGCCTATGGCAGTTGCATCCAGTCTGTTTCCTATAATACAGGTGTTAACTGTGATAAATGAGCATATCTGCTGCTGTCTGCACAGAAATTCACATTTAACAGAACCAGCTGGCAGCCAGTTGAGTCTCTTCGAGTTGTGCTCACTGACATAGACTGATGGCAATGTGTTGGCATGTCTGCATTTATAAATTCGACAGCAGTAGTTTGCAAACGTGTACCCGCCTCGCATGAGCCAAGGTGTGAAAAAGGTTGTGGGTCATTATCAGCAGAGGTTTCAGGTGAAACAATAAGACAAGGTCTCACCCTGTGTTAAGGCCCCTGGGATGGGATCTCAAGCTCAAAGAATCTATAGATAAACCTCAATCTGCTGCTGCTTTATGTAGTAGATTCAAAGAACCACTACTGTCAGGATTTACAAAAGAGGTGCGGGGAAAATGTAATCATGTAAAGCAGCGGTCCCCAACCCCTGGGCTGCGAGAGATTAGGCTGTGAAATTTATGGTTTTCAGGGTTTATGTTATTTTTTTTATCGTTTTTATCATTAACTCTGTTTCCCTGGGTCTTTTCCAGTGTGTTATTAAGAAATCTTCTTTTTTTGGTATCGCTACTGGTTTTATTTTGTTGTATTTATCCGCGACACCTTAAAGGCCGGTCCGTGAAAATATTGTTGGACATAAATCGGTCCGTGGCGCAAAAAAAGTTGGGGACCGCTGATGTAAAGCCATGGACTCAGTTATTTCTGCAGCTAGTCTTACTGCATATTTATTTGTAGGAGTTTCCCCTTCAAAACGTCAAACTTTAGGGAGGAGAGTATTTAAAGGATACAACTTTTTATTATTTAGTACTGAAGAAAAAGGTCCTAACTCTTTTCCACACAACTGCGATTAAGCAATTTGAAATTAATCACAGATGTCATTCAAGCTGCTCCTCTGATGTCAGATTAGTCATACGGTCATCCAAACAGCTTGTTTGCAACCCGTTAATTTCAATAAATGTCAAGTAAATGCTAGGTCATTTAAAAGATGACCTAGCATTCAGGCCAGGTGTAGTGTCATGGAAAAGCAGAGGTGTTTCTAGAACACGCAGTTCTTTGTGGGTAGATTGTTTTATCTCACTGGCAAAAGCAATGGATCAGTCCTGGAGGGAAACTTCCACTTTAAGCTTTTATCCTCAAGAAAATAACTGGTGATTTTCTGACTATCGGTAATTTAGTTGGATGACTCTGCTGCATTTACTTCAAACAGTGCTCAGACTGTTATAAACAAAAGTGCGATATCTCTAAATTAGCCAAAACATTACTTTTTTTGTTCTGTTAAAGTATAGGGAGTATTTCCCCTGATCCTGGTAAATATGTGTCAGCAATGTACAATTTGAGATATGAAAGTAAAACAGGAAGATACATTGACATCATGTTGGCGTCATTACATGTAACTAGATATTGTCATCTGTTGCAATCATCATAATTCCAGCTCGTAAAGGAAACTCATTCACGTTTAAAACCTTTGACTGTTCAAGAAAGTGGGAATCATATCTGGAAAACTTTTCTTAGTTTCCTGTTTGCTGTTCTGTTCAGTTTGCAGATAGTTTAAGTCACATATGTTACGACAGCAAGCACAGATGATCTATTTCTCTTCACAACATCAAGTTATTATATGTCGATCAGCTCCCCTTGAAAGACAGGGACTACTGCGGTGGCACCTCTTGCTTGCTAACAGCCCTAATATTAACTAGTACATAAACAGATTCCCAAACAAATACACACAGCAGCAAAGCAGTGTGAGATATTTACGTAACCGACGTATGCGATGGCTAGGTGCCATTTTGGCGGCTTTGTCTCCATGCGAGGGCGAGCAGCTTTCGTAAGTTGACACCTACTCCTTATGATACGACATGTCATGCGGAGGAGGTCTTTCTGCATGTTTGTGGATATCAGTGTTGCTCTGTTAACGCCAGTCTGGCAGCGGGCAGTAACATGAGGAGCTGATGTAGTGTGTAAATTAAACGGGTCTCCTTGTATCCTGTCTTCCTCACCATAGATTGATGTCTGTGTGTCCCCCTTTTTTTTAAAAAACGTCTTTTTTTCCGTGATGTTTTACTCAGTGAGTTTAAGTTGTGCTTTTAAAGTGTATCAGTGAAAGCGAGGAGGCAATATAGATGCAGGTTTTGGAGGGGTTGCAGTCACAGACGGTTGTAAAAAGGCTGTCGTCTAACCCTGCTGCCGCACTGCAAGGATCACGGGGCTTTGGAGCCACACCACCCCGTTTAGATGGATGGGTTAACAGCAGCTTTTGGCCCCGTAGTATCCTTTGAGGGTCAGTGCCAAGACCACTTCAAAATGTGCAAACCATAATCCCCCTCTGACATTAATATTTTCAGATGGGAGGCAAGCAGAGAGCACGATGTGTGTGTGTGTGTGTGTGTGGGGGGGGTGTCGATGTAAGCACGGTCTTTTTGGCTGGCCTTGTCGCATGCTGGCAGTGCTGATGGACATTAAAGCCATTACTCATGCTGGAGGCATGTCCAGAATGTATTCTTAGCCACTGTCTTCCTATCAGTCACTACAGAAAGGTTGGAGGGTCAAAAAATAAAGAGGTAACCAGTCTGCAGGGCTGTCTGCACCGCTGCTGTTTACCAGGGAGGGGGTGATATTTTAAACCTGTGAGAGTTCACATATTTACCCCACTGAGCCTGACTGACCTTGCCATTTGGTGGGGTGAAGAAGCTGGAGACCACTGATAGAGAAGAGAAGAGGCAGCGAGAGAAACCCTTCATTACTACTCGACAAGAAAGAGCGTTGAGTTTGTTTTTTCAGACAGAAAACAGCAGGAAGAGTACCAGAAGAAAGGGAGACTGAGTTGAGGAAAAGAGGCGACAGCACTTGAGGGAGGTGAACGGTAGCCAGGCTGAGCTGACTTCCCGCACCAGAGGAGGAGTTGCAGTTGCCGGCCAGGGCAGGTCCCAGGGCTGGCAGGGCTGGCCCTACTGCTTCTCCACCTCTGTTCTTTTCTCCTCAATCACTCCTCCTTCTCCTCCCTTTAACGATCAACTAAACTGCTGTGCAGTGATGAACTTGCCGGAAGCGCTCATGAGCAACAGAGGAATGCTTAGAAAAATCTTGCGAAATGAACTTTTTTGCCGCAAGTGAGAAAGATTCCTGAGGTTAAACCTCCCATAAGAAGACCTCCTCTGCGTTACAGACTCTCACCCTTCTGTCTTCTCATCCTTTCTTTTTTGTTGTTGCACTCACTGGTTGAGTGCACTGAGAGACTGAGGGGATTTTTGTACTGTTTTTCTCTAGTTTTGCTTTTGTAAACCAGAAAAGTGGCAACTTTTTCAGTAGCACGGTGCAAGGACCAGCTCCACTCACCCAGGATGAGCCGCTGGCTGAAATGCACCTCCGTGCACTTTGTAGGTATTCATTGCCAATAATTTTACCTTGTCACCACCGTTATTGGAGCTCTGATTTCATAAACAGTATGAATGTAGCCGAAAGCTGTGCTTTACAGAAGCAGCAGTGCAGTGGCAGAACTCTTAGATCAGCTCTCTGTGTACACATCGCCTGTTTTGAATCTTGGTTATGATTAAAATTTGCGCTTGCTTGTTTTTGCTTTGTCTTTATTTTGACTTTCAGTATAAAGAGCCACATTCTTATCAGGAGGTTTAAGAGTACTGTTTCCTTGCTTTGTAGCAACAACTCATGAAGCGTTTCAAATTCCTGGCACATTAAGGTCTATTCTTGTCTGTTATTATAGCAGAAAAGGAAAAATGACTCAGAAATGGACTTTGTTCTATGTGTGTTTGTGCCCGGCTTGCGTTTGGTAGTCAGCTAAAACTCCTGGGGACCAAATTATAGCTATTACTCTCAGCTGTTAAACTAAGTACAGCCTTGGTGAAATGCATAACTGTTTGGTTAGAAATGTCTGATAGTTTGCTATCATCATTGACAGAACACAGACTGGAACAAGTATGATGATCGGCTGATGAAGGCAGTGGAGCGTGGCGAGGTGGACAAGGTGTCTGCTGTTCTCAACAAGAAGGGCATCATCCCCACTAAGCTTGACGTGGAAGGACGCTCTGCGTAAGTAAACACAGGCGCATGCATCTTATGCAGACACACATGCATCCATGTGCAGTATGTCGACATGTATAGTCAGAGCTTTGAGCTTCAGCAGCGCACACGCGTACCACACGCAGTGTCAAGTAGTCGTACAGTGAGATGACAGTGTACAGATCAGAAATCACTGAAACGTTTGTGTGTGTTTGAGTCCAGCATGGATTGTCAAAGATTTGTAAATCTAAAACCAGCAACAGCAATTCCAAACATTGTGGTGATCTCCCCACCGCGTGACATTCCTGACCTTTTTTTCCAGATAAAGCTTCCCTAAGATTCCTTCACAATTAGGTCACTCTCGCTCCAGAACGTCTTAAATAAGCACCACGTTATCCCTGCATGAACCTCCACAAATATAAACACAACAAAATGAAACCGAGTGCAGTACATGATTCTGTCTCCATTTTTTATATCCAGAAATTTCCCTTTTAGTTTCCCTTTGACCGGAGGTCAGTGTGGGAGCTGGTGTAAAGAATGTCTGTGGACACGAGGCTTGACCACATTGGCCGGAGGCAGTTTATGTAGTCCCTACAGGAAATGACTCTCTGCAAATTAAGATTAGATGGTGATGCTTGCAACACCAAGTAATACATTTAGGCCCTGCTGCAGGCCATTACCACAATTTCTTGACATCTTGGAGGAGGAGCATGTTTTAAGTGAGAACCTGAGGTATTCAGAGGTTGTTGTTTTTTTTTTTCTACTAACTCGATATGCACCCTGCAGTGTTAACAGGGCAGTAAGAAATAGAAGGAAAATAGGTCAGTCTGAAATGTGTATGAGGAATTCTCTGATGTTGCATCTCAGCCATCCAAAACCACAGATATGAACACATCTCCCAGACAGACCTTTAATGTAGTGCTATTATTAAAAATGGTTCAACCTTGAAAAACAATACATTGACCTGTTTAAAAAAATAAAATAAAAATGAGGTGCTCTGTTTTCTTCCTAAATTTAAACAGATTCTGACACCAGTTTTTCGGGCGGGCAGGCGCCCTCGGTTTAATCCTAGATATATGAATGAGTCACTCGTCTCTGGCCCGTGCTGCACGTTTATTTTGACAAAGCCTTTGTTAAACCATAAAACTCTGGAGCTCCAGATCCCAGACTGCAAAGGTGCAGAGTATTTTCAGCAGTGTGTGAAATTCTCTTGTGGCACCACCGCATAGACCGATGTGCACATGCATGCGAATAAACACAATTATACACGCATCCTCATAAATGCCTGGTCTCATAATAAGGTGCTAGAATTTGTCAGAACTAAATCCAGAACCACAGCCTGCAGAGGTTGTTGTTTCCAAACACAGTCATGCTTATCATTCGCTGTTCCCCTGTGGATCAGAACCGGTTAACTGTAAAATGAATGAATATTCGAGGGGGGGCCGGAAGAGGTCACGCTTTTGCCACGTCTAACCAAAACAAAAGTGAACCGCAACTCAGCGAGGCCACTTATAGTTCACTGGGCCACACACACACAGACACGGAACATGTGCATATGGTATTCTGGCCTTTGCAAAAGCCCACAAAGGAATGTTGAATGGTGATTCCTTATAATCATGGACCTCTGAGGGGAAACTAATTACAAGCTGTTACCCCCCCCAATATATCATTTGGTGTGCCCTGGATTAGCCTCGTTGTGTAGAGCTAATGAATTCAGCCCTAAGTGTTTCTATTGCACCTTCCAGCTGAGTAAACAGTTTGCATCTCTGCTGTGGCTTTAGCTGGATCTCAGCGCGGTAAGCCCACCCATCACTAACGCTCATTCTGTGCAGACAAGGGCCTAGCAGCAAAAGTAGTTCTCATGACAGCATGAGCATACCACTAAAGACAGTCAGTCAGCTAAACCTCCAGCACAATCCTGGCACTGAGTGAATAGCTAATTTTGTGCTCAAGTGCTTTTGGGGGGTGCTTTTTTTGTTTTTTTTAATCTAACTATTGTAAGATCTGAGTTTCGTGTGTGTGTGATCTTGAGGCCAACTTGATGATAGATTTACAGGAAGTAACACTGAGCAGTCGCTGCCATTCTCTTTGTTATATATCAAATGTATTGCGATGTTCTCCTTCTCCGTTTTTAACACTACCAGGCAACGATGTTGACCTTCTCATTTTGATACGATGGATGTTGTGACTTACCACTGGCATTAGAGGACTTTCTTAAAACTAAGCGCAGCAGTGATTGACAGAGCTTTACAGAAACGAGTAGAGCAGCATGTTTTTGTGCACACATACCAATATTCACTTTCAGATAAGAGGGAGCTAAATGTAAGATATGAACATAGACTGTTGTATCCTCAGAGACGCACTTTGTCACACATGGTTCATACTAGGGTTTGATAGAAAACAGAAACAAGTGGACTCAAATTTAAAAACTTTAAAAATAGCAGCCATATCCAGTAGACTGACAACCTGAAAGCTCCCCAAGGAGCAGATGTGAAAATGTAATGTGCTCTGTTAAAGCCAGAGCCATTAGTCTCAACAAAGTCTTGTCTAACCATTTCACTGAGGTCTCCATGTATTTATAGCATCAGTTCTTTGTGTTTGTTGAATATCAGACTTTATTTAAGATGGATTTTTGGTATTTTTGCCTTTATTTTATTATTGTAGAGACAGGAAACAGGAAATGCCAGATTTTCAGGCTTGACCATTTTGGCTTTGAGTTATATTTGCTGTCAAGACAGTCATCGCTCTCTATTCTTCAAAGTCATGGGGAAATGCACTCAATTAATTGCACTTATGTACCTTTAACTTTATTTCAAAGCATTCTTTGAGTTCCCTTATGGAAAGCGATGTAGGTTATGAACTTAGTGAGAGGTATCACCCCACTTGGATAGCTTTACTCTGCTTCCCGTCTGCTGTTTGGCCTGGAGAGCCCAAGACGCCACTGCTCCACAGAAGATCAGCATCTCCTGGTCATCAACACTGCTTTTAATACCCACGCCAGCGTTGAGGTGACAGCCGAGCTGTCTCCTTGGCAGATAACTTGGGGTTAGCGTATGAACGGGCTCATGTGTCCGGGTTAGCTTACACACAAGTGCTCCGCAGTCTTGCATGGAGACTAGCAGCAGTGCTGCTGTGGGTTACATTGGACAAGCGCAGCTGGAACGTTTCCAGTTGAAGGTGATGATTAAATACATGTTGGCAAACACGTGCAGTGGGAAACGGCTTAACTAAGTAGGCAATTAACAAGGGAATATGTGCACTGTATAGCAATCGTGCATTAAACACTTTTGCTTCAACTTGTCCTGAGTATGTTCAGTCGAGTCACATGGTTCTCATTAGTCGATAGATTTGATAATTTGGCTTGGATGTCCCAGTCACAACACTTGATTGATGCTGTAGATATCAATAAGTTTACTATTCATGTCTATTAACTATTAGCTATTACCATGCATTCAACATTTTTTGTCGGTAGACACAGTTTTTTTTTCTGCAAAACAAGCAAGTTTGTGTCGCTCCTAGTTGTCACTGAGACCTCACAAACCCTGAGGGCTCTCGTTATGTTTTGAGAATGCTGATCCTGCTGATAGCTTGGAGCCAGGCATCAGTTTGCAGCCCCTCTCTTGTCTCTCAGTTTTACCCTCTCCCCTGTCTCTTTACACCCTATCACGTTTTCACTTGCCCTTCTCAACTCTGTGCTCTCTGCTCTCTTCTATATACCTCTCACCCATGCCCTGTCAGTCTTTTCTGGCTTTTTTATTTCTTATTTATTAATTTTTAATTCATCTCCATCTCTCTCTTGTTTTCCAGGTTTCATTTGGCTGCAACACGAGGACACTTAGAAGTCCTCAATCTCATCCTGGGACACAATGTTGATGTGACTGCGAGTGACGCCGCTGGTAAGTTTGTTGCACCAAAAACCTTGTGCGTGATTGCTATGATTGCTAGCAGATTGTAGCAGTCACTCAGAGTTTGGATAGAAGACACTGACTTGTCTGCAAACGTTCCGTGAAATGTAAAAAAGCGCTATGGAAACTGGAAAAAGAGCATGATCACCTTCATAGCTCAGAACCATTTAGCATGCACACTCACAGACCCTTAAAGGCGCAATATATTTCTGCAGCTGTGAGTATACGTTGCTTGGACCTGAGCAGACCCTCATAAATTTTATCCACTGGTGACAGCAGTTCTCACTGCAGAGCGACTAAGGCAAAGAGTATGCAACCTTCAAAAGTGTGGTTACATTTAGCTAAAGGTAATGCTAAATACTTTGAATAACAAATGACATCATGCTGTTACTTTCCACAGACTGAAGAAAACGGCAATCCCATCCCTATAAAGGGCGTAACAAAGGTTTTAATACTAAAATTACAACTGCTATTATAGCAACAATGAAATTACTTCATAATCTAGTTTGACTGAAAAAAAAATCTGTATGCTGTATTTACAGAAATATTGCATTGCTATTTAATATAATGAATTAATCTAACATCATTTGAAGTCCTTTAAACAGATTAAACGACACATGTACTTCTTTGTGGCGTGTTTCTCTAAATATGCATACATGCAAATCGTGGGTTGTAAATGAACTTTTTTTGTTGTTGTTGTTGTTTTAAATCTGCTTTTGTCTCTTTCAGGTAAAAGTGCTCTTCATCTAGCTTCGAGAAATGGACACTCTCTGTGTGTGCAGAAACTCCTGCAGGTAAAGCGCAGCTGTCATTGTTAGAAAACATATGCCAAAATGAAATGACATATTACCTTTTTATTTGGTACAGTTTCACAGTCACTGGTCAGTCAGAGGAGATTCCCTCTCAGCCCCATTAAATTCTTATTGCCAAACAGCTGTGGCTGCTGAGGCCACTCCATATCGGTCAACAGTAGTGCTTGTTGAGTCACCGTGGCCCTCTGGAGGATTTATGTGTTTACAATAAGGCGGCTGTCTCTCTGCAACATTGTGCTCTCATAGTCTTGCGTCCCTTCCCCCTCATATCTGGCATGGCAATGACCTAATGGAGGTTGTGGCTGTTGGCAGGGGGTTGTCAGAGCTGTTGACAAGCCTACCCTCCTGCAAACCTGTCATCCATTCTTAGTGCCGTCATCACACCAGACATAGCAGCTGGATGCCCACCACAGCTACTGTCTCCCTCCGTCAGCCCAAACCATCACGGTATAGGATATCCCACCTCCAATGCGCTACCTTCAGCTCCCATTGCTGTTCTACGCCCCCTCTTCACTATGTCATTTGAGCATGCTGCTAATTTTTGGCCCTTGTTGCTAGAGAGAGTGGAGTTTTTATAGTGGGGGACAGATCGTACTGTCAAGCTTACCCAGCAACATCAGGCCCCTGTTAGCATAGAGTCCTGCAACCCTCATCACCACAGCCCTACAATCACTGGAGCCCAGTCAGTGGAGTGGGCTGTGTGTAGATGTCACAAGCGTTTGAGCACAGCACCACTTATCCTAATATGACCTTCCTTCTGCTGCCTTTTAGTTTCCACTGCCAGCTGCTGGAAATACATGATATTTAGGATGCTCCTGTTTTACACACCTGCAACAAGGAAACCTAATTAAACCACTGCTGGACAAGTAGACTGGCATAAGAGAACCTGAGTGTCTGTACTCCACTGAAAACACTTTGTGTCCCTACATAGTTACAGTGCATGTTAGTAATGACCAAACAGAATTGTTACAGGGTCATTACTTTGTTATTTGAATCAGTGTCATTATACTATAATACACTGAAACTAGTCTGTGCTAACGAACCTGTAATGTAAAGTGTGAGTTTATCTTTTTCATATTGACATTAAGTCATATTCTTTATTTGTTTTGATACATGCTGTGTAACCGTTTCTACATTTTCTTTATCTAAGTTTATCTTTGTTTTTAACAGCACAACTGTCCAGTTGGAAATGTGGACCTGCAAGGAAGAACGGCTCTACATGATGCTGGTAAGACTATTCTACGGCAAGGCAGGGAAAAGTTATTTCACACAGCAATTCATTAACATTTGTAGTTCCAAGGACTTTACAAATAGAGTGTAAATTTCAAGAAAATGAAAAAATAACAGACTAAAAAGTAATGCACCATAAAACCAAAAGAAGAACACAAAGAATAATAAAAAGTGGCGTGAAAGAAGTTACTGCCGATATATATGAGATCCGAGGGGAGTCGATTTCAGCATGGGGTACTACAAACATTAAAAGCCAGTTTGGCATTTTGAGTTTGAACTCTGGACACCACCCGCTGTCCAATCCCTGCAGACTTGAGAGGCCTATCAGACTTGTAGAGCAACATACAGTGCTGACCGCCTGTCATGAAAAGAAGGAAGCACAAATAATTTAGAAATCTCTAAAAATTAAAGAATTCAGTTAACTGAATTTTTATATCCAAATTTGAGCCAGCACACTGGACTTCTCTTTCAACGTTCAACCACTAAAACCAAGTTTTCTGTTCAGGAATGATTGCTTAATTTAAAAATAAATAATGCACTTTACTATTTTTTTTCTTATTTTTTCTAAAACCATAAATTTTAAAGTTATATAACAACGATAATTATATTTTAAGAATTTACACATAGTGACGTATTAACACTTCTAGGAACATTAAAAAACGTATTTTGGTATTTACAAGTACTGTTAATTTATGGCAGCTGTGGTATAAACCACCCATGGGTGGTTAAGCACTGTACACTATATGGACAGATGTATTGGCCCACACCTTTCAATGTTTGAATTCAGGTAAAATTTGGCCTTTGCATACATTTGTGATAGTACGAGTAATTCTAAAGAGCTCACTGAATGGTGCTGTAATAGGATGCCACTGTTGTATCTCATGAAATGTCTTCCCTCCTAGATATGCCACTATCATAGGTAAGTAGCATTATTGCAAAGTGCAAGTGTTTGGGAAACACAGCATCTCAGCCATGTCTGTGTCCAACCACTGAGTGCTGATGCACACTGACATTCTGCTGAGTTTCATTAACAGCAGCAAAAAAAACAAAAATGTGTGCCAGGACCTTCTGGCATTGGCTCCCATACCTGAACAGCTCCTGTAGGTGTCCTGTGTTGGTGGCCTAGTACTTTTGTCCATATAGTGTATTTTGCATTTTGGTCTAAGAAAAAAAAAGACTCAGTTCAAAGCTTTAAGTAATATGCTCTCTCATCTAATGTTGAGGTGACATCACTCTGTTCTAGCTCTGATTCCACTGCAGTAAAGTGCTCAGTGTATTTTAAAACTCTATTCTAGTCCAGTGTAGTCCTGATTCTATTATAGTCTACTAGTACTGACAGCAGCAGCAGTAGAAGATTATAGTAAACAACTATCCTGCTGCTACTAAATTATAGGTGTACTACGGTAAAATAGAGCTGGTACCCTGTGCAGTAGTACGATAGTAACTGCTGTAGCATCAACCCACTATCTACTCTGCATGTGTGTACTGGAGTAAACTCTACTCTTTTCTCTCTTTGACTGTTTTCCATAATCAAAGCCTACGCATGCTTACATATGGATGTTGATGTTTGAGACATTATAGAAAATAAAATTCAGCAGTTTGTTTAAAGGCGGTTTGCGTATAGCTTTGATGGTACTATTTTCAACATCAACAGTGTCTGTGCTTGTTTTCTGTGGTAAATGAGATGAAATGATTGCAGCGCTCTGTTCTTTTTCTCCACAGTCATGGCGGGCTGTGCCTCCAGCGTCAAACTTCTCTGTGACAGCGGGGCGGCTGTGAATGCCACCGATTTTGTGAGAATTTCTTTTGCTCTTTGTTTTGCAGTATTTTTCTGAAAAAGCCCAAGACATTTTGTGCTTGTGTTTAGTCCTTGTGTTTGCCTTGTGTGGAGGTCTTAAACTACATTTAAAGTCATTTTAACCTAGTTTACATAAATGCTCTTTTTGGATCAGATCATGAAGGAGTGTACTCTCATCTGTAGAGGAATGTGAATGTTTTTTATTTTCTTTCTTCAGGATGGGAGGACACCTCTGATTCTGGCAACCCAGATGTGTCATCCCCGTATTTGTCAGCTGTTGCTGGAGCGAGGAGCTGACATTACTGTCCGGGACAAACAAAACAAGTAAGATACACTCCAATTTGCCGAGCGGGCCTGTTAGAGCAGTTTTAATTGAAGTGGAAAGCAAGATTTGGACAGATTATATAGTTTGAAAAGTTAAAACAAGTCTCATTTCTTCTGGCATTTTTGTGACATTAACATGAAACCATTTTAGATTAAACAGGCAATAAAAGTTTTGTTTTTAGAAGGGAAGCAAACAGAATCCAACACTGAAAAATACAGCAGTAGTAAGAGCTCATGAAAGCACCACCAGCCTGAACCCCTGTTATAAGGCAGGATGGATCCATGCGTTCATGTTGTTTACACCAAATCCTGAACCTGCCCTCTGAATGTTACAGAATTTAAGATAATTTGATTTGACAGGAGTCACACACAATGCGGTCTTCTGCTGCTGTAGCCCATCTGCATCAGGGTTTGAGCTGTTGTGTGTTCAGAAATGCTCTTCTGCACACCTTGGCTGCAGTCAGGTTACTGGTACATCCAGATCAGTTTGAAGCACTCTGATGATTCAGCTTCGCCTTCATTATAAACCGTCTCTGATGCCTTCAGGACCGCGCTGATCCTCGGCTGTGAGTTCGGCTGTAAGGATGCAGTGGAGGTGCTGCTGAAGAGCGGCGCCGATGTGAAGACTGTGGACGGCTTGGGTCACGACGCACATCACTACGCTCGCTTCAACAAGGACCAGGAGCTCATCACGATGGTCAAAAGTTACATCGACAAAGCCAACAGAGGTCAGAGTGCAGGACAAGAAACAGCTATTTCTAAATTTGCTTTTGGAAGAAAATAAATAAATAAAACTTTCCAGACTAACCTAAAGATAAAGGAAAGGTCTAAACCTTAGTGTCACACTATTTATTTATTTCTTTTGTTACTTGGATACTTAGTGGCATAAAACACATCAGTGTGACGGCTCACCAGATTATTTATGTACAAAGTGAAAGGTGATTTTTGTAAAGACTAACAAAAGTGTAGACTTTAGGCTACATGACAGTACTGTTATTACATATGCTATCAATAATGACAAGATGCTATTTAACTTTAAGTATCTGCTGGTTTCGAATCATAAGTATACAAAGTTATACATTTCAAATTTGTTCTAAATGTCTTACAACACTTTCACAGCTGCTTCCTTTTGCCTTCCTTGGTTGCGTTCTCTCTGAACGTGTTTTTGTCTTATCCTGATAACAACCAGCGGAGGAATGAAATGTCACCTTTCGCTCTTCTGGTTGTGTTGCAGATAAAGAAGCCGCAAAGATAGAACAGTGGAAGCGACAGGTAACGCTGAAAC
Source organism: Neolamprologus brichardi (assembly GCF_056152115.1). Classification (NCBI taxonomy): domain Eukaryota; kingdom Metazoa; phylum Chordata; class Actinopteri; order Cichliformes; family Cichlidae; genus Neolamprologus; species Neolamprologus brichardi. The sequence continues at coordinate 28,296,217 of NC_142104.1, forward strand.
ATGCATAAATCACATCATCTTTAAGTCTCTTTAATATAATAATAAAGAGCATTTGTTATTCTCCACATTTCACTCATTGTGGAGTATGTTGTGGTGACATGTAGCCTAATGGAAATGGTGCTGAGGCTCTATATTTGTTAAAGATAACGGTGGTCAGAGTTGCTTACATTTCCATCACTGTAACCTCACCCTCTCCTGCTGCTCCCTCCACATCTCTCAACATCTTTTTTGGTGTTGTTCAGCACACCGTTTATACATTTCAGGCTACATAGATCTGCTCAGTTGTGCAACGCTGCCATCTTGTGCCTATAAGTAAGAATTGTTCTGTGATTTCATGACTGTGGTAATGTTAAAATAAGATCCTGTCTTATCCTCAGCATTCAGTGGAGAGAACAGAGGCAGCTGAGATTAACAGAAAAGACCAGATCATACATGTAAGTGCTGTGTAACGTCACCGTACTCATTACACACAAACATGCAAAGCATCCTACAAAGAGCTTACACAGAAATACAACTCATAATCAAAATGAATCATTCTTTTCTTTTCTCTTTTTGATTCAGCATTTTAATTATTTGTTTAAAGTTTTGTCTTTTTTTTTGCTGTTTGTTATTCAGGATCTGGAAAGGCAGAATGAGACTCTGCAGGAAGGCCTCAGGAAGTACTACCAGGAGCAGAAAGCTCTCTTAGATAAAGTCAACATGCTCCAGCAACAGCTCAGCCAGGTAAATCCAGGCTGATGTATTCCCACAGTGACAGAGCCCCTGTGCACAACGGTACAGTAAAGCCTTCCAGGTGTCTGGCTCTCTTTGTTCACTGCACCTGCCGGATGGTTCTGCAGGTCCTTCTTAGGACTGAAATGATGAATTAAAGTAAAATGTAATAACAAAAGCTAAGCTGAGTCACGCTGCTTTGCCATAATGTCTCCTTTTCCTCTAACATAAGGAGTGTAATTTAGGAAATGTGTGATAATTTTCTAACCCTAGGTGTTGAGGAGGCAGAGCTGGCTTATAATTATATTAAAAAAAGGAGACTTTCTTAAGTGAGCATGATAGCTGCCTGCTATTAGCTGCCAGAACAATTTACAATACGCAGAAGGGCAAGGAAATTCAATTAAATGAAATCATCTGTCATTTATTAATCTCTCATGTGAGTTGACTTGTGATCCTTTTTCATCTGCAGGAAAAAATGGCCGCAGAAGACTCTCAAAAAGAGGTATGATAGAAAAATAACCGTCTACCTGTGGTTCATTCACAATGTTCGCTTTTATCCTTCATTATAAACTGCATGCATACGTAACTTGAACAACAAGGAAACACTTTGTATGACAGTGCTGGTTAATGATTGTGGCTTGCTCTTTGTGAAATTGTGTCCTGTGCACAGTGAACTCTTTTCTTCCAAGAGCTCTTCCCTTTTTTAGGTTATCAGCATTTAATAAATAAGGAATAAATAACAGTCACTTCAAAGTAAAAGGAAATTATTAAACTAGTCTATAAATAAGCGTGACTTCTAACTGTGCAAATGGTGAGATACTTTGCCTTCTTTCTGCTCCTCTTTAAGAAGCTGCTCGCCCTTTAAAGCCATGGATGTCGAGGTGTTTTGTGGATTTATTTTCCCGTGCGCGGATCAGTGTTTGCCTGCAGCTTAGTATCTTGGGCGCAGGAGCAGTTTTGTCTCGTAAAGATGTGCCAACCCGCAGACCCGATTTCTTCTCTTCGGGATTTCAGGCCTCACCTCCCTCCCTTTGACTTCTGCTGCCTTTAGAAGCATTTGTTTTTCACTCGGCCTGCAGCACATCCAAACGTCTTCGCTAAGCCCCTTTAATATCTGATGCTGTTAAAACTTTTTGAATTAGAAACATCAGTGGTGATAACACAAACTGTAGCACACATAGGGAGTAGATGCATTTAGACATATGGTTAGTAGGTACATTATCTGATACCTGTGTTTTTCATGTTACGAACTGTTTCAGAGTAAATTGTTTGATTGGTTTGGCCTTTTCTGAGCATTTCATTTAAAGTGTTGAAGTGTGAGTTCTTACCGTCACTGCTTTTAACATTCTTCTTCTTCTTCTATTAGAAGGAACACTTGAAGATGTTACTCAGCACCAAAGAAAAAGATGAAGGCGCTCGAGGGCAGGAGACTGTCAAGGTCCAGCTCCGGAGTACTTTGGTTAGTGAATTCATGCATGTGTGTGGTCTCTGCTTCGAGGGAATCCTTATGAAAGTAAAATGTTTTCAGATTCAAGTTTAACTGGCATGTGCAGCCTTCTGATTACAGCAGTGTTATTTTATTTGTATTTTCTGTCTAATCGGTCAGTTTGTAATCGATTTGTCCATCTGTGTTTTCACAGGGGGAATACTCTGGTCAGTCGGTTATCAAAGGTTAGCTTCCTGCTTATTTTAGACCATAAAGAACATTTTAAGACCAAAATTTCAAACTTTAGCAGCAGAGTTTGTGTTTGCTTTAGTTTTACGTTTGTGTGCTGTTGTGTTGCAGGTAAAGAAAATGTTTTTGTCAAAGGTCACAGCCTGGATTCTGATCAGGTATTTCCCCCCCCCTGTGAACAGTTTTATATGTGCTGCATGTGTCTGGTGTCTATGCACGTCTTTCTTTCATAGTTTACATCGAAAAGGTTTGAATGTACAGTGGTGGGTGGGGCAAAGCTGTGAATGAATTGTGCAATATAAACATATACAATACTAATTCAGCATCTTTTTCCTATCTCTCTCTAAAGATGCTCAGAAATCCTCCCCTCTCACGTTCACCATCCCGACCGCTGGAGAAGGGTCTTCCTGGTGAGCTGGATGCGCTCCGAAATGAACTTGAGGCAGTCAAGAAAAGACAGCAGGCAGCTGAGGAGGAGACGACACGGCTTCAGTCTGCACTGAGCCGTAAAACCAGAGAGTGCCAGGAGCTACTTCAGAGCCGAGACACCATCCAGAAACAGGCTGACCAGCAGGTTCAAGAGCTCGAGGACGCCTTGGGAGACGTCCAGAAACGGATGCTGGACTCTGAGTGCAAGGTCAAACAGCTGCAAGCCCACGTAGTTGCTGTCAAAGAACATTTAGGAGGCCAAGCGACAGAAGAACTGCGCACTCAGCTCCAGGACGTCAAGGCCAAGTATGAAGGTGCTTCGGCCGAAGTGGGCCGCGTTCGCAACCGCCTCAAACAGAGTGAGAAGGCCTTGGAGGAGTACAAGAGCAGTGAGAGCCAACTAGCAGCTGAGACAGAGAGGCTGAACCATGATGTCCAAAATCTGACTGCAGAGCAAGACGTACTGAGAGCAACACTTTTACAAATGGAAACCCAGCTGAAAGAGGCCCAGACTAAACATGGCAACACCGTACCGGCCGAGAAGTTCGACAACATGAAAAACCTGCTCACCAATGCAGTTGACGAGAAGGAACGGCAGCTCGCCGAGCTGAGGGAAGACTACGATCGGGTGCTGGAGGAGGTGGCGGAGCTCCATCGAAAGCTAGACAGCCCCTCCTCACAGGGAGGCCTGAGGCCGTTGTCTGCTGAGGAGCAGCAGGTCTGGGCAGCACTGGAAGATGAGAACACTACCCTTAAAAAGACATTGGTGGAGGTGACTGCAAAAAGCCAGGCTCTGATTCATGAGGTTGAGAAGAGTGAGGATGAAAAAGACATGCTACAAGAGCAGCTGGATGAGCTTAACAGCAGGATTGAGGTGGACTTTATACCGATACAGAACCACGAGGAAGTTCGGAGGAACATGGTAACGGCTCTGGAGGATCTCGAGGACAAACTGGTGGAAGCCGGCGAACGTTGCGGAAGAGCAGAGGCACAAGTCCAGCAGCTTCAGACCGAGAGGGCCGCGTTGCAGAAGAATATTAGCAGCCTCAGCAGCACGAGTGAGAAACAACAGAGTGAGATGGACACTATGAGGTGTCAGAATGCCGACCTGATAAAGAAAGTTGAGCTTTTGCAGAAGAGATGTGAAGACAGAGATAAAGAGTGTGTGCAGCTGACCACACAGAGTCAGACTCTCAAAGAGAGCTTGGAGGGACAGTATGTTCCCAGACAGCAGCACGAGCAAGTGAAAATGGAGTTATGTTCCACCTTAGAGAGCGTTAAAGATGAGATGTTAAAGTTGGAGACAAGGGGAAAAGAAAGTGGGGAAGAGTTGAAGAATGTGAAAGAAGGAAATGAAAAGTTAAAAGAAAAGTTAGAAAAAGTTCTGCTGGAGATTAAAAACGACTACATCAGTGTAAAAGACCACAGAGCTATCACAGACAAGCTGAATGCTGCCGTGGTCGAGGCAGAGAATAGAGCGAATGAGGCGTCTGCAATGCATGCGTTGGCTCAGGATGAAACAGTTAAGCTTACTCACGAACTGGAGGCTCAGAAGAAAGAGCTTGATACCATACAGGAGGCTATTCAGTCTAAGTTTGTGCCTCTGACAACAGCTGAGGAGAAGGAAACCTCTTACAGCACCCAGGTTAAAGAGTTGACAGCAAAACTGTTGGAAATGGAAGAGAAGTATGACAAAGAAAAGACTGCCAGAGAGGGCAACAGACAGGAGGAAAAGAAACTGAAAGTTGAGGTGGAATCTGTTCAGAGGAGACTAGACGTCGCTCTGGTTTCCAGTGAAAAGCACAAAGAAAATGAGGAGGAGTTCAAGGCTAAATGTGAAGAACTGACCCAGACGTTGGTCAACTTAGAGCAGCAGCTCGACGAGGTAACACTTCAGAAAGCTGAACTTCAGGAGCAAAATGCCCTGTGCAATGCTCAAATTCAAAACCTACAGGAGCGTCTGAAGTCAGAGCTGACACGCATATCGACATACGACACCGAGCTCAAAGCCCTCAATGATGCCTTACAGCAGGCGCAGGCTGATTGCAAGAAAGCAAGAGAGGCGCAGCAGGTGGAGGCCCAGAAGGCGTGCGCCTTTCAGGAAGAAGTGCAGGAACTCCACCGGGAGCAGGAGTCTCTGCTGCAGCAGCATGCCGAGGCTAAGGAAGCCCTGGAGGCTGAAGTGGCTAAGCTGCACCTGGCTCTCCGCGAAGAGGAGGAAAACAACGCCCAGAGGGCGGAAGATGTATCTGCCCTGCAGTCAGAGCTCCTTCAGGCTACTCAGGCTCTCGAAGAGATCCGCTGTAAGGAAGACCAAATGAACGAGCTGAAGAAGGAGAAACAGCAGCTGGAGGAGGAGGCCGCCAGCCTGAATAACAAGCTGCTGAGCTTGGTAGAAGAGCGTGAAAAGGTCCATCAGGAGGCAACAAAAGCAAGAGAGGGCGAGAGCAGGGCGAGGACAGAGATGGAGGCGGTCCAGGAGAAGGGGCGCGCCATCGAAAGGGAGATCAGAGAGCTGAAAGAGAGATACGATGAGTCCCTCACCACCATCCGTGACCTGCAGAAGAGGATTCAAACATCAGCTGAGCAGACCGAAGCCAAAGACAAGAAGGTACAAAACAATTCACACTATAGTCTTAATTGTTCCCAGTTTCATTTGAGATGCTTTGATAAATTTTACGTGTTTCACATAAACTCTAAATGCCACTGTAACAATGAAAAGCATGATAATGACCACTAAGACGTGTTTGTCATTTATTTTGATGAATAGAGGAAAAAGATTTTTCTGACATTTTTCCATTTCTACTGTGGAAATCCTTGATCGACGTTAAACGATCTTTAACGTCGATATTTGTCCTGCTCTTTGTCTGTGTGACAGATCACAGAGTTGCTTACAGACGTTGAGCGATTAAAGCAGGCGCTGAATGGTCTGTCCCAGCTGGCATACACAAGCAACACACCCAATAAGAGGCAGACGCAGCACATCGACACACTCCAAGCTCAGATCAAGAGCCTACAGCAGCAGCTGGCTGTAAGTGCACACACATCACATGCTAAAACGTGTTCTAGATAAACTATATAAATATAGACTGCCAAAAGTATTCACTCACCCATTCAAATAATTGAATTCAGGTGTTTCAATCACTTGCACAGCCACATGTGTATAAAATTAAGCACCTGTGCATGCAGACTGCTTCTACACACCTTTGTGAAAGAATGGGTCGCTCTCAGGAGCTCAGTGAGTTCCAGCATGGTGCCGTGATAGGATACCACCGTGCAATAAGTCCACTCATGAAATTTCCTTGCTACTAAATATTCCACAGTCACTGTTAGTGGTATTATAACAAAGCATACAAAGCTATTTTGCACAATTTCATGCTCCCAACTTTGTGGGAACAGTTTGGGATGGTCCCTTCCTGTTCCAACATGATTGCACACCAGTGCACAAAGCAACATCCATAAAGACATGGATAAGTTTGGTGTGGAAGAACTTGACTGGCTGACTTGAACCCGACAGAACACCTTTGGGGTGAAATGGAGCGCAGACTGTGAGCCGTGTCTGACCTCACGAATGTGCTTCTGGAAGAATGGTCAAAAATTTGCATAAACACTCCTGAACCTTCCCCAGAGGAGTTGAAGCTGTAATAGCAGCAAAGGGCGGGCCAACATCATATTAAACCCTATGGACTAAGAATGGGGCATCACTCTAGTTCATACATGTTTGAGGGCAGATAAGTGAATACTTTTGGCAATATAGTGTATTTAGTTATTATTATTACATATTTATTTTGGATAACTGAATTGATAACGTAATGAAAAGCTGAAAACAAGAAGACGCGAACAACTTTAGAGCAAGTTGCTGCTCTTCTAACATCATAACATACAGTAGCTGGAAGCTGGAATACAGTCAACATCAATTACACTGTCTAGCTGTTAAAGACGTGAAACAAAGCACAGTGTCACTCACGTCTTCCTCCTTTCTTTCTGCTTCACAAGGATGCTGAGAGGCAACACAGAGAGGTGGTTTCAATTTATCGAACACATCTGCTCAGCGCAGCCCAGGTAAGTCTTACTCATTAATCTGTGGAGATTACTGCGCAGTGAGATTTGTCTGGTTTGTCTACGAAAGAAAGTTTGCAGCAGGGTTACTACAGAATATCAGATGATGATAGTCTAATGTTAATATCTGATGTTATATATGTACCGAAGCCCTTCTTCTGTTTCTCCCACAGGGCCACATGGACGAGGACGTCCAGGCCGCCTTGCTGCAGATCATCCGCATGAGACAGGAGTTTGTGTGTTAAAGCTTCAAAAACCTGCTGCTACCTGCTGACTCAGATTCACTGTTTTCATATCCCCTGCTGTAAAGTGTTCCTGCTGTGGCCCCTGTGGGCGCCCAGTGTGTGTCTGCTGACAAATCTCTGCTGACAGGCTGCTAGAAAACACATCTACAGGCTGTAGATACAGACGAACACCAGCAGCGTTTTCTTTTAGATACACAGAAAACAAAAACTCAGCAGTTAAAGCCAAATGTAATCAACTACCTGTATGCAGAAACACTTTGCAGTTGCTGGTACACAGTATGTAAAAACAACAAACTGTTTCATACATTATTTTTCTAATGATGGTAAAGATCTGTGGATTTTATGCAACTTTTACACATTATATTCAGTGATGTGAAGGTTATTTGAAAATGTGCATCCCTTTCTTGGATTACTCCTGAAACACTCAGCTAACTGTAAACTGGACAAACAGACCACTTTTCACATTCCCGCCTGACTGTCAGCGCTCGTGCAGAATGCTTCCATGTTTAACACCGACGTTTGCTGGAGTTTTAATGGGAGGGGTTCACAGTTTCCAGCTCAGAAGCCCAGAGTTACTGGCTGCTGTAATCATTGTTTTCTTTGATACATTTTCAACTGCTGATATACACACACACACACTCAAATGAAGCAAAAAGAGAATAGCAACAGTAGCAATATCAGAAAGGTACTTTAGGTGTACTTTAATTACAAGTCGCCTATCTGTACCCGGCCAGTGTACAGAGTGGCAAATCGTGCATGTGTGTTATCAGCCTGTCCTAAAGCTAAATGACTATTTCTTGTAGTGTGCTGGCTCCTGTAGGCAAACCTTTTTGTTTTACATGGAGGGAGTCTGAAAACTCTTTCATGGTTTGCTTCAGCTTGCAGGCGACAACGCAGATGTTGAGATGAGCCATCAGCTTTTTTTCTCGTTCTTGCTAAGATCTGAATAGTTTAAGAAGTGATAATACTTTTAGTACTTGGTGTTAAGTTTAACAAATGCAATATGAGATCCAGCTGAATGATTAGTATTTACTTTGGGGCAAAGGCTCCTTTTGCCTGCCTGTTTCCTTGCAGAGCTGCTGGGAGTGCACGGTGACATGGTGAAATCACAGTAAATTTAACTGTGGGGAATGAAGCCTTAATATTTGCATTAGTTTTTGACTCAAAAAATGATTACAGCTCCCAGTAAATCGGTCAGTGTACAGATGGGCTGAAAATCTGATGAAACTACGTGAACCTGTCCTTTAACTTTCACTCGCTTTCTTTTATGTCAGACTCATTTTGTGGCACACCTTCTTCTTTTTTTTTTCTTCTCTTCTGGAGGTCCAAACTAATCGGATGCCAAAGACCTGAAGTGGATCCAAATCTAAAGCCTTCTTGCCGCGCTTGTAGACAGTTGTATGAGGTATATTTGGGTGAGTGCTCAGTTATCTCACAGTCCGGTTACACGAATCTGTGCACTGGTCACGCAGGATTCGAATCACAGGGGTGTGAAGCGGCGATTTCTTGCTGTGTCCTACAGTTTGCAGTGGCACGTCGTCTTTTTCTTTAAACCAGAGTGTCCTCTAGTGGTGAAACTTGGCAGGCCAAGTTGGTAGAAAATGTAATAATCCCTGCAGACCAGGGGTAGGCAGTTGCTGCTTTTGGAAGCTGTTACAGCTGCATGCGTTTACTGAACACTAGTGGCATTTATTAGAAATCTGAGAAACGCTAAAAATGTGTATAAGAAACTAAAGTGATAAAGCTTCATCTGCTAATATCTGCTGCTGTGCTTTTTAAACCAAACCTCTTTTTAAAAAACCGCTAAAACTCAACTTTATAGAGCAGCTGATTCATGCAGCTATCCCAGAGCAGCAGACGCGTACCCCTGAGCCGGCTCTTTGTGGCTCCTGATGGTGTAGTGTGGTGGTGTTGTGATTGTTGAGCGAGTCTCTTGTGCCTTTACACTGATATATTTTTCATAGCTTTGTACTTTAATTACTTTACTACAGTGTGACATTATTCAGCAGGTCTGGAAGTAGAACGGCACAAAACGCGTTGAGGTTTTACTGTAGGATACTAATTTGATAAGAACAACCCCTGAACGATTACTCATCTGAAACACTCCTCTTTACCCTTCCAGCTAATACGCTTTGTTTTTATATTTAGGACACACACACAAAAAGCTGTTTACACCCATCAAACCTTTCCTCTGTTTTGTTCTGCAGATTTTATTTTTTTTTTTTAATGGTTAACACAAACTTTTTGGATGTTTCTTTTTCTTTTCCCTCTACCGTTTAAAGGCTAAAGTATGAATCCGTTTGAATCTTTAAATGTTACTGTTTAACCAGTTTGTTTAACTGGGCAGAGGCTCTTGGCAAGAATAGTTGTATTTGTGAATCAGTCATACAAAATCAATAAAAGTGCCTAACATAGAAAACTATATTGTGTTGTGTGTGTGTGTCTTTTGTCATCACAAGAAGCTTCTGCAACATTAGCAGTGCTGGTACTGTAGCACAGCTGAAATACCTCAGTGGCTACAGGATGAGGATGTGGTGAAGACGTTCGTGTTCTTCACCGGATCTTTTTGATGATTTCCTGACTTTCTGTCTGGCACCATCAGCGAGTCAGATTTTGAACTCGTGCCACGTGTTAATCTCATCACCTGTGTGTGTTGTCATCTAGTATTACAAGCCCATGAGTTGTTTTTCAGTAATATGGTTTATGAACAGCTGTACTTTGGAAAGAAAAAGCTGGGTTTTTCTCACATGGAACAAACGTAAAAAAAAAAGAAAGAGTTGGTCATGCATGTGCTTAAGACGATCAGTGTATGTCCAAAACAGGGAAAGCACTATATTACTCACTGTGTTAGCTGGGGGTTTACTTTTCAGACATTTATGAGTTATTGCTTATTTCTTACTGGCTGCAAGCAAAATCCTTAATGACAATGATGATTTTATTTATATAGAACATTTTATTATAAGAAAACTCAATGTGCTGAAGACAGAAGACAAAAACTGTGTAGGTTAACAATGCCTTAAGGAAGTGAAAGCAGCAAAACAAAAACACCTGTTAATTGTTGGACTGTGTGAGTCAAAAGTTCTTGAGCCTGTTTTTGAATGTACGCACAATAAGTAACAAAGATTTCTTTATCTTGTTTATTTAAGAAATGATTAGTAAGTGTTTATCTTTGACAAGTAAACTGCTCAGGACGTTACACATATGAGTCGTGCAAAAAGAAAAGTCATTTCCAAGTCTGTGTTGCCCTTGTTACCTCCCAGTGAGACGAAATGGTCAACTCCAAAATACATATATACATACACAGTAAGGGGTAGCGAGGCCAGCTGTTCGCTGCACTTCTGCCAACAAAAACCACTCGTCGTTTCACCCGTCTGCACATATTTTAATTTAGGGGTTCTAAAATATCTTAATAGGTTTTTCCAGCAGAATTTCTCTCCAGGCACCTGAGCTGGTGAATGTGCTGCATCAGACACTTATTCTACCAGTCGTCCTTTGCAATCGAAGCCCCAGACTCTTTCTCCCATTTAACTGTGCTTGTTTTTGTACTAATTAACACGTTAGCGTGACAAAGTGCTAAATGGTGAACAAATTAAACAATCCATTAACATGATAGCTGAAAAATCTGGTGATATTTCTAGTATGGAAAGGAATGGTCTTTAAACTCTTTTCTCTTGAAAGGCCAGCAGGGGGCGACGTCTGTGGTTACAAAAAGATTTCCAGTTGTATAGTCTATGGCAAAAACAACCTTAGCCATGTCCAGAGTTTCCCAGTCACATCCATCCCACAGTCATCACATGAAAATACCAGTGATGAAAATTTTGTACTAATCAGTAGGTGGCGCTACGACGGTCATCTTTTCTGTACATTCTGTTGGAAAGGACGATACTATGATTCTGGCCATGTGAGAGGGAACCACCCTCCACCCTCTGAACTTTACAGAGGGCCTTTCAGACTGAATCAGGTAGTATAGAGTAACTTGACTCTGCAGTTTCTGGAGAAATTGCAGTGGGATTGTTGCTACTGTATAGGTTTTATAGAGGCTGCCTCAAAGTCAGCTTTATTGTTAAAAACCATATATACAGATCATACACAGGAAATTGAAATTGCAGTGCTCCCACAGCCCTCGGTGTTACACTAAAGATGGACAGATGGGCAACTACTTTAACAGGCCACAGGTGTACCGTACATGAGATAGCAGCTGCTCTGTACCTTATGGAATTGCTTAGAGTTTCTGCAATCAGAGTGTTGGGGGACATTTACCTTAGTGTAATAAAGCTGTCTCTCTGCAGTGCAGTATCTGAAAAGTGTGTGGATGTTTAATACACAGTATAATGAAATCATGAAAAGTGTCCAGTGCTGTAATTGAACTCCTAACCTTCAACATAAGTAAGCGAGCAGTAACTAGACCAAGCCACTGAAGGAGATGGGAGATGGGGCCGAATTTCCACTCAGTCACTAGAGCTTTATCAGCAGAAAAAGTGGACTATTTCAGAAACGGTGCACAATTGAGCTGATGAGGTATGAATGGAAGTGTTTTACTTTACTGCAAATTATGGTATCGATCCAATACCAAGTAAATACGGGGCAGTACTGCCAGCACCGATACTGATACCGATATTTTTATTTTTTAATCTTTTTAAAACTTGGAATGTAAATGTGTCTGTCTTAAAACAGTTCACTGGGTTACATGCTCAGCAATCATGCTCAGATCCCGTTGAAACCCAGGGATAGCTCAGTAGATAGAGTGACCCTATGAGTAGAAGGTCTGGGGTTCGAATCCACTGACCGGCTGCCCTAAAGTACCCCTGAGCAAGGTAACGTCCCTACACACTGCTCCCTGGGCACCAGTGGTAGCTACCCACTGCTGCACTGAGAGAATGGGTTAAGTGCACAGAAGAATTTCCCCATGTGAAGCAATAAAGTAAACATTACTATTACTGAGCGCTCCTGTGGCGCTAGTATCAATCCGATCTGATACCAATACCCGCATTGGTATCGATATCTGGATTTATTCCCCACATCTAACGAACGCTGGAGAGGAAGAGGGGAAATGGCCTACGAGAGTAATATATGCTGTATACGTAATAGTGAAGGAATGAACAGTCCATTTATTTCAGCTTCTGATTTTAGATTTCTGCTGTGTGAGCTTCACTGCCACAGACTGCACTATCATGTTTCCAGCATTAAACCTGTTAAAGTCTGATTTTTAATATGGAGATCCTCATAAACCCACGGGTCGGAAGAGCTGTGATTATTTTACATGTCCGATTTGTGCTTTTGTTTATTTTATTATGCTGGACTCAAAATGTTCACAAATGTGCGCCAGCCAAGATCACAGCTGTGTGCGCGCGTCAATTCAACCCAATCAAACCACACCCACTCAATCTGATGAAGCATTTTGTGGCTCAACTTTAATGCTGCTCATTTAGCCACAAACAGTTAATGTAACAGAGAAGAACCACGTCCCCCCCCCGACCCCCCTTTGTTTTTAGGTGCTGAAGTCTGTGTACTTTTAGCTCCACACACTCTTACTTCCTCTGTGGGAGCAGCCCACTTCATGTGGTTTCACTTTAAGCACAATCAACCCAGGAATGAGAGAGCGAGTACAGCTCTTTGGCGCACAGCGCTCGCTTTTATCTTTCAGCCTGTGCCTCTATTGATTTGTCTGTTGCTCTTTTTCTCTTCACAAGATTTATTTTTCATTAGAGCTCTTTTCAGCGGGATGCTGGGAACCGAGGGTCAGGGCCGTATCAGTTATCTCGTTTTAGATATATTCATGCGCAGGGGGGATTTAATGTGGTGGAATAGAGGAGCCTGCCTTTAAAAATAATCAAGATTACTAATAATGAAAAAAATACTACCTTAAAGCAGAGCTCTGAGTTTATGACTGAGGGCTAATCCATATGTTATCCTACCCCCACCCACCCGTTTTTTAACACAAACACGCACACACCGTCTAATTGACACAAGACTTGTCCTGGGTTTGATTTCTTTGAGCAAAGCTTGCTGGTTTCAAGTGGCAGTCTCCCTCCTCCTCCTCCTCCTTCTCCTTCCTCGGTTTTATGGCTCTCTTTTTTGCGGTCTGCACTGAATAAGCTGTTCTCAGCAATTATGGCAAATACAGTTCAATCTGTTGGTAGAGCTCTCTTTAATCTCATTTCCAGAGTCCTAATCAGTCCCATACATACACTTGTGGCGTTCGGTTAACCATTGTAACCCCCTTTTCCTCACCGCAAAAGGATCCCATCTTTATAAAATTCGTCATCCCCAGGAGGATCAGAGGCATTATTTATGTTGGACTGAGCCCCGGCCGTCCACTGCATGCCTCATGAGTGCTGATCCGACCGAGGAGCCAGGCGGGTGGTTTTATACACATCAAATACACGCCCACATCTTTGCCTGCAGTCTCCCTGGGTTGTCGTGAACGTTTGTTATCTCACGCAGTAGTCTTCCACCTCAGCGGATGCTCCTTTCTCCTCCCGACACTTGTTCCCCAGAGAAGCCGCTGCGCTCTGTCAGCCACCCAGCACCTCAGAGGCCTCTCCTCCCCGTCTTGGTGGAATTGTGATAACTTTTGTTGTGCCTACTAAATGCACTCACTTTGATCGTGTGGTTATTGCTTCTTGTCTTACACACAGATTAAATTATTTACTTGGTCTGTAAGGGCAACGTGGTGGTGCAGTGGTTAGCACTGTTGCTTCACAGCAAGACGGTCCTGGGTTCAACACCACTGGGTGGGGGCTTAGAACACAGGGAGAACATGCAAGCTCCCTGCGTGGAGTGTCCATGTTCTCTCTACGGGAAGCTTACATGCTCCCTCTGTGCTTCTGTGGGTGCTTCATCCCGCTGTTCAAAAGCAAATGTGCAAGGTTTACTAGTGCTTCTAAACTGACAATAGATGAAAATGATTGTGTGTCCAGGCAAGTTTTAGTATCTATCTGATACAAAGTAAATACAAAGCAAGTATCATGATCAATCAATCTGCACACCTCTACAAGGGTGTGTCTTTCACCCTGTGATAAGCAAAAGAAGATGGATGGACTCAAGTTTACAAATGCATGCTATTTACCCTCAAGGAAAGACAAGTAACGGGCCTCAGATCCCTGATAACATCACTTCTTAAAGACTAAAGATCCCTGCTTTGTTTTTTCTTACATTTTCTTACTTGTAGTTTTCATTACTTGTTGGCTGCTCACTAGATTTTCTTTAGCTCTCTCTGGAGCCACAAAAAGTTCCATATACAGTGGTGCTTTCCAAGACTTTGAGGCATAAAATCAGTGGAGTTCCCCTTGAAGTACAATACAGATGGCACACTTTATTGGCTGTTTTTTTCAAGTTTGCGAGAAAAAAAAAAAGGCAACTTGTAATCTCTCACTGGAAAACTACCAGCCACGATGTTTCTCATTGAATTTTTCTTTTTTTTTTGGTGCTTTATATGTGAAAATGCACCGTGAGAGCATAAAAAAGGAAACCACAAGAGGACCCACAGGGGCTGCCATTACTCATCATTCGTGGTGCAAACACTTTACCGTCCACGAAAGTCCACGTCATGCCACCAGCACTGTCCTAACCACAGTATGTTGTAATGTCTGGTGTCTTGTCTAAGGAGCGCATTTCACCTCTCATCCTGTGACGACTGGGACAGGCTACAGGCCCACCACAGTCGGTGGTTAAGAAAATGGATATATAGATGGACACTGCCATCAGGGTTTCAATTTTTAGATTTTGCTGCGATATCAGGGCTGCAAACACCCTACACGCTTTGCAACTAATGAAATTATGTTAAAACATGTTGGGCTCCTGGTGTTTCCCTGGGGCAGTTGCTCCCTTTCCCAGTCATCCAGCTCTCCTTTCCTATTTACTCCTCATTTTTCCTCCCTCTCCCCCCTTCCTTCCTGCTGTTTTACCTTTTGTCTCCCATCCTTCCTTTCTGGTTAATTCCACGGGTCAGGTCAGTCAAGAGGTCTGTGCCGTATTTGTCTTCCTGGTGTAATTGCTAACTATTTCTCTGTCACTAATAGGCCATTACTCAGGCAGCTTGCGAGGCTACACCGAGGGCAGCGAACACGAGGCCAGGGGCCCCGCTTTTTTTTTTTTCATTAGTCCCTCGAGGAGCCGGACTCCTCTTGGCTCCAGGCTGAGACAGGCGAGGCCCCTTTAATGTTTTTGCAGAGCTCCAAAGCACTTTGTTGCCTCAATAAAGTTCATTTATGGGATAATAAGGCTCTGGAGGACACATGGTGCTGATTTGAGCCGAATGGTTTCAGCATGGCTCACATTCCCCAAACCAGCTCTCCCGTCTCTCTGCCTGCTCTCCATCTCCTTCTTTGATTTCGTCTTGTTTCTTTTCCCTGCCTCTCACCTTACTCTCGCTCCTCACCTCACATCCGTCCATGCGCTTTATCCGCCGTCATTTGTTATTCTTCTTTATAACACTTTGGCAGCGTATCGGTCTGATCCTAAAATGACCTGGGACTTGCACACCTGGGAATGAGTAGCAGCGAGAGGGCAGGAGGCCCTCTCATTTCCCAGGATTTATTCCAGAGCTTTGAGGAAGAAGGTTGTGAGGGTAGATGAGGGAAGAGAGGCGATCAGTGGAATGAAAAGCCACAAACCCCAAACCCTGGCAGACGGATCGGGTCTTACATGCCAAGGCTACACCAGAGCCAACCACCGTGGACCTCTGCTGTATCAAAGGTGTGGGATGCATGTGATAAAACAGAATCCTGCGCTCAGTGAATGGGTTAAAAAACATCGTGCACAGATATATTAGAAACAGGCCCCAGCCTCCTCTTCTATTTATCCCTTTGGTTATTACACACAGGGCTTACGTGAGTGTTGGCCATCTTTCCCTGAAACCCAGTAAGGACACTGTACACCCCTGCCTGCTAAACGGTTTCATCTGAGTTCAGTGTTTTTCTTTTTCCCTCATTAGTAGTTGGTTAACCACTAATGCTTGGTGTATCTGCTCAGCTTTTCTTCCTCCCTTCATTGAGTTAGCAAGAAACAGATGGGGCCCAAATCGCCACATCCCCCTCCCCAACACTCTCCCCTTCTGACCGTCATCCTTCCCACCACTTCTTTTACAATAATCTCTCCCTCTCAAACGGAAAATCGCCCCAGTTTTGCATGTCTGCTCGTGGTGCAACGCATGAGACAACGTATGCGGGTTGCTTGGTGCTTGGAAACATAGCTGAGGCCACCCCTGGCTGCTTCAGTCATCTTAGAAACATTAGCTTATAAGCCTGAGGGTGTTAGCGCGAGCTTGTTAGTGTGGTTAGGAGTGGCCGTGTTTGACTCGATGATGAGGACTGGATGAAAAGCTGCGAGCCTGGAAGACTGGCACTGATTTGATGTTGGCATTTGGGAGCTGCTCCATTTTTCACTTGCGGTATCTTGGGATGGCACGCTGGTTGGGTAGCTAGTTCAGCCGAAACAGACCACTGACACCAAGGCTTACTGTGTGTCATAAGTATTATATATATTTCTCAGGTATAAGAGTTAGCGATAGAGAATTGAGTCTAGGCTTTGACTTCTTTGGACGAAGATCAACAGCCTTTTGGCACCAGGAGGAGCCTGTTTTTGGACGATGGATGTAGGTTTAAGCTCTGAAAAGCCACGAAAATGCCATGACCCTGCAATCTTAGCAAAACAGCTCTTATTGTATATAATTTTACGAGATAATGAACCTTCTTCTCACTTGATTGATTACCTCAAAAAACATTTTCCAGTTGCTAGTTTCAAGTCACACTTAATACGACATGATGTTCATTAGGGCACCGTTTAGACAAAAATAGACAGTAAGACAGGGGATGCTTTTGACTGGCAAACCACTACTTTATGAGCAAGCAGCGTTCTCATTTTCACTGTAACATCCATCCATAGGCTCTACAGAAGCAGAGATGGCATAACCCAGAAGCGTCAAACATAAGGCCCGGGGGCCAGAATGGTCCCAGCAAAGACTCAAATCTGGCCCACTAGACTGCTTTGGAATATGTGAAAGATGGTATAGATTTTGGACTTTTAATTGAATTTTCATACATTTAACAGCTTTTCTGATTGATTAAGACCTCCCCATTGCCATTCATACGACACCAAAGCTGATAGCAATTAAATGACAGAATAGTTCCTGTTTTTCCACTATCAAATATAGAAATTGGTTTTTCAATGGGTCTAAAATAAAAAAGACATTTTCTGTGAATTAACAAAAAACAGTTATTTGTTCGTGCCGATAGATTTATTTTATTTACTACAGCAAAATTTTGTTGTAATGTAGAAAAACTGAGAAATTGCACTTCTTTTTCTTACATTAACTGGGATTTAATGTGTAGTTAAAGGGCTTTACTCTGGCAGAAAAGGGAGTTTTGCAAGTTCGACCCAGGTGGATCAGACTGTGAAACCAAGGGACTCATAAGGTAGATCACATCAGGGGACTTAAAACTTAAAACTAGCCACTGAGCTCCTAAATGAATCAGGGAGGTGTTTGCAGAGGTCATAGATGAGCAGACTTATGGTACTTCCACACAGTGTTTCGGACCTGAAAAACCACATCCATCCTTTGCATACAGTATTTGATCTATCTGACATATGATGTCTGCGTTTTCTGTTCTTCTTAAAAAAGGATAAATCCACAAACATGAAAGACCAACCACTTGCAACAAAACTGAGTGAAAATAAGCGTCATTTGCTGTGAAACCATATTTCTGTTTATTAAATTAAACTAATGAGTAGTTACATATTAATTAGGGACCTTTCTAGGCACTAGTTTCTGCTTCTACATACGCTAAGCTAAGCTAAGCTAAGCTAAGCTAATCACCTTTTTCATCTGTTTTAACAGACACTAAACACAGAGAAATGAAGGTGTATTTTACTGATCAAATCAAATTCTGGGCAACAGATAAAATACACAATCATGTCACATCTGCTTATGTAGGATAAATATGAAGCTATGACAGCAGCAGCTTGTTAGGCCACTGTAGCATACAGGCTAGAAGCAGCTAGCTCAGCTCTCCCCAAAACAAACCTGTTAACTAATACAACATGTTTTAGCTTATTTGATGAAAACTAACTAAAAGTTTCATGACGCTTATAGGTGGCATTACATCAAGATTAACTGTCCTTGGAGAACAAATATACAGCACATAAAAATCCCCTTGTTCTCAAAGTGACCGACCAGCAGCCTCTGTTTTCATTTTAAAGACCACAATGAGACTAATTTAGAGCATCCAGCTCTTGATGATGATATAGTGGCTCAGAGGGTTCATTTCCTCAACAGAGCTTGGATTCAGTAGCCAGGAGATCAAAAGGTCAAGCACTCAAAACCTCTTTCCTGCTCGAGCAGCGGTTTCAGTTGCTGAGTTATTGTCATGCTGGATCGTAGATATTAACCGAGTCAGGTTTCAAATCAGCTTTATAGGATGGAGCTGGCAGTCAAGAGCTGAACAACTTATACAAGGCTATATTGTCACACCATCTAATAAGACACTTAAAAGGAAACCCTTTTCTTGGGGCAGGAGTTCACAAGATGTAAACAGGCTGTAAAACAGAGACATCTGCATTCGTTTTTCCTTTTCCTCCACATTTGGTAGTCTTTAGTCTATGCAGCTCAGAATAAAACAAACAAAAAAAAGAACTATTCAGGGCAAATTCTGAAAAGCAAATGTTTGGGTTTTTAAACTTTAGCAGTGTTGATTGGGGTTGTGACAAATATGCAAATGTGTTAACAATTACTGTGCAGCGCTGGAAAGTGCATAACCAACCGCAGAGACCTGTGATCTCACACCAACCATATAACAATCTCATAAACTATGCTGCACTGTCATACAGTAAGCTGACAGTTATATATAAAGTAGCTCTAAATCAATTTCTCACTGCAACAAATGGCTTTATTAATATATAATAATAGATAGCACATCACGTATATGCACATTATTTTTAAAGGGCCTTTCTTTATCTTGAATATATTAACTGTGACATTTTAAATGCACTTTGCTGATTCCAGCTCTCAGTCATACACAGCTTGAAACAGAAAGATTTTTGTTGTTCTTCCCATTCGACATGCGCTTTGATTGCACAATTCGGAGCTCAAGGTTGGTTTTTGGTGTTGTCTTTCAATTACTGTGGGGTGTTCTTATTCAGTTTCTCCCCTTTTTTCTCATAGACGAGTTCAGTGTCTTGAAATGTGTATTAAGAGCGTTCTGTCATTGACGTGCTTGCATTACATCCGATGTTGACCGCCTCTCTGTGTCTTTGAGCTCAGATGAAAATCCACTGAGATTGGAGGTTTCCACTTTGCAGTCTAGCAGGAAGAGCTCTCATTCGCCTGATCAGGGTTATTTAGTTTTGACGATCTACAGAGAGAGGTATGTGTGACAGAGAAGAGAGCATTTCACTGCAGGCTTGTGTGTGTGTGTGTGTGTGTGTGTGTGTGCGCGCGCGTGTTTGTTTAAGCATGCAGGCAGCTCGCAGCCCTGACTTTCATGGCCTCACTTCAGAGAGAGCTTTCCCTTGGCAAGATACCTCGCCCTTGGTGAGACCAAAGGGAAATATTTATAAATCATCCGCACAACAAATATTGAAGCCAACCTGCGAGGGCAAAGCCATTCAACAGACACCCTCGCCAGAAATGCGCAAATACACCTCCAAGTCGGCCTCCTGACCCACCGGAGTGTTTCTGGAACCACATCTATGACCCACTTGTATATCACACACAGACACACACACACAGACACACACACACACACACACACACACACACACACACACACACACACACACACACACACACCATTCTGACCTATTAATACCAGCACACTCCCTCTGGGATTGTGAACTGCCACTTCCTTCAAGATCAAATGTAAACATCTGGTACTTCTGTGACTTCCAGCATCCAGCAGCCTTTCTCCACCATGCTGCGTCTGCTCGCCGTTGTTTCTCTCGCTGCTGTTAAACCCATTTTACTTTCAGCTTAATGTAAGTTCTGCTTTCTATTAAATGGCTTTTAGCATGCCTGTGCTTTACATCCCCCTTAGAAACCACTGCCTTATGACAGCTGAAAAAATACCGCTTGCACTTGTGTGCTTGCAGTTTCACTGTGAACCTCAGAAACTTATGAGAAGTATTTCTGAGGTGATGAGAGGGTTTTTTTTTCTCCCTGTAACTTTGTCCTCTTCCCCAAATACAAGTGAAGTTTAAAGGTTGTCGTTTGCACTAAAGATGATCCTACACAGACTGCATATGCACAAATCAGGGAGAGCAGGAGCCCTCAAAGGTCTGCAGCGTTGCCCAAAGAGAACACTTTGAAGGGGACTGAAGCAAAAAGTGGAATCAAATACGATCTTTGATCTTTGTCTTTTTTCACGCGTGGAGTTGTGGAGTTTTTTGATCGCAACTGATATACATTAGATAGAGAAGAGGAGACAGACACAAACAGATTTAATAATACAGTTTGAGTGATTTTGTCTGTTACACACGAAGCCATTTTTGGAGCGTGAACTAAAGAGACAAGATCTTTGTGTTTTTTTGTGTATGACTGAGATAAATACAAAATTTATTTTCTTGTCTCATTAAATTTTCACATACAAAATATGCAAATAAAACATAAATAATAATACAATGTTCTTCAAAAAGGATTATAATGCTACATTTTTATGTCCAGTCCAGTTTTGCAAGTTTTAAACATCATAATGATTATTGTATTCCTGATATTTTCGATCATATGTAACCAGCAGTAATTACCACACTTTGCTGCATTTTCAAGCTGCTATTCATCTTAAGCCAAAGCAATCATACAGTCATTATGCTGGTAGTTTTATAGGACCAGTGCCTTGTTTATGCGCAGCTGCTGGGCATTTTAGGGAAGAACAAGGCACGTTCTTGTGGATGTGATGCTCTAAACTTGTTTATTGGTACTTTTAAGCATTCAGTGCAACAATATTTAAACAGTGGTAAGTCCTTTCTCCTACACTCGTGCATTTACTACTTAGGTCATCAAAGAGAGCATAATGAAGACCTTCTAACTAACACAAGGTCAAATAAAAGGACCAATAGCCTACATGAGGTATAACAAACTGTGCTATTTATGTCCATCCATTCAAAGACCCATATTTTTGTCACACATAAACTAGCTTGTAAGGTGCTAAACAGCATATTTTAAGCCTTGTCCAGCAATAAATTACATTCTAATATGTCAGTTTGTTCATATGACTTTAAAAAGTGGGAAACAGAAAATTAATTGAAACTCTAACTCTAAGTCCCAACAGTTGAAGTTCGAGCTAATCTCTGTCGTCCTTACGAGGAGAAATTTGTCCACACGTATGCATAGCAGTTGAGTTTAATCAGATATGAATGTTACAGTCAAAGAGTTGTTTGTTCTTAATCCTTCTTGGTGTATTTGTGTGCTTGTAAGGTTGCAAACCTTTTCAGTTTTATTACAACTGCAACATCAGGTCTGACCAGCAGGGGGCAGCAAATTACCATCTCTCTAGTGCTGGTCTCAGTGGTTGAGATCTCTTTGTAAAAGCAACAAAAACAAGTGCACTTTGCAATCAGAGCCACTCCCCTCCCAGAAGGTTGTGTTTTCATGTATGTGGAAACTACTGCCCATTGATATAAAAGCCTGTTATTAATCTTTTTGTTTTTTTTCACCGCCGTCATCATTTCTGTGCAGCGTAACCTGCTTCTTGCATGAATTCTGTTTCAAAATATGGGACTGATTGGGTCATTTCAGCATTCTTTCTCATGCCTGTCTGTTTTTGAGCTCATCCATTTAAGGCCGGTTGTTCTGCGCACGTAATGATACATCTGTGGAAGCCGTAAGTAATGAGGCCTTCTTAGAAACAAAATGCATATTAATCATTTCTGGATAGAGGATAGAGGAAGAGCAATGCAGGGGTTGTGGGTAGAAGTTAAAAAAACAAAACAAGAAAAAACAGCTGAACACAGAAAATGAGAAGAGACTTCTTGTTTTCAGCACTCTTGTTATTGCAGCCTGGCTGTTGGAGGACCTGACTGAACCCTGACCTCTCTGCTTGCAGCATGAGGAAGTGGTTAGGCAGGCTCACAACAAGACGTGGCGCAGCTGAGTTTTTCTTTTGTTTTTTTGGCACAGCACCTCACACCAAAACCGCGGTGCTGTGCCTCACAGACTCTCTCTCAGGCTGCTTACCGACGATCGGGCCTCGTGTGTGAGTTTCTGTCCCTAAAAAAAATCGCATCTCCTCTTCCTCAAAGAGCAAGTGACCTCGTTGTGTGTCCGAGCACCGCTCTCTCATGAGGAGAATGGCCCCCAGTCCCATTAATCTGGCCACTCTCCACTGACCATGTGGCTGAAGTGCAGATGCATAAACCAGGCTGCTGCTCCACTGCACTCGGGCAGCTTCATGCTCATAAACACAGTCAAGGCTCAGTGAAAGCACACTCATCGTTGAACTCCCGCCCTTCTAATCCCTCTTCCTCTGTATGTGTGTTCATTCACACACACACACACACACACATATGCACAACCTCAACAGTCTTGAGGGGACATGCCAGATGTCAGTGCTCCGTCTTGGAGCAATTAAACCGGTTGTTATGATGAAAGAATTTACTTGCCATTTGTTTCTCCTGCTCGGATCTAATTGAGTGATTGAGATCTTAATTAGATTAGCTCCTTTTTTCACCTCCGTTGTTTCTCAGCCTCTTTAATCCTTCATTTGTGCTTTAATTCTAACCGTTGAAGTTCTAACTGGCTGATCTGTGAGGAGCTGGGAAGCAGCTAATTGCATGTAAACACGTACTGGACTGTGTGTGTGTTTTATTTATGCTTAAATACGCTTCCATTATTTAAGCTTCCTCCGCAGTTTTACTTTTTTCTTTCTTTCTTTTTCTTCCTTTTTTTTTATGACAAATTACACATTGCAGTCACTTGCAGTTACAAACCCACAATGAATTACAACCAAACTTCCTCTCGACGCTGCGAAGCATCTCAGCATCTCTCGCCTCACAGCTTTTTGGTTTTGCGAGTTGCAACTTCACTTTTTAGGTTTAGTTTCACTGCTCTAAACGTGTTCTACGATAAAACCACTGCAGGCGGGCCTGAACCTACATCAGAATTCCCTTTTATTTCAGCCTGGCGTAGTTCCCATTAATGTGGCTGTTGCGGCTCTCGCAGTCGTGCTAACTGTGCACTCTTCACCTCTTGTTGCAGAGCTTTAGGGAAACTGTCTGAAAGTTAAAGAGAATAGATTAGCTGCCTGGCTCCAACGCTTTCAGGATCAGTTTGTTTAAAAACTGCAAGAAGGAAACTCACACTTTTAAGCCCAACATTAACTGCTTCATGCAGTCTTTACATCTGAGTGCAAAGTTAGCATGATCCATAACACGCCCTGCTGAAATAACCTCGAGTTATTGCTCGAGGTTATATAGTTTTCAGTCCACCCACAAGTCCACAAGTTCATGTGGTGTAAAGTATGGAGTCCACTGCCTATGGCAACATCATGTAAAAGTCAAAGCACAAAACGTTTCTCCAACTGAAAAAACTACGTCCAGATAAACAGAATCAACTTTTCAGGAGACCAAAAAAGAGTTTAAAGCAGAGTGATTGATGGCTTCAATCAAACCACCTTAAATGATTGCTAGTGATCCTCCACATCTGATCAAGAACAGGAAACTGTAAGCAAACAGCTTCACCATATCAGTCTCAAAGGAGCGACTAGTGTTGGGTGTGCGGGTTCCTTACACTAACCTGACCACAGGTGCAGTATCAGCGCCGATCCCAAGCCCAGAAAAATGGGGGGAATCAAAAATAATAAGATTTCTATCTGCTGTGACAGGAACTGTAGCAGCTGAAGGAGGAAGTGGTGGAGCTTGTTTACGCTGATCCTAACTGAAAAAACAAAGAGAATGTGATTGAACGTAAGGTATTTACATGGCGAGTGAGACACTTGCACTGGTGAAATATTAAATTAAGCAGAGCATGATCAACGTGACAGTCCACATGTGTGATCACTGTTGTGGCGAAAATGAAACACAGTGCATACAAATCCGGATAAACCTGCTCTCCACTTATTGATGTCAGCTGTATTTCAAGAAGTTAATGATCTTGAAACAGTAACCCATGCCAAAGATGGTTTTTCTTCAGCACCTGTGAAAAGGCACTGGACTATAAACATTAAAGGCAACGGTCTGTTAAACATCTGTCAAAAACAGGTCACAGGACAGGGAAGGGGTTCAAAGGTTGTTAGCGGGGGTGGGGGTGGGAAGGGGGGTGCCATTGTGATCAGAGATACAAAAGATAATATTAAGGAACCAGCTGCAATTACCTCTGCCGATGAGGTTGTGCTTTTGGTAGTGTTTGCAAGTGTGAGTGTCATTATGTCTTTAAAAAGTCTGTACATGTGTGTGTACATGTCTATAAACAGGAATAGTAGTGGTACAATAGCTATATCAAGCTATATAGTTTATGTCTTCCATATTTCCAACCATATCCATAATCACATACTGTGTATGCTACCATTGTATATAGTGTATTATCTTACTTTTTTCATTGATTGTACTTATTTGTATTTTTGTATTTCCTTCTGATATCTGTACCTGAGCTGAGGTGACGCAAAAATTTCCCTGTTGTGGGATCAATAAAGTCTTATCTTATCTTATCTTAAAAGTTTGTCGGGTTGTAAAGTGGGGTCGCTTTCAATAAAACTTGTCATAAATCCAGCAAAGTCTTTGAGATCAACTTCATGATTTATTGGTCGAAAATGGACAAAAAACCTTATAACTTTCAAGTGTGGTGTGTGCTGTCAACATACAGAATGTACAGTCGCATTTCTGACCTCTCCTTCAAGGTCATTAGAATGATCTGAAGGTCAAAGTGAAAACAATGCTATACAAATACAGGCCATTTACCATTTACCATTTATATAGGCCTATTTACGACTATGTTCCTTAGTACCATTGTTTGGATTAATACTATACTGTCATGTGGCGAATCATATATGATGATTCTAAATATCACGTTACCAGTGTTGGAAAGTTACTTTTAAAATGTATTCCACTACAGATTACAGGATACACACCCCAAAATGTAGTTTGTGACGTATTCCGTTAAGTTACTTAATGTGAGTATTCTGAATACTTTGGATTACTTAATATATTGTCACGCTCTTTATAACTACATGAATGTACTATTGCTGCAGAGTGTAGCATTAACAACCTGCTAGCTGCAATCACGCGCAGTTCTGAAAGCAGTGGTGCCCTCAGCTAATGCCAGCTAACATTGTTAGCTCGGTGGCGAGTAGCCTTCAGTAATAGTAATAAATCACACAGCAATAGTACATTGAAGATACTGAAGTGGCACATAACCCAGGTAGCTACCACAACTAAAATAAGGATAATGTTAGTTTTTAAAAAAATAACTTAGGCTCTTCGTTTTGGCCTCCTGTCCATACTGAGACGGCGTTTTCCTCAAGGAAAAATGCAGTGTTTTGAAAATGCTCTCAAAAACAAATACATTTCAAAATGGAGCTGTCCTTTCACAGTGTGGACACTCAAAAACGCAGACTTTCTAAAACGATGACGCATTTTAGTCATGTGATGCAGTCATGTGACCAATTAAACAAAGATAGCTGAGTGCATTATACAGCAGTTGTTTTGATTGCTCTCAATTTTGACAGCCCTAAAAAGATTAATATCAGTCTGTACATGCTCCAGATAGCTTTTCTTCAAATTCTTTAATTCTCACTCGCTTTTGCAACTTTGTACTTTTGTGTTACTTGTAGCAACAACTCCACCTCATTGTTAGTCCATTTAAAAAAACTCGGTGCTTTTCCTCGACATTTTGCTGTGATGTTTCACCGAGCTGGAAAGTAAATAAATGGCTGACTGAAATGAGGCAGGCCGAATCTTCTTGCGCTTCACGCATGCGCAGTACTGGAACGTAAGCGTACGTGGACGCACAACTCTGTGAAAACGACTGAAAACGCTAGTGTGGACGTGGAGC
This sequence comes from Neolamprologus brichardi, assembly GCF_056152115.1. Taxonomy (NCBI): domain Eukaryota; kingdom Metazoa; phylum Chordata; class Actinopteri; order Cichliformes; family Cichlidae; genus Neolamprologus; species Neolamprologus brichardi. Next base: position 28,322,312 of record NC_142104.1, read on the forward strand.
GTTTTCAGACGAAAACGCCGTTTTCAAATCTATCCGGGCGAGTGTGGACGTAGTCAGAGTTTGCATTGCACGGTAAGATTTCGCATATCCCTTTTTTTTAAAAATGTGAAGTGGTGTCAGAATTTCCAAGTAAGAAATGCATTCCTGCCTGAGCACTGCTGGCTCTGTTGTGCTGGCTCTGGGTCCCATTGTGTAACTGACGCCACCAACAATAACTGGACGCATTAGAGCCTCTTATTACATGTTTTGTTTGGGTTTGGGGTTTTGTATTTTAAATACGTAACACATATATGTATTCTGTATTCTGTTACTCCCCAACACCGCATGCTACTTTGGACCTCTTATTTGACCTTCAAGTAGAGGTCAAACTTTAATAAAATCTCTTTTATTCAGAAAACTTTAAACTTTACTGCCTTTGCTTGTATTGGGAATATTTCTGAAATAATCCTGGTCTACGGAGGTTCTAAATATCAGTTTGCCTCCAAATATCATGTCACATTTGACCTCTGACCTCACTTTTACATTTTATGTCTGTCTTTCAAGTTGACCCCAAAATGTGTTACATCGATAAAGAAAGTATGGTCAAGAGGAAGAGAATGAGCTGCCTCGTTAGTTAGAAATATGGTGTAGTATGATATTATATAAAAAAGTTTAAGTTATTCACGTCCAGTTATTTACAATTCAACACCTGCCATTCATTACCTACTCCTACATAATATTTCTATCACCAGAGTAAACATCTGTCATGCTACCCTTATGACCCTAACTCCACATCGTTGTTTATAATTTAAGAAAATATGAAATATTTGCAGAGTCGAGCGTCTCATACTAATCACTGCGTTGGGTGTTAGCTGACTGATGATTCATCAACACAGCACCGCATCAGTCTTGGCCAAAGGAGGGAGACTTGTTCTTGAAATCATCCCTCAATGCCTCAGTTTCCTGTCCCACAACATCTGCTCAAATGGTTGTGAAAAATACTCAGCACAGCGCCACGGGGATTGGAGCATCCATATGTCGGCCGAGATGGAAGTAAACACTGTGACACGATGCTGCCCTTGGAGATGGCCGCGAGGAAGACTTTTCAGCACAGGATTTGAGAAATTGCTGTAATGATTCGCTGTGTTTCGCTCACCATGGCACATTATTAGATGCTTAAAATTGTCTCTGTGCTCTTACAAATTTGTTTTCCTTCTCCCAAAGTTTGTAAACAGCTCTCTGCTCCCGAGCCCTGCAGAATCCAGCCGAGTTGTTTTCCATTCTTGTTCATAGCCAGGCAGCAGTTGGGTAAAAGCTATAAATTATTTATCCGCTGGTTGTTAGCAGAGATATTCTGGATGCTAATAAACTCCTGCGATGTTTGATCTCCTCCGTACTTTGTTCTGAAAATAGTTGATTGTGACTGAGCTGTATTTCAAATGAGCTCCTTCATTTGCTGTCTGTTTATTGATGTAATAGGCAACTGGTTTGTGTTTGCTTTGTTTTTTTTTACAGTCAATCAAACCTTCTGATAGCAACAGCAATGATTGAGTAAAGCTTTGTGATGTTATACAGAAGGTAAAAAGCTTTGACAACGTGCGTGCATCTGTTGATGCTGAGTAGCTGTTAGGTTTTGTAAAATGGTACCTAACCAGTGATTATTACCTAATTATGTAATGCAAAACAGAGAGATGAGCATGTTTATCTGCTGAAAACCTGACAACTCCTTATTGCACTTTATGATTCACATCATATTGGCTGTACAGTATATGGGTTTATTTATGCATAGTTTTCAGGAGGGGACGGATTTTACAAAATTTCTTATGTTATATATGTGTGGTGTAAACATTTCGTTAATGCTGTATTCATTTTTCTATGTATTCCATAAATTGCAGTTCTGATGTGCATTAGCTCTTACAAAAAGCAGAGGGGCCACAATCAAAATAATAATATAATAAAAAAATTAGTAAAGAAATATGAGCCTGTTTTGCCACAAAAAACAAAAACACATGAATAAATTAAATATAATAATATATTGAATAAATAAATAACTGTCCTGTTATCTTCTCAGTAGCGGAAACGAGCTTCCATGAAATAGTATAACAAACGCATTAAAAAAAAAAAAGCTTTTTGTTGAAATGTTTGAGTAATTTACTTCACTGAACTTTTTACACTTGGCATAGGACTGAGGTACACCGGGGTTTGACGTTCCTATTCTTAAATTAAATAACTAATTGTAAAAAAGGATAAGTAATAACATTTGTTTAATTCATTTGTCGCACAGCAACGTTTTTGGCATTTCTATAGAGATTGACAGACCACGTGACTTTCGCGCATTGCATGCCGGTAACTCGTGGCAAAACAATCCAAGTACCGCATCAAATGCAAGCATTTGCAGCACCGCAAAACGTTCATTCTTCGGTTCCAATACCTTCTTGCTTTTTCTTTGCCCCCCAAAAAAGTTATGTACAAAACGAAAGAGAACAATGCCGGACCGTACAAAGACGGACTTGATGAAAAGTCAAAGAAAAGATACGAGGAAAAAATCAAAGGAGTGAAAGGGTTAGACCCTTACGAGCACACAGAGTGGACAACATACGTTAGCGTGCTGCCCAACTTTCACCGCGCTCATATTTATAATCATACGGTTCTTGGAGTGAGTGCATACACTCATGAAGTTTAGTAACTTCAGGCCACTGCAACAAGCCCAGGTACAGTTTACCGACGGATGGGTACAGGACCATGAAATGCACCGTGTAGAACGAAAGACCATCATACGTATCATAAGTTTACCAGTCTCACAAATCGTCTTCATAAATACACATTCGTTAACCGTTTATTAATAGGACCTTTGAGCTCAACGGTAATTAATTAGTAGTGGAAATAATTTCTGGTTCGCATTACAGAAATGTAGCAGTGACAATAATATTGTATGCTGTAATCGTACTGGGCAATTAGTGATAGCATAGCGCCACAATTTCTGTTCAGCGCCAGACTTGCTTGTAACCTATATCACCAATTATGTTATGAAAAATGACTATTAACTACTACAAAACACTGACCACTGTGGAAATGTTTGGAGCAGACTAACCTGTGAGCTGGAGTGTTCTGGGACGTTATATTTGGTCTTTGAATGGCTGCAATCCAGGCCATCTGTCGCCTCTTTTTACTTCGGAAACATGGCTCGAATAATTTCTCTTCAACGACGTAATCCGATAAAAAAAAAAACGATCTCTTTACCCGTCGGCTTCATGGCTGTCATGCGACCGGCTATTGCAGTTAATAATACAACAGCTTCTTGACAGTTTTTTGTGTTTCTTTTTATCGCTGTGTAACTGATTTCAATTGCAAGCCTGCGTGCGCTAGTACCTCTTGTCACGAGTTCCCAGAATTCTTTGCGGTTTTACCCTTGAATGACGTCACATTTTCAGTCTCTATTGTGAACAGGGGAAACAGCGCCCCCTTTAAATGTAATGTCGCTCTATTTCATTCTGTGTGGTGAAAAGAGGTACTGCGCTATCACACTGGCCCTAAAGGTAGAAGACGTTCCGTAAAAGTTCGGGTAGTCTTTATATGTAAAAACTTGTATTATATTTATCATAAACGTCAAATATTGCCAGCAATACATTTTTTTTTAAATTTTTTTATTTATTTATTTATCTTTATTGTCTAGCTAAGGTGCAGCACCTTAGCTAGACAGAAAGGAACTAGGAATGTTAGCTAACCGGCTGCTGTGAAACCTGCAGTGTTGTTTGCAACACGGTAGTCCAAGAAACAAGTGACTTGTCAAGTCGGCATCTAAAGCATGTTATGATTCGTGTTCCATCATTTCCCTCTGACTCCTCTCAGATACTCAGGTAAGTGTTTACAAGGACATTATTACACTTCTGTTTTGTTTTCTTTTCTTTTACCTGTGCATGTCCTGAGGCATTTTAAATGTATTTAATTAGACATAAGAGTAAGCTGTATCATCACAGTGTGGGCCTGTATGAGATCTGTGATTGATTTTCTTTAATCACTGCTTGTTGCTGTTTTTCATCCTTGCTTGCTTTGATGCTGCGCTGTATAATGAGGAGGTTCATTAGATTTACAAAGTGGTGTGAAGAGACGAGTGTTATCATACATGCAGGGATACTTAAAGAATGTGCATGATTTGGTAGGTTGTGCTTCGACTCAGGAGGCTAGAACCATTGTTGCATATGATAAATATAAAATGGAGCTGTTATATACAGTCATTAAAAATGTTTTCACAGGACTCTGTGCACTCCTGTAGAAAAACTACACACTGTTAGTGCTTTCATAGGAACATGGTAGGTAAAAACCCAGGTCCTGTGTGAGCACCTCTATAAAATCCATAAAAGCAGAGGTTTTGGCAGTGTTCTGGAGCATTCAGGTGTATGTCAACACAACACCACAATCTTCCCAGGAGTGGACACCCCAGCAAATTCCCCTAAAGGTCGGACCGTGCAAAGAGGTACATCTCAGTCTCAGAATGGGTTATTTGGAAGAGTTGCGAGGAGAAAGACTCATCACTTTAAAAAGAACATGGCAGCATGACTTAGGTTTACAAAGACAAGTCTGAACAAACCACAAGACATAAAGAACAATATTTTTTAGACAGACAGGACCTAGGGTGAAGATGTTTGACCATAATGAAGAGCCGAAATCAACAACAGCATATCTGCACAAACATCTCATACCAACTGCCAAGCACGGTGGTGGAGGAGTGATGATTTGGGCTCTTTTTGGAGCCTCAGAACCTGGGCACATTGGAAAAGTATAAAGTATATCACAGTATTCTACAGTAAATGTCTGGCATCAAAAGTTAGGTGAAAGCTGGGTCATAGAAGAGCATGTGAGCAAATCTACAACATAATAACTAATAACAGATCTCAACCTAATTGAAATGCTGCAGAGAGAATTGAATGAACAAATGTCCACACACCTTAATGAACTGAAGCAAGTTTGGAAAGAAGAATGGGCCAAAAATGATGTGAGACCGATAAAGTGACACAGAAGAGGAGTTCAAGTTATTGCTCTACAAACTAGTGGTATGAGGTCACGAGGTTTACTTAGTTTTTTAAAGGACTGCATAGAGTCCTACGGAAACTTTCTTTTTCATATGACTGTATTATATTAGGGATGTTTTCAACCACTTTGGAGAACACCTGAATGTTACCAAAATACGCAGTGGTCCCAATTACTGTCAGTGTGTTTGTTGTTCCTTTTTTTACTTAGCACTATTGAAAACAATGTTACGAAGGTCGTAACAGACAAAGGACCCATTTAAAACAACATAAAATAACCAATTAAACGGACATAAAAGCAAAAGAAAACCAAAAAACAAAGCTCTGAAAAGAAGACAAACAAAAACAGCTAAAAACTCTCTTTGAAAGATGTTTTCATGAAGTGGTTTAGACAGAGGTCATGGGCATCGTATAACTTTGATCCTCAGATGAGTATTGAAAAAGAAGGGTTTGAGCCCAGCACAGCTGAGAATTGCTCGATATCATCCTGGGCTGTATACGTCTGAACATGGACGCATATGATGGCTGATGTTTAAGCACTTCATAGCAGTGCTGAAAAAAAGCTGAGGTTCCTTTAGCTTTCTAAGCCTGTCACGCCCATCAGCCAAAGAAACGCCTGTACAATTGACATGCCAAGTGAACCATAGTCAGAATGGCTTATTGTCTAACAATTTGCATTTTGGCAGGCTATTTTGGCGATATAATAGAAAGTTTGCAAATTAGCTGCCGTGCCGGTTCCAGTTTCAAGGCCCGAAGGAGAAAGCCCAGCCGAGGCTCTCATCCAGTCAGGTGCAGCTTCGGCATTTGCACGGTCGTCCTCCTGCCCACGGAGGCTATAGGGCAGGGAGAGCACCTGTCAGTCGGTTGTCGTCACTGTCTAGTGGCTCGCCCATCAAGCCTCCAGTGGTGGGAAGCGAGGCGATCCTATGCCTGCGTGGACACGTGCCACCAAGCGTCTGCTTGCTGCTTCATATTGGGAGCTTCCATTAAAATGAATGCGTAGGGAGACGGTTTTGACCACGTTTTTTAGTGTAAATTGCACATTAGTGCTCAGCAATTTTGGTGTCAGTTCAATACCAAGTTAATACAGAGTTAAGTGCTCTAAACACAGTAAATAGAGAGTAGAAACAAAGTATCAGTATCAGCACTGGTATCGATGCTATCGATACTGGAATCAATCCGCCCACTTCTCTTGCACGTAATGTTGTCAGAATTTATAATGATCATTTCTCAGTTGCTGTTGTGCTGAGGGTTGTGTTAGTTTGTGGTCAGTCTAAATAATAAATAAAATAAATAAAAGTTTATTTATATAGCACCTTTCTAGACAGAGTCACAAAGTGCTGCACATAAGATAACAAATAATAAAAAGGTAAAATAGACAATATAAAACAGGCAAAAATTAACCAAAAACAGTTTTAAAAAGGTGAGTTTTGAGTTGTATTTTAAAAACAACTACCGAGTCCACGGTTCTTAATTTATGAGGGAAAGAGTTCCACAGTCTCGGGGCCACAGTGGCAAAAGCTCTATCACCCTTAGTTCTCATCTTAGTCTGTTTTATAGCAAGTCAGCCCTGATCAGATGACCTCAGGGACCTGCTAGGGACATAGGGCTGTAGCAGATTGGAGATGTAGGGTGGTGCCAGTCCATGCAAGGCTCTGAATGTCAAGACCAGGATCTTAAAATGTACTCTAAATTCAATAGGAAGCCGGTGTAGCGGAAATACTACTTGGAGGATTTTGTCAACAGCCTAGCTGCTGCATTTTCCACAACCTGCAGACGATCCAGAGAACCTTTGCTTAGACACATAAACAATGAGTTACAATAGTCCAAGCGTGAGGAAATAAATGCATGTATAGCAATCTCCGGTTCAGGGCGAGATAAAATAGGGCTTAACTTAGCCAAAATAGGGCTTAACTTAGACGTATTCTGCATTTACGGAGTAATGTTTTCCACGTGAACTGGCTGAAAACCATATTCCCCTACTTCAGAGGTGTTGTTCTAAGTTTGCGATAACATCATGGCACACCCTCCTCCCGTGATTTCCTTCTATGCTCGCCAGCCCCGTCACTCAAAACCCAGGGAATACTGCCGCAGGACCTTGTAATGGACAATCACACCTTTCACGCTGTGTGAACTTTGATGTTAGTGTTACAAGGTTAATGTCACAGAGGGCCAGAATTCAAAAATAGCAATTCGCTGCAGGCTGCGAATGGATTCGTCAGTAGAAACCACATGCTTAGTGAAGCAGGTCTGCATAATTGCCTGCTGACACACAGCCTGTTGGTGAACTCTGCTGCTTTCTGCAAGAATTTTAATGGGAACAGTGGAAAAAAACAAAATCAAACAACAACACCCACAAAGGGTGTATTAAGTGTTTAGCTCAGTCGCTCAGCCCTCGATCAAAAAACAGTATCAGATTTGAGGGGGGGGGGGCTAAGTATTGTCAGCATCTGGTCAATTGTTATTGTAATCATGTCAACACATTAACACCCCCTCTACCCTTCTACACATGTGCTCCCACCAGCTGCATCCTCCACCGTCCCCTCAAAGTCTCACTAACACTCATTTTCAGCCCAGTCACACTGGCTTAATACTTCTACCATCTCCAGGGGGAAATTACTTGCAAGCTTTTTCTCTTCAGCCGGGTATTGGCAGGCCTCCACGAGCAGTGCTTTTCCCATAAAGGTGCATTACTTATGATCAGCGGGTTAAAAAAGGGGGAATTACTGTCATTAGAAAGAGCGAAAGTTGTCAGAAGGAGTAAAAGTGAAACATTTCTGCTGTGAACGGGTGCTAGGAGACTTATAAAACCATTCAGCTTTTTTTTTTCACCAAGTTCAGAGGTTTTTCACAGCAGAAGTCGGACAGTAGCACAGGCTCTGCCACCTCCACTTGGCTACTATGCGTTAACACCTCTGTAAACACATGACAGAGCACAGTAAAGAAAAAAACCTCATTGTGGGGTCTGTCATGTGTCAGAGTTTCATGAGGTGTGGCAGGGTTCTGCTTCCTGGTGTAATAACTATCCAGAGGCACTGAAGGGCCTCTGAGGCCGCCAAGAACGTTACTGCAAACATTGAGTACCACGCTGCTGTAAAGAAGCAGTAATTTTTTGTAGTATAAAACTAGTGCTGCTAAAAAAAACATTTCTGACTTTATGTGATTGAAACCATTCTCCAGATTTTTCCACTTAAAAAATTAAGTAGTTAATAATTAATATGAAACTTCCAACGTGGCAAAATTTGCCTTCACTGAGCATGACTGAGTTTTAGTGAGCAGTGGGACAGTGTTAGGGATTTTTATGTTTCTACTTGTGCCCGGTGCACTATGGAACACTATGACCATACTGGAAAAGTTATCAAAGGGAACCTACTGTGCTCATTTCCCACTTCATGTTGTTATTCTTGGACTCTAGAATAGCGCTGGATGATTCACAGTTTAAGAAAGTCCCTTCTTGTCTTAGACTCATTGGAGCAGCCCATGAGCTCACCTTGCCTTTGAAGCAGGCCAACTTTCTTTTGAGTGTCTGTCCCTCTCAACGAGCAGGTTTGCCCAGCATGTAGTTGGAGCTGCTGCACTCACATCCAGAGCTGTGTGCCTGAGATGACCATATTAGAGATACCTGTACTTATACCTGATGCTACACAGATCCAAGAGGAGAAAACACTGTTAGAAACCAAGTGTTTAGAACAGTCTAAAGTCTGAGCGTCTGTCTCACAGGGATTGCTGGTACATACACTGATCTCATTATGTGGTACTGTAATGAGCATACACCATTGTAATCCTGTGTATGTATGTATATATATATATATATATATATATATATATATATATATATATATATATATATATATATATATATATATTAGGGGTGCAACGATACTCGTATACCGTTCGATACAGTGCTTTCGGTTCGGTACGCATATGTATCGAACAATACAACATTTTTAATTTATTTTATCAACTTTCCTTCTGACGGTGCTGTCTGTGTTGAGCGCTCAGTGGATCTGCGCTCGACAGTGCAGCCTAGGCGGAGTAGTCGAACACAGATTCACTGAGCGCAGGGCAAGCTAGCGAGACAGAAGTTAAGCTTGTTGCAACATGGCAAATTGAACCTCCCCCACCCTCATTCAGATCTGGCGTCTGGAACTATTTTGGTCTTCATGTGACATATGACCCTGAAGGTAAGCGCGTCATGGACTAAAGTAAAACAGTATGTCAGATGTGCCAAGCAATGCTCAATTACATGAGTGGGAACTAGTGTGTTAGCGCAGTTAGCTCGTTAATGTGTTGACGCTCTCCAGCCCCACACACGGGGCAATCCGCGGTAGCTCGTTAACGGAGATTTGCCGTGTTGTGGCGTTAACCTCATTTCAGATTAAGGCTGACAGCACTAGTGGGAACACAACGAATATGACTGCACATTTACCCAATACCATCCTAGTGCAAAGACAAGTGGAAGCAGACAAAAACAACAAGCAGGCATACAAACTTTATCCGAGTCATTTAGACAGCCGTTAGCACACGATTCTCCTTATGGGGACCTGACATGGTTAATATGCTGCTGAGAATATAGCCCAGAAGAAGCCTATAGTATAGCTTTTATTTTGGAAAGAGCCATTTCTCTGTAATAAACTCTCTTTTCCAAAGATGAGTGATTCCTCAATCAGATACAGGGCTCGCAAAATCGCTAGCCCGACCTCCCGGGGCTAGCGATTTTTCCAGTCGGGCTGCCCTGCTCTGCTCGTCGGCCTATCGTAGGAAGGAAAAATATATGTCAATGCTTTTGCATTCTTTCGGAAATGTAGCTGGGTAATTATGTCATTGGCATCGGTGAGCCACTGTCAATATGTGACATATTGAAATCGCGTTTGAATTTGCGCTTGTTTTTTGCTTTCACTTTGCAATCGTGTGAACTGTGTATAGAGAGCGACAGCACTGATTGGTGAGTGATGATAATTTGCGCACCAATTCCTCTGACATCGTCTTATCAATCGTTAGCTTACTATGCAAACATGACAAGTGAAATCTCCCGCAGCAAGCTTAAACATGTGAGAGGTTGATCGCGCAGAGAATTGCTGAGCGTTATGTGAGTGTGTGTGTAAAAGCAGCAGGATATATATTTTAGTCCTGCTGAGCCAAATAAGACAGGTCAGGGTGAAGACGTGACAGCCAAAGAAAAGCTTACCAAAAAACGGAAAAGTTATGACAAATCAGACTGTAAGGCAAAAAGAAAGTGCAGCTTTATGGTTTCATGGACAAAAGAATTTCTGTGGCTGCAATATGACGAGCTAAATAACCAGGGCTGCACATAAGTGGTCCGCAGGTGTGCATTCGCTGTCAAAATAAAAAACGCGCACAAGATAAGAAGTTGCAACGCGTGTTTGCGTACATAAGATTTTCAGGAGGAGGACAGATATTTGTTTAGAACTCTTAAAGATGTCGAAGAAGCTCCTTTAAGCAATTACTTTGGTGTTCCTCCACCTCCAAAGAAATTTCAGGAGTCCGAACCACAAAAGAAGCGCGTATTCTCGGAAAAGTGGTTGCAGGAGGTGAGCTGGCTTCAAACAAATGATGAACGCACAGAGAGGTGGTGCAGAATGTGCCGTGAAAATTTAATAAATGACAAATTAATAAAAAGGCATGAACTTTTTTTGTGTATCGAAAAAATATCGAACCGTGACACCAAAGTATCGAACCGAACCGAACCGTGAATTTTGTGTATTGTTGCACCCCTAATATATATATCTATATATATATATATATAGTAAAAGCATAGCAAGTACCTATAAAACAATCCACAAAAAAAAAATGTCACTTATGCATGGAATTGCTAAGTTGCTAAAAAATTCATTACAAGAGGCACAAATATATATATATTTTTTAAAGCTTCTTTGCACAGTTGAAATGAAGGTGGTTTAGTTATGAAGGCGATGACTGTGAGTTGGATGTGACATTTTTGGTCAGATCTTCCTATATCTATGATAATGCCATTGATTTGTAATTGGGGTGTCTTTGGATGCAAAAATCATATTTTAACTATGCCAAGTTTTGGAGTTTGGTTTGTTTTTGTTACAGCAGACAAAACTGGAGAAATTAATAAATCTCCATTTTTGTAGTTTATTTCAAAAGAAATAAAAATGTTAGTGTTGTGGCAGTGTTCACTGTATTCTTATCACCCCCAACTAGTCACGGCAGATGGCTGCCCCTCCCCAAGCCTGGTTCTGCCAGAGGTTTCTTCCTGTTAACCTTTTAAGACCTACCATAGAACCAAGTCTGCCAGAGCTTATCTTTATATTTTTACATGCTGTAGTGCCATTTTTGGGAGCATTTCAAGTTGCTATACATTAATACAACCGTTATAGCCCAAATTTTAGTAATATGTGTGCATTAAGTCCATAGAAATGACATAAATTGCAAAAAAGTGCAATAAACTACAAAAAAATTGAAAATCGTTTTTGTTTTGTTTTTTACATATATTTCTAGTTAGAGAAATTTAAGAGGTTTATTGCTCAAAACTGTAAATACAAAAAAGTTGCACAAAATAGTTTCCAACCACAGGAAACTTATTTTGAGTTTCTTCATAGTTTTATTATTGGACATACACCAATTTTTATATACTGCAGGGAAAATGAAAATAAATATTATAATGCAAATTTGCAAAAAAAACCAAACCAGCATGTGCATCAAAATAAACTATTTCCAGCAGTGCAATTTGAGTTCTAAGCATCCTAGAAACTATACAGAAAAGCATAAAGCCAAATATGACTTTTAAAAACACCAGTATAGGCTTATAAGGCCCTAAAGGTAAAAAACTATTTATAAATTTTCTGCGAAAATGACGTCACTTCCGGTTTTGGCCAGGTAATGGCGGACATACGGTAGTTCGCGCTGACGTCTATTCCAACCTACAGCCTACCTACAGCTGATCGGATCGGCAAAGCGTGTTTCTGGAATATAATGTAATATATTATGTTTTTGTTGTTGCAAGCGCTTTTTATGCAATTTTTGCAAAGCTTTATGTGGAAGGAAACCGTAAGCTAGGACAAGCTAATGGCATAACATGTAAGTACAACTCCTCCGGTTTTATATGCAAAAAAAAGTGATTGCGCTACCTTACGTGGTTCCAGTTCTACAGAGATTTAAAAATAGTTATGCAAAACGGAGCGTGCCCGCTCCGACCGGTTTTAAAGGGTTAAAAAGGGTTTTTTCCTTCCCACTGTCACCAAGTGCTTGTTGGTAGTGGGTCGTTTCATTGTTGTGTTTCTCTCTCTTGTGGTAGGGTCTTTACAATATAAAACACCTTGAGACAACTGTTGTTGTAAATTGTCTCTGTACAAATAAAATTGAATTGAATTAAATTCCTGAAATCAGACATCGTGATTGAGGGTAGATTTGACCAAAACATGCTCAATATTTATATGGTAGCGACCTTTCAATCACACCACCAATACAGCATCCTCTGTGGACACTGATGAGGATTTACAAAATGAACATTGCTGTATATGATAATTTGTTGGGCAGCCAAATAGTCAGTTTCCTATTGTCCTTCATACAAAGTTTTACTGCCCATTAGAAAGAATGTACATTAATGGCAGTTTGGTCATCTTTTATATACAGTCTGTGGGCAGCACTGGCTGACTGTCAAGGCTAACCTCAATGAACAACAGCTGCTGTACTAATGAGGAAGCTGGCGTCTTCCTCCGTGGGAAGGTTTTCTTTGTTTCACCAGTGTAGCATTCCCTACAGCTGCCACGTGGGATGTCATACATCACTACATCATATCATACATGTCAAATGTCGCTCTCAAGCAGAGAGCTTGAAGTCTTCACTAGATCTTGTAGCAGTGCAGCCGTGTGACCAAGATGGATGCTAAGGTGCCTCCTCTTGTCCTCGCTGAGCTGACTGAGTCTGCCTCGGTATCGAGTTGGATTGACTGTCTTTACGTCTTTATTCCTGTGGTTACACAGCATCACCCATGTGTGGACTCGAGCAGAAAGGGAAAAATGAGTAAAAAAAAACCAATGTGTGAGACAACATCTCCTGGTGGCTTTTTTTGGACACATATTTACTTTAATATTGAACGCCTCTCTCTCTGTCTGTATTTGTTGTGAATTTTCATGCTAAAGCTTTCTTTTTTGAAAAAAAACTAAAACTACTGGATAAAATATGAGACCCTCAGTGACGAAGGGAAAGTAATGTGGTCGTTTTAAAGTTTTATTCCACTGACATATTGGAGGTTAGAACAGTGCTCAAATACTATCTGGATATTTTCTAATTCGCTTATTGCAGACTTTGGTCTCTTGGGGATATGAATGTATATTGCCTTCATGGATTATAAACATTGCATTTACCTTCTACACCATCTATTTATGAATTTATTAATATCTAACTGTGGCTTGTTGCATTTTACTGTTTGTAACCAATATACACATCGCAGCAGGGTGATTATTGCGTCACCTTTCATCAGGTCAGAGGTTACAGCAACAAAGTCTGCATTAGGTACGGGCATTAGTGTGTGCAACCTGTGATTTCACCATTAAACTGTTAGAGGTAGAGGAGGAGGAAACCCGTAAACCTTTTAAAGTTAAAGGTGCAGAGAGGCTCAAGAAATAGAAGATTTGAGCGTGTTTTGGTTAATGCGCTGTTTGAACTGCTGTTTAAATTCAGTGCAAATGGCCGATTTGGCATTCAGCTATACAGGAAGTCGGCCTCCCGAGTACGATCTGATAATGAAAAAATACAGCCTTAAGTGATTTTTACTACCTGTCAACTCTTTGTTTGATTAAAAGACTGAAGTTTGATTAAACTCGGGGAAAAAACCCGAGCCGGCTGAGCTGTTGGTGTCTGAGCTGCAGGCATCTGGAGACTGCGCTTCATGTTTGTGCTCTGGATTTGTATAAACTCTTATATGCTACTCGGCTATTACCGCAGGGGGCCATTTTGTTTATGGGCCAAGCTGAGCAGACCACCGCGCCTGTGTTCGCAAGCTCCTTTCACCAGGAGAGTTGTAATAGCCCAGAGCTGCTCCAGAGAAGTTTCTGTTTTGTGTTGAGCTCCAGACAGGAAACGGCACTCCGGGGAACCACAGGCATCCATAAATATTCAAGCCCAGAGAAGTTTGTAGAGTATGTCGTTAAGGATTTATGGCAGGCTGCAGAAGTGGTCATGGTAGAGGGAGGGGTTGCGTGAAGTGGTGTATGAACCTTGTTGTAGACAAACTTGCACACTAGACTCCTCGGAGGGCAGGTGCTATGGTTGAGAAACGGAAATAAGTGTGAAGATTCAAACTTTGAGAATGTGAAAGCGATTTAGCCCGGTGTCATTCGAAGGGTTTAATATTCTTGTCAAGCGTGTTGGCCGATTTCCCTGTCCTGCATTGCTCTCCCTGTTGTGAGGAAAACGGTGCTGCGGATCCACCATCTGTTTAGCGTTTTAAAGGGTTTGGAGGAAAACCCCAGGACAATGGGTTGCCGCGTGTATCCACAACATAAACAACATTTTATTGATGCATTTGCGGCATAATTTGACATGTTCTCACTTTGGACGATTTAAGGGCTAATATCGCCTAGCTTCAGGAGTGCATATGCCTCTCCAAAGATGTGAAATAATAAACAGAAGCACCGGCGGCAGCACGTTCACATTTTTGTGACATTAAAAAAAACAAAAAAAAAAGAGGAACATTACACGCACGAATCAGTCAAACTTGAGTTTTCGCCTCTTGCTTCTGTATGTTTTTCTTGTAAGAACACGAAACCGCTCTTGACTTTTGCAGAACATCGTGGCTTCGGGTCAGCACATTTGTGTTTCACAACCTGCTTTCCACTCGGCTGGATGCATGCCCTTGTGTACTCACCACAACCACATGATGCTTCAATTAATACCCAGCATAATGACTACTTCATCTTACATTTCACACCTATTTTTTTTCTCATCTTCCTACTTCCCCTTTTTCATTTCTCTTTTTGACGCCTTCAACTTTTTCCTCACATCGGCCCAGCTATGAGCCACCGTCTCTCTCTTTTCTCACTCCATAATTTCATGGCGAACTTTCGGCTATTTTCAGAGGCCTCTTCGCAGCCTCAGCTTCTCTTTTTTTTCTTCTCCTCCTTTTTTCTCACAAGCCCACTCCTGTCAGTTAGTGCGTCTGTAGGCCGCATTGTTACACCATTTCCCTTCTGAGAGTCATCGGTGTCTCCGCACAACACCAAGATAAGAAGAATTTCGAAGTAAAGGTCCCAGAGAAGCAATGCTAGGAGTGCGCGATACAACCTCAAAATTAGATTCCAAGGAAATTAGACATGTAATTATATTTCTGTTGAAATATAAAAAAAAAAAACCCCACAGAAGAATGTTTAATCTGGCATTTATTAACAAAACAAACAAAAAGAAAGGCATTTTCTATCCTTTTCCCATGAGCTACTCACACTGATGAGAGACTACACCGCTCAAAGTATGAATCTATTGAAATGAGTTGCGGGCAGCAGCACCATCATATCCAGTGATATGACAAAAATCAAATGGAAACACACACAAGGTGTTTTCCATGAAGGTAAAAGTATCAAAGACCAGCTTAACTAAATGATTTAATTTAACAAGAACTAAAGTACCTTAACTGACTGACTTGTAATAAGCTGCATAATATTTTTAAATAATAAAACTGACAAATATGTTCTACCTGGTGCGTTGCATCTTGCGTTGACCTTTTGAACCAGCTGCTCAAAGCCCTGCTTTGCCACCATGTAACCGCATCAGTAATTTCCATCCACCGTTTGCTCTTCTTGTCATATGGAGTCCAACTAGCGAGCACCAGCACTCAGTGGAATCATTTGTTTACGTTTGGTCGCACATCACCAGCTGCTCGTATCTCCTCCTTGCATGCCATTATAACCTGGGTGCCCTTAACAGCGTGAGTTTCTAGCCTCAAGTGGTGAAACACGTTTCTTGTTTCCACAGGAAACAGTTTTTTTCTTGTGTATTATGGAAAGTACTTTGCTTTGTTGGGGGTTTTCAAAGTAGCTCTCTTTTTACTAAATAGTCAGGTGGACACGGCGCTCTTGCTGTCAGGTCCTGTCTCACTGTGCGGATCAAGGAGTGTAACTACACTCTTACACTGGTCTTTTCACTATCAGTGAAAAGACCAGTCTAAGGTGATAGTGACTGTTTGGGAGTGTGCTATTGTTCAGTTGTTGTATGGCTTCATCATATATATCAACTGAATTTTGTTTATGTAGCTTCAAATCATATTATGAGTCACCTCAGGACACATAGGGGTGAGCATATTGTTGACCAGCAGTGATGGGTAGGTGGGTTGCCTTACTTTTTGTGTTAAGTTTAGCCGATGTTTCCTTGGTCATAGTTGTGATATACCTGTGATTAGCTAGCATTAGCTGCCAGCATTGTTGACAACCTTCATCTTTGACATTACATCTTTCTCCTATTGTGGAGAAGCATTGCATTGTGCCACACACGTCATTAGTCTGCTGACTCAGTCGTATTTTTGTTGCTTATGTCTGTTGCTTAATGTTGGTTGGCACACAACTTATATGTGGTTTACCAAGCTAGCGGCACTAGTATAAAAACAAGGGAGAATATATATAAGTGTTTAATAATTTGTCTCATATGAAAATCATGATCATTAGTATAAATAAGTTTAATAATAACCTTATAATAAACTAAAAATAACTCAACAATTGGCCCAGAACCAGGTCAGTTGGGGCAAGCACAAAGCAAATAGAGAAAAAAGAGAGACATCACGCTTTGAGTATACTCTGCTGTGGATATGGACAGCTGGAGACATGACGGCCGAGTAGTCATTCCTGTCATACTTCTTTGAAGTCCGCCGCCTGAGGTGCATGTGTATGTTGTACATTGTAATGTAAATTCTCAGCAGACAAGTTCATGCAGGTACAAAAATTGGCAGGCACGCTGACATCCACTCAGACCCTCGCTTTCACCGTCTGATGACGAAATTTACATCACTCAGTCCCGAGCAGACGCACAAGGTATAATCAAGGCTTCAGGCATTAAACATAGAGTGGATTCCTCAGGCCAATAAACATACACCGAGATGTTCCTCCAGAACGGTGCAGAGAGAGTGTCATCGCAAATCACAGAAATCCTCTGTTTACAAAACGAGAAAAAAAAAGCAAATCTACAGATTTGAAATTCACATCAAAACTATTTAATTTTGTATTTTCTGACGCATTAGGTAAACAAAACATTACCAACCAACATTATTCAAAAACAAGCGGCCCTCATGTTCACATTCGGTATGTCTGAGGCAGCTGATGAAATCGTGAGGGTTCGCTTTGCCCTTCTGCAAGCCACACATCCCCTGCAGTGTCATGTGATCCCACCAATAAAAAGCAGGAAGTTTCATTTCCTATCCTGCCAACAAATTCCTCATCCATCCTCCCTTATCTTCACAAACACTCAGACTTAAATGAAAGAAGACACCGAACAAGGCTGATGTTACACGAGAGTAAACAAGGGTGTCATGTGAGGAATACACCAACATTTTGGCAACGTATGAAAAGGGAATTGTTGATGTCTACTCCTGTGACTGATAGGGTTCCAGGAAAAGCAGGGCCAAAGGTGAAGGGCTCGTTTGATATAAGCAAAGGTGAACTTATGCATTTAAATGTGGATGCTGTGGTATATAACAAGATGATGCCTCAATTGTTATTAGACCAAAAAACCCACAAAAAAACGTGCACGTGGTATCAGCGTGTGTTTTCTTCTTGGAGCTGCCATGTTAAGGGGAACTGTGTGTGTAGCGTTGATCTGGCGCTCATTAGTTCTTGTCTTGATGCTTGTGCAAAGCAAGCGTGCACATGTGTGGGCGCCAGTTTGTTTGTGTTTGTGCTCGTGCTTGCGAGCGTTCATGCGTTGAATCGAGTAATCCACTTGAGTTTGTGGTCGAATGGGTTTGCTAACTGCCAATTTGGTAAGAGGGAGCATCGGTCTTAAATAATCTAGTGTTTATTACACGAGAGAGCGAAGCACTGCTGATTAAGGGCAGCAGTAGCCCCTTAATGGGTTAGCTTTATGCACAGCAAAATGGCCCTTAGCAACCTGAGCTAAAGGGATCTCAGGCTGCTGCGTGAAAGGTCTCAGAGTTTATTATTAATAAAGCTAATGGGACTAACTAGAGGGCTGCTTTCTCATGTGTGTCATTAGTTCCTCTTACACAGGAGTACTGAAAATAAGCCTTTTTCAGCTTTTCATTATTTATTTTTGTCTGGCAGCCCACAAGTGAAAATAAGATATTTAATGTTGTTTTGCCGTCTGCGCGTCTGTCTTTCCTTCACCCACTCTGCCATATCTCATTCACACACATCTACAAATGTGCACCCACACACGCCTCCTATCTGAAAGACACACACACACACACACATATACACGATCATAGAGGGGAAAATCAGGCAAACCGCCCTCATGAATTCTTATTAAAGTGAGATTATTGAAATGGCAGTCCTTGCTTTTCGATGTCAATCACTGCACATTATGCCGACGGCGATAAAAGCATTTATTTTCCATCTGGCTCGAGGTCCAATTACTCCTGCAGTTTACTGCGCACACAGCGGTAAAATTCAGGTTCTCGGAGCAATCTGGTCAACAGCATGTCGCACTGTCTGTCAGGATTTAATATGAGATGTCAATTAGGACTTGCAGGAGTTTGACGGGATATCTCAGACTGACAACGCCGCTACTTTCTGGATACCCCGTGCATTTCTCCAGAGATGCCCCTACTTATTCATGCTTACATTTGTTTGTTTGGCCAGGAAAAACAACAAAACCAAAAAGAAAACTTCGCTGACCCCAAAGTATTTAGAGGACTTGATTAAAAGCAAAAAAAGGGGGCATTTATTAAAGTTTATTTGCATGTTGAAATGTGAATGTCAGGTGATCAGCTAGAAGATGTGGCTGACAGGCTGTAATACAAACCCTCTATCCAGCCAACTGTTTTCTTAACCACTTGAGCCTATTGTGAGCTGACAAAGAGGGGTTTATCCAGAACAGGTCACCAGTCCATCACAAGGCCAACACAAAGAGAGCCAGACAATTCTCACTCACACCTACAGACAAATTAGAATCAGCAGTTAACCGAACTTTTAGGTGGAGTGGTTAATCCACCTCACAGCAAGATGGCCCTGAGTTCAAACAGTGTTGCCTGGGTGGGGCTGCGGGACCCACAGTCCAGACACAGTCCAATAATTTGTGGTTGTGTAGTCCTAACTTAGAGGGAGAAGTTCTCAAAGCTTTAAAAAGAGAGAGATTTGTTAGTTCCTGCTGTTATATAAATGTAAAATCTCACAAGATAACTGATCGTTGTGGAGCTAGTCATCAGTTACTATTAAATTTGAAAGATTTAGAAAGATTTACATGTAAATTTTCCATATAATTTGTTCTCATAAGTACAATGTAAGAGGACATTTTAATGTATTTGATTGGTATACAGTCAGTTTATACTAAGCACATGTTCCTTTGATTAAATACAGTTTCTGAATAATTTAATCTGTCATTTTTATATATTTCAGTGTCATTACTCTAAATTATTGCTTCATGTTATTTGAGGGTGTTATTTTGATTTTGCCTGGACTCATTATTTTTACTTTTGTTTTGTAGGTCAGCTGTGCAGGGGAAAAACCGTAGAAAAAAAAAAGACTTTCAATTATACATCTTCCTTTTTTTTTCCAGTGCCGATAGGATGAGTCATTGCTCGGCGTAGTTGTGTGGCCACTTGAACCTCTGATTGTGAGTGTGTTACATTAAATTTTATTACTTCTGACAAGCTTAACTCCAAACTGACATTTAGGACTGTAGGTTGATCTCATGAAGAGTCTTTCAAGTTTGAAAATAGAGAAAAAGAACCAGCCTGTGTATACCTTCCTTCTGTGTAATAGCTCTCAGTCTGTCAAACTCTGTCTGCACATCCATCAATAAGTCAACATTACATCTCTGTGTTAGTCGGTCTCTGCTGATATATTTATAGGGATTTCCTGAGGCTTTCTTTCTGCATCTTTCTGGTGCTGGGCTGTCAGGCCCTGCCTAAGTGTTACTGGGTGGCATCTGGCTGAGCTGAACGTTATATCTGAGTTATCTGTTGTGACTGTGCACTGTCTGATGACATTTGTCAGTATTTACTCTTCTAGGTGAACAAAGGCTTCTTTTCTCTTCCTGCCTGTGACTCAGGATTGAAAAGGTTGCAGAAAGTTCATCTTCTGTTTGTTGGGAGCATGACCAGGGCCCAGACAGACATGTATAGGCTGTGACAGGTTGTCTTTGTTTAGGCTGGACTGATACAGACATTTCCCTGTGCATGTCAAAGGGCAACTTCAGGTGAAGTGCAATTCTGTTTTGTAGCCCCACTTTGTCTTATTTTCTCCTCTTCTGCTTCTTTTTACTGCTTCTCTACTCTATGTTACATTTAATGACAGCTTAGAGACGTAATGACGCTTCTCTAGATGACAATCAGGGAGCAAAACCTGACTCTAAATGCTTTCTTGTCAGTCTTGTGACTGGAAATTCAAGTTCTGGACTGACTTAACGGGTATGAAAAGCCAAAAAGTCACAAGAACTGAACACACTTCGCTCAGAGGACCCTAAGCTTCTAAAGTTCCTGTAATTTGACTCGGATGTACCGCAGCTCAACTTGCTCAACCGTAAAATGGCAAAAAACAGAGAGGAAGTGGAAAGGATGTTAAAATGCTTTAGCTGAGATTAAGCTTAGTATCACATAGTAGTGATAGTAGTACTCATTCAATAAAACTTCCAGGACTCTTGAGCAAATTAAGCCCATTTCAGATACCCAGGTGACTTTAACTAGATCTGACCCAGTAACAATTATTCATCAGTTTCAGCACAGCAGCAGTGTGAACGCAGCATGAAGCATTCAGTCACATTACCAGATAAGATTACTTGCAGACGTCTGTCCTGCATCTTGATCTGATTAGCTCGCTAAAAAGACAAAAAAGCTTTAACGTATGTTTCGTTTTCTCTTTTTCAGTGCGATCAGCAGTTTCACTCCAAGCTGAAATGTTTCTAAAATGTCATTTTCTGGTGACAGAGTCGGTGACAGGTCAGGTTAACAAAATAGTCAAGAGTTTGGCGTTTCTTAAACCGCAGCGTGGCGACAGGGGTCCTCGTTCTGCTCGGCAGCCTCGGTGAGCTCAGTGTGGCAGCGCGTGGAGCAGTTTTCCACCTGCTGCAGATTTTGAGTCCCCTCAGCTTGCAGCAGATCTCTACAGCAGAAGGACTGCAGCCAGCCGGTGGAGTGGGAGTTTGTCGGACCGTGAGATGAAACACTGTCTTGAGAGGCAGCTGATGACACTGTGGATCACATCATCAGCGATTTGGTCAACCTGCTGGTAGAGAAACCGGAGTCCGGAAGCTCGCTGTTTAGCAGTGATAAAATAAAATCGCAAAATATACTTGGGTGTCCATTATTATACTTAGTCGTTAGTCGTGCTCTCTCGGAAACACTGCTGTCTGGCAGTAACGCAAAAATAAAAGATCCACCATATGATGTTCGTGGTTTCAAAAAAGGCCCTACATCAGTGCTGAAAGACAAGCGAGGACCTTTTAACAGTACCAGCAATAAGAAAATCTCTTTGGCTTTCTTGCTGCACATCAGCTCCGTTTCTGACTATCCACTTGTAGGCAGAGGTCACTTTCACCCCCTCCCCGACCGCACCAGGTTCCCTGCGAAGTCTCATTATCCTTTTATCTCAACATTTATCTGACAAGAGACCGGGGAGGGAGGATCCAGGCCATCTTTAAAGATTAATAAAAGGCAGTGAAAAGACAGAGTATAGCTCCAAAAAAAAAAGAGAAAGAAGGGCGCTTCAAACTAGCAATTCTGTTTAATGTCTGCATGTGATAGGGTTGACAGAATTATTAATCAGGAACTAAAGAAAATTCAGACCTTTGCTCTCAGCTGCCTCACTTAGAGTCTTTAGTTACCACCATTACATAGCAACTGAAGGTCGGGAGGTCTGCCACTAATTGGTTCTACAGGGTTTTGAATAACAATGAGAAGAGCCCAATTATAAAATCACTATGAGACACCACAGAGGAGTAAGAGAGAGTGTGCGAGAAACAGAGGGAGGGAGCATGAAAGAGTGAGAGGGAGTGACGAGGGACCCGCTGGACCAGCGATGGGAGAGAGGGACTAGAGAGAAGAAAGACAGAAGTGAAGCTGTTTCATCACTTTTGCTTCCCTTTCCTCAGCAGCACGCTATTAATAAAATTTATAAATCAGCGGTGGCATAAATTTTAATAGAGGGCTGTGGAAAAACAGTCAAGGTCTCTGAAGATAGCTCCACCTCATTTGAAATTCCATTTGCATAAAAGATTCACGTAACACAGGCAGATTTGGAGGGACTCTTTTCTTTTTTATTGTGTGTTCATTTATTAGTAATAGGACCCTTTTTACATGGCGGGATCTGACACGAGCACTTTGGAATATAAATCAGTGTCTTTTTAGAACAAGTGTCTCCTACTTTTTTCTTTTTTTTTGTCTCTCCATGTGTGGCGTGCATGTGTATGTTTTTGTCTGTGCATGCATATGCACTAGTTCTTTTTTTTCTATGGCGAAAGCATTATTGGGGTATGTGCGTGCAGATGCTCTAATGCGTCCGCGCTGTGTTGCGTTTTGTGTGACGAGACATCAGCGGGCAGGTCCAGCAGCCGCCCGGTGGCTCTGCTCCTCTGAGAGATAAAGGAACAACTGCTCCCTGTATTAGCGCTTTGTTAGGTGGGTGGAGAAGCTGTGTCAGGTGCGGAAACACCCCTCCACAACTCTGTTTGACTGACTTTCACACACACCGCTGGGTATAAACTGGCACACTACCATCTGCTTTGTTTTGTGGTGTGTGAGATTTAAGGTTATATGGCTTCATAGCTATAATGGAAATTGTGTTTCTGCAGAAAAAACACAAAAGAAAACCCACTGGACTTTCGGCAGAATAGCATCTGCTACCGCTGTCTTTGATCATGAGTCTACTGATGGCTGTGGAGTGGAGTGGGCACCTGATGAAAATAGTAATGATTCACTTGTGTTTGTCCGCGGAGACTCTGAGTCTGACCGGGATTATAGTCAACCTTTAATCAACTTGGAGCAGAGGCCACGTCCTGCTAGCTCACCTCAAACTCTCTGCCCCTGATTGTATAAGCAGTATTGACTCAGATTATCAAACAGAGGGTCTCTGCATACACCTGGGCCATTACATTATTTGATTTCAGCTAGACTTCCAAGCACGAAGTCAGATTTAATCAATGAATTGACTTTAAGCCAAAGAAGCCACCCTGCTTTGGATTTTTTCCCTTTAATTTGGGCACAGTGGTCAACAATAGCAAAATTGTTTTTTTATTCTTATTTATAATCTGAACCTTTGGGACCTTCGAGTTAAAGAAATGTGTGATTTCACTTATTTTCACCTTTTGATGTGTTTTCCACAGAAGAAAACAAGGATTTTCTTAGTTTTCTTTTTGTATTGTCAATGTAATGCTTATAGCAATTCATAGACTGCTGTTCTTTAACATAGATTAATAGTCATTTATCAGACAAACTGATAATGATCCATGGCTATTACAATAGATAATGTGCACTTCTTTGCTGTTTTAAAGCAGAATATAATTCGATAAATACATTAAGATCCGTGAAGCTATAATGTGAATTTTCAAATGCACCTGTTGTGCCTGTGAGATGCCCGGACCTCTTTAAAATGTATAAACCAGCCAAAATGTAGTGGCAGCTATCTTGTTGTAAACTTCCCCATTTGTTTTGTCACCTAATTAAGCAATTAATGTCTGCCATTTTGATTGTTTGCTGTTTGCCTTAGTGCTGCCATAATAGCATCGCATTTGTCTGTTTGCAGGCAGAAAGGATTGTGCTGAATAATGCATGGCACATCACCGCGACAGACAGTGTTGCCATTTGAATTATGAACACATCGAGGTGAGACACTAACTCGCTCTGACTAGCCTGAGGTGAAAAGAGAGAAGAAAGGTGGAAAAAAAAAACACGAGTCTCATCCTTAGCTTTTGCTGCTTCACCTTTATTGGATGTGATGGATGAGAGGAGCAGTGGACATCTTGGATACTTTCATGAGCCTTGTTAAAACACTGTGAAACCTGAAGGCTGGCAGCGCTGCCTGAGGAACGTGCTGCTGTCACCTCGCCTCATAAAGCACGTAAATGTTTCTGATTTGCAGTCGAATTGGACTTTTTCTCTTTTGATAGTTCGTGGAAGTGTGTGTGCTTGTACATGCGTGAAAGTGGAAATGATGGGTATAAGGCTTCCAGTGTGCCTGCCTCTTTTTGGCACTTCCTTTTTTTTTCTTTTTTTTTTTCTTATATAGAGTTAGGCTCCATCAAAAACCCAGCATTAGCTGCCTGGAAATGTATTAATACAAAATGAAAGAACAGTCCCTCAGCTCAGTTCTACTTATACACAGACTATTACAGTGTATCATACAATTTGATAATGAAAACTTGAAATGCCCATATCACGATAAGTTATTGCAGTGTGAGCTCAGTTTAATTATTCAGTTAAGAGTAGTTTAGTGCTTCTGCAGCAATCATGGTAAGCAGCATGAATGAGGAGGGCACTGAGAGGATTGGTCTATGCAGGTTAGACTTTGGAAAGTACCCCTCATGTCTCAGTGTGGGGTGAGTTCACTGATCCACTTCTTTACCTGGAAAAAGGTCTCTCCTGTTAGTCTCCTGCAATCTAACACAGATATTTTTGCACTTTTATAACTGTAACTACATTTCTCTGAGAGTGTACTATGCGTGTATGGTTGTAATTATTCATAGCGTCTGTGAGTGCAGGCTTTTTTTTTCTTTTTCTTTTTGGAATAGTAAAGTGACTTGAGCCGAATGCCACCCTGCCATAGTTCATATGGTTTGCTGCCGACTCTGGAAAAAGTCACTTTCTAAATTTACTCCACGATATAGCAGAGAGAGATTCACAAACCTTCAAGTATAAATGTCATTAACAAAAAAAAATGGAACATCACAGGGAACTTTCTAAAATGCTCTAAAATCTAAAGTGCTACCTTAATGATAATAGATGGCTAGTGTGGCTATTGGGTAATTGCTAATAATTAAACGGCTAATGGTAACATCTGCTCCAGCCATGCTAACATTTCTTATAATTGTTTAATACTTAACTGTTGCTGAAACTGGAACTTTACTGACCTCTGAAATTCCTCACAAAGTGTTGTTGAGTGTTGCAAACAACAAATACTGTTCATGTGTTCAGCTGCTAGTGAAGGGAGGGGCTGTGTGAAGTTGTGTACCAGCTGGAGGAGGCGAAAACGCCACCAGTGGCATCGCAACTGTTGTGAATGAGTATCTGATAGTAATTTTAGCATTTATTAGTATCTTATTGTCATTTTTTATAAACCTACTGTGGATTGACACCTGACCAGCAAAAATGTCTTGTAGATAAGAGGAATGATTTGTGTGCAGTCGTGAGTTATTCATTAAAGGGTCTTTAGTCTTTAGTGTAAAGCTCCTTGAGGGGACAGTTGTTGGGATTTGGTGCTATACAAAATAAAATGGAACTGAATTGAATATTTAAAAAACATTTCAGAATGGAAAATGGCAAGCTCTGTGCAAGCATGATAGCGGTGTCTCCTTCACTCTTTTGGTGGGTTGGTCGCCTCATTAATTTGATCCAGAGGTCTCAACAAGCATTGGATGAGTTATTTTCGATATTTATTGTGGCAACTCTTTATGAAGAGTTCATTTCCTCAGATGCATTCATGCTTTGAATTTGTCAGCATTCTTTGTTTTTAAAGTACAAGAAATCCTAACAATATTAATGAAAAAATAAAAATAATAGAACTGAAATAACTGAGGCTCAGCCCAGTACTTTGCCTGTGGTGATCATTTTCAATCTAGGATGCTGCCGATATCATACATATGCATAAACTCACATTTAGTTAATCCAACAAAAGGTTTTAGCTCAAGTAAACATTCACCTAAGAAAAAAAGTGTTCTCTGGCAAATCCACTAATAGTACACAGTTGTATTTGCATCTACAAGCGATTTATACAATCCCCTTTGGCAGGTCATCCAGATCTTTCTCTTGTACTCATTCCTAGCTATTCTTTGATAAAGTTTATAGGGATAGGATGGTGTTTGATCTGCGTGTGCTTTGTACTGAGGAAAGTGTTAGTAAGACACTGGGGCGCGCTTTAGGGGCGAATTGGGTTAAAGCGCGGCATACCATCTGTCACCTTGAAGAGAGGCAGGATGTGCAGTTCAAATCTGCAGGGAGCAGATCTGTCACGAGAAAAGCCTGGGCATTTTTCCCCTGGGTGACAGAGGAGGGAGACAAGAGGGGCTGTGGATGAGAGACAAAATGAGACTGTGAGAGAGAGGGTAGTGAAAAAAAGAGTGCTGCTAGAGGAATAATGAGAAATTGTGTGCATGTGCTTGTGCCAAAATCCAGAACTGCCTCTGACAACTTATTAGCACATTAAAGTAAAAAAAAAAAAAGAAGAAAAAAAAGAGGGGGGGGGACAAAACTAAAACAAAAACTTACTGAAGCTGATGCAGCTTTTAAGGACATTTTGGCCCTTTTTCTGCAGTGATGCATATCCGAAGCAATGCAAATGAGCAGCACTATTTGCCTAGCTTGAAAAAGCAACGCTATTATTATTAACAGCAAAAGAAAAAAGTCTGACTGGGGGTTATTTTACCTCTCCCAGCGGGGAGCCTGCAAATTAACAAAAAGAAAATTGAAAGCAACATTTGCTGCCTCTGTTATTTCTGTATTTTCCATCTCCTTCCCCACATGAGAATGCAGCAGCCTCTAAATTAATTAGCTCTGGATATGTCTTAATGATATTTATACATTTTAGTGTAATTGTCTAATTGTGCTTTTCTAAAGAAACATATACAGTATGTTTTAGAAGACAAGCTCTTTGCAGCTGAAAATAGGGAGAGAATTTCCCAGCTTATTAAGGATTTTTTTTTGATGTTCAGCACATCATTAAATCCGCTCCCATTGTGATTGTGCCTAACCAGCCTCCTCTCTCCTCCACGCTGCTGTTTCTCTGGGGATAGATTCTGCACCAGGCTGTTGGTCAATTAGTCAGTGTGTGTAATTCAAAGGCTGGGAGATTATGTGTTTTCTGCTCCGTGTATGTGTTTGTTTCAGTGAGGCTGGTAGCGTTGGTCATAAAGGGCAGGAAGAAAAAAGATTAGGACTTAATAGGTGTTAGGCCCTCGAGGTAAAATATCTGGCCTCTTCAAGTATGGGTAATCTCTGGCTGTCATATAGTAACATGTTTGTACAGAACAAATAGTGTCATCCAATTTGTTTTTGTATTTATTCTTATTATATTGACTTTTAAACATAGAAAACTAATACAAAGACCTGATTTCCACATAATAAAATGTATGAACATGAAGTAAACATATTAATTAAACAGAATGAAATTAAAAACTCATTTTTTAAATTACTTTTTGTGCTTTTGATTAAGTTGGATTTGTTTAATATAGTGTATTTAACCACTGTGTACATGAATTCACAGCCATGTGGTTCTTCTTCATCAATGTGTATGTGTGTCCAGACAGGAAGCAGTTCACAGTGACGTGGCTGTATGACTCACTGTCATTGGACAGTCTGTAGTGAACCACAAAAACATGAACATCTTACTTTAATGATCACATCATATATACATATCGACACCCTACCTCCTCCTGAATGGGTGAGTCAATCTCGGTGAAACTTTGCATGAACTTTGTCATGCATACAGTGATTATCAACATCTGTATGTTTTTCAAGAATATTTATTATAAGTGCAAATTCTTTTTAATTTTGTATTTATTATCCCCGAATAGATCCGATGTGATATTCTACATTTGTGTTTATTTCATGTGTCAGGTAAATTGTATGTCACTAAAACATGAACACCAAATAAACAGCCAGCCTCAAGTGGCCATTGATTGAACTGCAATCTTTTTGCTACTTGGGTGTTTTCTCACTTATTACCTTTCTTCTTTTTAAATTAATTCTCTGCATTCATTCAAGCACTCAGCTCTCCGGTGTTTGGTTAAACTTCCTACTTTTTTAGAGATTTGTGGATGGTTTAGCACAAGTGCTTGGCCTATGTACTGTAAAGTCTGGATTATAAAAATGTTTCATCAAGCTTCAAGTCTGAGAGAAAGGCTAATGAACATTTCTGTAGTTGGATTAGGGATCTCTGTCACTGACAAGTTGCGGGCTGATCCAATCACACTACTGTTGGTCACCTGTTGCTTTCGAAGTGTCAAGTAGCTGGGGACATCAGGTATGTAGTTGTGTCTGGGAAATTACATTTAGGGATTAGTTTGCATCTCTTCTTGTTTTTCTTTGTGGCTTTAGTGAGCAGTTGAAGACCCCTGTTTGTTCTGATCCTGGGTGTTACGTGCTGTACCTCCGGCTTGCATGGGGGATTTGCAGGAGCAGGCATATGCAAGTCAAGAAAAGTTTGGTCTCGGTTCAAAGATGGCAGCTCTTTCAATAACGTGCCCTGCATTCACTCTCGACCAAAGGAAATCCTGCCTTCACTTGCAGTGCTCACCTGCTCTTTTCATCTGTGCACCACAGATCAATATTGCAAAGCCTATAGCTGCTACCTTCATCCTCTCCCCTCTTTCTCTTGTTATCTGTGCATCCCATCACCCCAAAACACATTCACCCCCCCCCCCCACTGCCTTCTCTATCCCCTCCTCTGCGCTTGTGGATATTGCTTTTCTTCTCTCCATCACTCTTGTTTTCTCCACCGCTCCATCTCAATCAAGAATGCAGCAAGTTTTATGAATTCATCAAAAATGATCATGGACAATCCGGGGAGGCATGCAGGGAGGCAACAAGGCGAGACGATGGCAGTCTGAACAGACGGAGGAAAGAGAAAAAGACAGAGGGAGGGGAAAGAGGAGCAAAGTGAGGGGGGTGGGGGTGGGGGTAGGTGTTGCTGTACTGCTGAATTTTAATGAGTACCAGGGGGAATTTCTTCTTCACATTTTTTTTCCCTTTTCTCCCTTTCCATTTTTTTTTCCCTAGGATGCACCCATCTACAACACAGCTCTATATCACTGTCTCACAAATGAGCTTTAACACGGCTTCGCTTTGGCCTGGAAAGAGCGTGTCACTGAGTGAGGCTGTCGGCTACGCACCGAGAAAACAGCGAACCAAAAGTTCTAATTGAACTGCCAATTTGTCATGTTTATCTTTGCTGTCTTCCACCAGACACCAAACCGCACATGCGGCAGCCGCCACATCCCCTTCCTGGAAACCGGCGCAGATGTAAGCAGTGTTTCTTTCCATGACAGATCTGCTGCTCATTAGTGAATTATGCATTCTTTTCATTAGAGTCTAACAGATAGCATCACAAGCATCCAGACTTTGCATTTCCATTCTTTGTGCCGTTGTCTTGCTGAATTTCTTGGGGGTGTTTTTTTTTTTGCCCCCAATTTTTTTCCCTTCTTCCACCACTATGTCCTCGTGGCCTATGGCTCCTCTGCACTATCTATGCCTTGTCTCTTTCTCCGTCTCTGCTCTCTCACTCTCTCCTGGGAAGACTTTATTATGATTTGCTCTGACAGCAAAGTACACAGATAAAAGATAATTGCCTGGCTTGACTCCTCCATTGATATGAAAATAGGATTTAAATTATTCACAGTGGTTTGAAGGTTAGTTGAAGGTTATTACTGGGAGATAGAAGTGGAAAAGAACAAGGTAAGAATAAAATAAATAAATAAATAAATAAAAGAGGGGGGAAAAAAATCTTGTGCGTTGCAAGCTGTGGCCGGAAGGTGAGGTGCTTTTCTGAAAGACTCATTTGCAATGCATGCAGTGGAGACATCTTGCGAACAAACCACAAAAGCCTCTCAGGGGGATTTGAACATGGTGGTGGAAGTCAGCTATTAAGCAGCAAATTAAGGGTGGCTTCTCCACAGCAAAACATTGTCAGTTGTAAATAAGGCTGTATCCGATCCTTGCCCACGCTCTAATCCTTTTCATTCGTCTCCTGTCTAGCCTTGCATAGCGTTTCATTTTTCATGCAAAGCCATCGGTGCACGTTAGGTAATACACCGCTCCTTTCTTGTGAAGACAGAAAAGGTTGAAGTGTTGGGTTTAAATCGGGGCCAGTTCTGTTGGGAGACTGGCTTGTTT